>NC_022015.1:15858128-15898338 GCF_000317375.1 Microtus ochrogaster
ACCATGTGGTTGCTGGGAATTGAACTCAGGACCTTTGGAAGAACAGACAATGCTCTTAACCTCTGAGCCATCTCTCCAGCCCTGGAAAGTTAAATGTTGACGATGTTGAGCATACTTTGTCCTTTAGACTGAATCAAAGTCACAGTTGTGTACCATGTGCACCATTATATATTGTTGAAAGGACCTATACAATGGCACCTTAATAATTATAGTACCACTTGTGAACATTGTTCTCTCCATACCTGCTTTAATTCTAGTATGTTATTGGATGTCACTTCCAAAGTTTATATATTCTTAGAGCATGCCAGCAGTCTGGATACTGGCAAAGTTGTCAAGGCCATGACAAGACTCACCTGTGCTGATTCTAGGCCAGAAACTCACTGAGAGAATATTAAAAAGAACATGTCAGATGGTTGGACTGATTGTTGCTGTGGTTATAGGAATTATTGCATTGACTGCTTCTGCTGCAACAGCCAGAATGGACCTTCCTAAAGAAATTCAAACTGCTGAATTTGTTAGAGATTAAAATCAGCATTCTGCAAAACTTTGGGCTCAACAGAATAAGATAGTGAGATGATTAATTAAATAGCTGACTTGAGACAAGCTGTGTTACCTTTGGGAGATCAGTTAGAGACTTTAAGGAACAATTAAGTGAAAATGTGATGGAAATGTTACAACTTACTGTTTCACACCTTTAAGGTTTAATGAAAGCAAGTATGTTTGGGAAAATGTTAAAATGTGTTGGTTGAGTCACCCTAACGCTTCTCAAATGATTTGTGGGTTAAATTAATTAAGTGGCCTGATGTATCTGGAGTGGATGCTACGGGAACCCTTGCAGGTGTCATAGCTTCAGTTAATCCTATGAATCACTTAATACATTTTCTTATTCTAGCAATTGTTATACTTGTTTTTACCATAAAAATCTTAGAGGCTTTCAAGTGTATTCTGACTTATGTACGTAAGACTATGAGACAACACGGGAGAGAAAAGGCTGCCTTCACTGTCCAGCTGCATAACCTTCAAGGTAGTTAAATGAGCTTAAGCCAAAGGGGGAATGCTGTAAGATTTAGCATTCACTGTATCTGGGGTGGATAGTTGAATGAACTACTGTTTTTAAAAGTACTTTGACCTTGAAGAATCTTTGTGGGAAACGGTGATTGTTTTGCTGAAGGGGCACAGTACCTCTGACGTTGATTACAAGCCGTCTCAGCCACACCTGGGGCTCTTGTATTATTGTGTATTGCAGAGTCATTAAGGCCTGTGATGCTCGCTCTCATCGTCTAAGACACGTAAATTAGATTAGGGACCTTGGTATGAGAAAATACTTTGTGTAACAATAAATAACGTCTTTGTATGCCTTTTCAGGGTTCAGTCCATCAAAAGAGGCTGCATCTTCCTGTTGCCACATAGACCTTAAAATTTCAGGAAAGAGTGCCTTCTTCACTAGCCTGCGCTACACGGTGCTTCCCGATAGAACAGCTTACGTATGGCACTCCCATATGTTAGGACTTCGGTGTCTAACAGAAGCATGCAGAAACTGATGAATACAGTATATAGGCACATTTTACAACTCAGTGTTTCACGTTCCCATAGCACCAGGGTCTGCCTTCTCTGAATCCCTTCAGCTTCCCGTGTCTTGTTTTACTTTGCATATCTGGTGTAGTCTCACAGCACCACCAGAGGAAATTGTATTGGATATGCAGATTTGTAAAGACACAAACCCCCTAAGAAACTTTGGCTTATTATTAGGACAATAAACTTCATGGCCTGCTGATGGCCTGACCGCCGCATTTTAGATAGTGCCTAGCACGATAAATATTAACTTTAAGAAAAATCAGTAAATATGAGTGAGTAAATAAACCAGTTCTTCGTGAGCGCGTTTTACGTCCAGTTAGAGTCCAAATTCTACGTTTTCACGCTGACTCCGCCTTGAAGCGGCTGTCACTCCGTGCGAGGGGAGGGGAGGGGCGGGGCAGAGCCGCCGAAGGTGACGGGCAGGACCCTCAGGGGAGCCTGTCGCGCTCATGTGACGCAAGCACTCCGCGTCCGCGCAGACGTAGTCGCCAAGGAACGTGGAGCAGAGGCAACATGGCGGCCCCCGCTCAGCAGTCTTCTCAGTCTGTTGGCGGAAAGCGCAAAGGCAAGGCCCAGTTTCTGCCGGCCAAGCGGGCCAGGCGCTGTGACGCAGGCGGACCGAGGCAGCTGGAGCCCGGCCTGCAGGGCATCCTCATCACCTGCAACATGAACGAGCGCAAGTGCGTGGAGGAGGCCTACAGCCTGCTCAACGAGTATGGCGACGACATGTACGGACCCGAAAAGGTACCGACCTCGGGGAGATCAAACCTCCTGCAGGCCTCTTCCGGGGAGCGGAGGCTGCGGTTGCTTCGACGCACCTGTAAGGTGCTTTAACGACCTCGCCTGCCTTCCCCTCCCCCGGGGTGGCCGCTGTTGAGGTCGCCTCCCTGGTGGGTGTGTACTTGTGGGCTGGCTCTTTGGGACGTTTCTTGACATCACTAATGACTGTGGCTCCCACGTATTGATTGCCCCTGTGGACCAGGTAGTGTGCTGAAGAACTTTGAGAAGCGCGCTTCTTGCGACCGTGTGACGTTGGTACAAGTTAAATCTCTCTTAGGTAGTGGAAGTTTGATACGGGATGCTAATTTTCCAAGTGTACTTGAAAATACATTTCATAAAATAAAAACTTGATGAATCCCAAATCTCATTCTATGGCCGTTTGGAAGCTATGATATTATTCACTTAGATTCTGCACACCCCGAAGTGTGGAGAAAGATAGTGCAGCGGTTCCCATTATTGGAGTGGAGTGGACAGAATATAAACCTGTTACAGCGCCTTCAGTGTACACAGTTATTTTTATTACCTGGATGAAATGAAAACCCCCTAGGTAGGAGCGCGTGGCCTATATCTGCTGGTGCTGTATGCAAGTTCCTTTTTGTTGTGTTTCTTCTGTTTCTGAGGGAAGACTGCTGGCTACCTCAGCCTGGCCTCAGCTTCCCACGTGTAAGGATTGCAAGTATTGGCCACTATGCCAGGCTTAAGCAAGTTCTTGACCTCCTTCTGTGCCCTTTTTTTTCTTAGTAGAGCGGGCATCATGGTTTTAGTTCTCTTATGCATTTGGTTCTAATTTTTTTGTTTTGTTTTGTTCTTTGTTTTTCAAGACAGGGTTTCTCTGAAGCTTTAGAACCTGTCCTGGAACTAGCTCTTGTAGACCACGCTGGCCTTGAACTCATAGAGATCCACCTGCCTCTGACTTCCGAGTGGTGGGATTAAAGGTGTGCGCCACCACCACCTGGCTTGGTTCTCATTTTATCAAAAAGAAAGTACCCTGTCGGCCACAGTGATAGGCAGTGGTGGTGTTAAAGTCCACTGTGACGTGCGCTTCATCTGATGAACACATTGCTGCCTCTGTCAAGATATTTCTGCAACTATTTTCAGAGGATACATGCCACATTCAGGGAATTCACTGAATGATCTACATTTTGGAAGCAGTATTATTTTAATCACCTAATAAAATCATTTAGAGCCAACGTTGAAACCTGTGCCGTTGGGGGTTTCACATAAATAGTTAATTGCAGTGTTTTAACATGAGCTGCCGTGTCACTTTCGCTCACTGTGGTTTTATGTAAACAGTTTATAGACAAGGACCAGCAGCTCTCTGGAAGTGAGGGAGAAGACGATGATGCCGAGGCTGCCTTGAAGAAGGAAGTTGGTGACATTAAGGCTTCTACGGAGATGAGGCTAAGAAGATTCCAGTCAGTGGAGAGCGGAGCAAACAATGTAGTCTTCATCAGGACCCTTGGGATAGGTGTGTGTAAATAATGCCCCTGAGATCATTGATCCCACGGTATCTGGGCATCTCTGTCTTAGCAGATACTGCCTAGACAGTGGCTTCATGGTGTGGCTGTCAAGTCACGTTGTGGTAATGTCCCCCACGTTCCATCAGCGGTAGATCCATGCCCAGATATTTCTGAAACCATTTTCAGATGACATATACCACACTCGGGGAATTTATTTCTTACTCCATATTTTGGAATTGTATTATTTTAGTCTCATAATAGTATGGAGAAGTGGAAAGTGGTGAGGGTAGCGTTGACTTAAGAGTGGGGACCTGGCAGTGCTGCGTCCTTTCTTTGTGTGTAACTTAAGGTAGAATGAAAGAATATATTCTGTCTCAAAAGAGCAGCCGCTACTTAGTACCAGGCTTAATTGCCATTTAGAAATGGAGGACCCGATCCAATTAGTTAAAGATCTGGAAATGGAATTCCTTTGACTTTCAAGTATGATCACTAATGCAAAAATACTAACACTGACATCTCCGATGACATATAGTTGGGAAGTAGCCTGTGATTGACTGTGTTGTGCTGTGCTCCATGGTGCTGGGATTCTTTCCCAGCTAGAGCTGGGTTTCTGTACACAGTAGCTAGTGGACTGAGTAAGTCTTCAAGTAAAGTACAGATTTTGTTTTTGTAAAAATGTGCTGTAGAATGCTTGTTGCTCTTAGTTTGTATTACAAGAGCATCAACATTTATAGCAAAAGCAGTATAGATGGTGGAAAGTTAAAGTCCTAGATATATGATAGACACTAGAGAAACACTAATTGGTACAGAACCTTGTTTTGTTCTTTTTCTCTTAGAACCCGAGAAACTGGTGCATCATATTCTACAGGATATGTACAAAACCAAGAAAAAGAAGACACGAGTTATTCTGCGAATGCTGCCCATCTCAGGCACATGCAAAGCTTTCTTAGAAGACATGAAAAAATACGCAGAAACGTTTTTGGAGCCCTGGTTTAAAGCCCCAAACAAAGGGACATTTCAGATTGTCTATAAGTCTCGAAATAACAGCCATATGAATAGAGAAGAAGTTATTAAAGAATTGGCAGGTAGGTTCTACTAGTGATTTTATAGATGGGAGGCAGAGTCTCTGGTAAAAAGGCAGCTATTTGGGAAAGTACAGTTGTCTACCCATACCCATGGGAGACTGGTCATTAGATCCCCTAGGAATACCAAAACCTGCGAGTGCCCAGGTAAGTCTTATATAAACTGACTATTTTGGTGTAGTATTTGCATATAATCTACACATATTCTCTTGGATATTTTATATCATCTTTGGATAACTTAGAATTCTAAGTCTGATGGAATATCCATGAAAATTAAACTGTCTTGTTTAGGGATAATGACAACTAAAAACAGTCTGTTCATGTTAAATACAGATGGTTTTTTTTTCCCTAAGTATTTTGATTCACACTTAGTTGGGATTGCACACATGAGTGCATTGCCCACAGAGGCCTGAAGAGGCTGTCATAGCCTTTTGAGCCAGAGTTAACAGGCAGTTGTCTAGCCGAACAGATGGGCCTTCTGTAGGAGCAATGCACGCTCATAGCTGCTGAGTCATCTCTCCATTCCACCAAATGTTCTCTTATTAAGTGTCTCAAGGTTTCATTTGCATTTAGTTATTAAAAGCGTTGATGGATCCAGCCACTTGATCCCACAGTTGGGAGGTGGAGGCAGGTGAATCTCTATGAATTCAAGGCCAGCCTGGTCTACACAGTGAGTTCCAGACCAGCCAGGAGTACATAGAGACCCTGTCTGGAAAATAAAGTATTAATAGACTTTGATTGATGGCCACAAAGAACAATTAATTCTTAATAAACCCTGTCTTAACAAATCCGAGATGGTAAGGGATAAAAGCCTATTTGACTATATCAGGCGTAATGATATCTTCCTAGCCCATTTTCCTATTTTTGTTACAGGAATAGTGGGCAGCCTCAATTCAGAAAATAAAGTGGATCTCACTAATCCAGAGTACACGGTGGTAGTAGAAATCATCAAAGCTGTGTGTTGCCTGAGTGTTGTGAAAGATTATGTGCTATTTAGAAAATACAACCTCCAGGAGGTAGTGAAGAGTGCAAAAGACTCACAGCCTCACCCAAAGCTGGGAAATGGCAAAGAAGCAAAGTTGGAACCTGATGCCAAGGTGAGTCAAAGTGATCCTTCGGAAGGGAAAAATAGCCAGCAGGTGGCACCAGAGAGCAGCGAGGAGCTGGAGCAGAGAAAACCAAGGTCTGAAACCCCAGCAGGAAGTGAGGGAGAAGCTAAACCTGAACTTGAAAGTGGAGTCTCAGAAGGACCAAAGTCAAATGAAAATGAGCTCTCATAGGTCATAGGTCATTCTGTGGGGGAGTTGGGTCTCAGCTAGGGTTCTGCAACAAGCTATTGGGGTTCAATGTAAAATTGTGATAATATGTATTGACTTTTGTGTGCTGCTTCATGCTGATCTCACAGCCTCCATTGACAGTTTTGTTAGAGCCATTCCAGGCCTGTATGTCAGTGTGTGCAGCCCCATGTACTGTTACCTAGGGGAGGTGTTAGGAGGGCATTGGCCTCTGCCTCCTGATTACTTTCTCTAGTTACCCTTTAAGCACTGCCAACTCATGTGGAACTACACAGAGTCTTAGTGGGAAATCAGCTGGACATTCTCATTCTGAGGAAGTTATGTGCTGCACACGGCAGACGCCTGCCGTTTCATTGGATACATAGAGAAGTGGCACTGTGGGTTATATGGGAATTACTTTGTGATGACTTTGTACTTTTTGTTTTCCTTGTTACGTTTGTTTTAATGTTAAAAGCAAGTCTGATGGCCCATCGCTGCAGTTTTAGAGAAGATGTGAGAGAAGAGGGCTGTCCTAGGTGTAGGCCCATGGGTGTTTCCCATAAGGTTAGGGATGAGGACTCACCCTGTACAAGTACAAAAACAGTGGAAAGCTACTGCCCCGGGGCTTCACTGGACTGCTTGCTGTCCAAGCTGTCCTTCCAGTTTGTCATGCTTTCAAGAGTTCCTCATAGGTAGAGATGTGAAGGGTCAAAGCGACCTATGAGCACTGCAAAACAAACTGTCCAGGTAGAGACTGTGAAGTGGCTGTAACATTGGGCTGGGAAAAAGGTTTGTGTTTAAATCTTAATACAAGTTAGAAAATATAAGTGCTACGGTTCCTGGCACAAGGGGCTAAGCAAAGAGTGAGTGACATGAGAATACATTTCTTCTTAGATGCTAGAGTCTTGCTTAGTAAGCCAGAACAAGAGGATGTTGGAGAAGCAGAGTAGGCAGCACCTTGCTAATGCAGATGGGGCTGGAGCATCCTCGGGTTTTGACGTGTTAATTCAGGTCTAGATTGAAACCATCTTGAAAGAATATGTGTTAGTGTCACTTGGGAAAGGATGGAGAGAATCCTAGTGCCTTCTTGAGGCCTGCTCCGAGATAAAGGACTTTTCCTTTAATAGTGTAGGGCAGAGGACCCAGGATAAAGTACTGTTTGTTCTGGGGCTTGACGAAGAAGCTGTGCTTCAGATTGTGATTTAATACTTTGGTTTCCATTGCATTTTTATTTATTTTTGTCAGTAGATCCTGAGTGTGCCTGGCTGTTTGCCAGTTGTACGGTGCTGTATGTTCTTGCATCTAAGTTCATTTATCATTTTGCTTTGCTTTGAGAGTTGACGACTTTATTTTCACTGACATTTCAGTGTGTTAGTTTACAGATGGTCTCAGCATAGGAGTTGAGTGGGCTTTCTGGTTGTTTGTTTGTTGTTTTAAGCTATAGCAGTTAAAACAGAAAATAAAAGAGCAGAAACCAAATCCCAGTGCACCTGTTCTGTTCTACAGACAAAGGAGTTAGGCCTGGTACTGTAAGACATGTTTCTCCAAAGATGAGCATGGTTTTCAAATATTTTTACTTGCATTTTGTTCTTGGTACAGCTGAATGTTCAGGTTGTTTTCAAATTTCTGATATTTTAAAAAATAAAAACGAATTTGTTCTGTAAAGTTTGGCATTCTGTACTTTTTTTTTCTGTCCCATATTAAATGACTTTCTATGTGTATGGTATGTTTATCAGAAAAATGCTTAGATGTATGATTGTGTATCAAAAATCCAGTTTCATAATCCCAAGAAATAAAGATGCTAAAATTTATTCATGAATAATTAATACTAAATAAAAAGCACGTTTAAAATATTTACTTCAGAACAAACACCAGCCCCATACTGAATTTTATTAAAAATTCACTGACTGGCCTTTGCATCATTTCTGTTCCTGATCTGAACAGTATTTAATCTGCTTGAGCAGGCTGATTTCATAAAGACTAGTTATGCAAACATCTTACCCCGTCTCCCAGACAGCTCCCCCCTTACTTTGAATTAGTCAGGACAAGATGAATAAGGCACAGATCAGTGGCATGTCTCACGTTGGAGTTGTTAGACCCTGACCATTTTAAACCCTTCACTCTGTGTTGGTTTGAGCATCATAACATTATCCTTCTCAAATATGTTTAGATTTTGCTCTTTTTTTTTAAATTTATTTATTACAGATTTCTGTCTCTTCCCCCACCACTGCCTCCCATTTCCCTCCTCCTTCCCCAATCAAGTCCCCCCTCCCTCGTCAGCCCAAAGATCAATCAGGGTTCCCTGCCCTGTGGGAAGTCCAAGGAACCCCACCTCCATCCAGGTCTAGTAAGGTGAGCATCCAAACTGCCTAGGCTCCCACAAAGCCAGTACGTACAGTAGGATAAGAAACCCATTGCCATTGTTCTTGAGTTCTCAGTAGTCCTCATTGTCCGCTATGTTCAGCGAGTCCGGTTTTATCCCAGGCTTTTTCAGACCCAGGCCAGCTGGCCTTGGTGAGTTCCCAATAGAACATCCCCATTGTCTCAATGTGTGGGTGCACCCCTTGTGGTCCTGAGTTCCTTGCCTGAGTGAGGTAAGCCAGACCCAAAAAGAGGAACATGGGATGTACTCACTCATATTTGGTTTCTAGCCATAAACAAAGGACATTGACCCTATAATTAGTGATCCTAGAGAAGCTAAATAAGGAGAACCCAAAGAAAAACATATAGGCATCCTCCTGAATATTAACCTTCATCAGGCGATGAAAGAAGACAGAGACAGAGACCCACATTGGAGCACCGGACAGAAATCTCAAGGTCCAAATCAGGAGCAGAAGGAGAGAGAGCACGAGCAAGGAACTCATGACTGCTCTCTTGGTTTTTTTATTGTTTAACTACGTACAATACAAAAACTTTTCTAACAGGAAAAAACAAATCCTAAAGCATTTAAGAATGTGTGTAGTCACTGAATTTCCAGGAAGCAAGTACTAAAACAACTGTGCCCTCACATAAAACCTCCTCGTTCTCATCCAGCTACACTCGGCCCCACTCCTGGTCTCTTAGCACGTTGCGTTTGATTTTCCCAGTGATCGTCTTCGGGAGTTCTTGAACAAATTCCACCTGATTGATAGAAAAACACACCGTGAGGCTCTTGTTCCATTAGTCTCATCCCTACTGTCTGTGCAGTAGGAGACACTAAGGCTCCCAGTGTTGTGTGTCCTGCCAAAAGTAAATAATCACTTCACCCACCCACCCCTTTTTTTGGCTTTCCTCTGTTTAGACCTAGAACTCAACTGTCTTCTACATCTAATTCAGAGAATGGCCCCCTTTTTTAAAACCTTGGGTCTTTCAGTGCTGGGAACTAAAGAATCTGAGGAAAATCTTAGGGGTAATTTATCAAGTATGTAGAGTTTTCCCCTGATTTGCCTATAAACTTTTGTTTTCGATTTCTTCTCTCAAGATTATATTGTATCTTTAAATGCCTTCACATCTCTTTTCTGAAAGTCAAAAGAGTTACCAGTTTACTCATTTTAATGGAGAAAGTGTAAGGATGGTTGGATCAAATCACATGAATTACATATTGGCCTAAATGATGCCAGCAGAAATGGAGTGGTCTTGTCATTCCGTTGCAGCTGACAGTACTCCAGTGCGGGAAGGTTCTGTGGCCATCTTTGTCTTTATATGTGCTTGTCCTTTTGAGAGTTGAATGAGGCCACTTGAACATCTTGGGCTTATAGGCTTACCATAGCCTAGTTTATTCTTTAGATCAGGTGCCACTTCTAAAAGTTAGGTACGTGGTGATTCATCCACTTCCATTCACCGTCCCCTTTTAAAATGGGCCTACTTAATCCTGAAAACAGTCTTCGTATTGCAGTCAATATGTGTATGTGTTTTCTTTGCATGTGTGTGAGCACAGCTATGCGTGGGTACACAAGCACATGTATACCTATGTCTGTGGAGACCTGGGATTGGGGACAGAGATCATCCTCAGTTACTCTTCCACCATTTACGGAGGCCAGAGTACTAAGATATGACTAGTCTTGCTAGCCAGCCTGTTCTGATGTTCTCATATCTCCACCTTGGTCAGCTTGTTCTAATATTCTATCTCTGCCTTCCAAGGCTAGAATTATAGGCAGGTGGGCCAGCATACCCACCCCGCATTTGCATGGGTTTTTAGATCCTCACCCAGCAAGGAACCATACCTTTAGCCCCTGCAGTGTTTTTTTTTTAAGTTCTTTTTAAAAAATACCATTTGTAGTATTCTAAATATAAAACACTTTAGAACAAAAACTTCCATAGTAAAACAAACTCAGAAGGTGTCTTTTAGGATACATAACAAGTCTAAAGTCAAATCCAATATAGACAAAGGTAACTTGCACTTGCCTTTCTTGGGTACTTGTAAGGTGCTGTTGAATTTTTCACATGATCCTGAAGCTCAGCAGTTAACTTCTCATGGTTGGAGGACTTGAAGGGTGCAGCTAATACTACAAATGCTTTCACCACCTGTGCAGAAAAGCCATTGGCTTATAAGACACATGCAGGGTTTGGAACCATTGCTGAACACAGGTATTGACTGTTCATAGCAGTGCAAAACCCAGAGGTGCCGAATGAACTTGGGTCCAGATTATAAAGTACAGCGGGGGATCTCTTTCCAGAGGACTGGACTGTGAATGTGGGGGGTCATAAGTTCTGTTTCTGTCACCTGGACATGGCATTTCTGCTCAGCTGATTATATATGGCAGTCCTTGATTTAGAAGTGAACATTTATGCCATGACACTTCTACAGGGAGAGGCATGTTGAGCAGGATGAATGGAGATTCTAAAGACTATGATCTGAAGGAGAAATTCTGGAATTCAGTTGAAATCAGTTACGTTGGAAAGATGCGGATGTGGTGGCAGGAGAAAGATATTTTGGAGATTGGACTAGATCAAGAGTGGAGGGGGCAAGAGGAGGCTGTTCAGAATACCCCTGTGGAAGGTCACTGGCATGTGAGAAGGGGGGACAGAAAAAGATGGGAGGGGATACTGATAGCCATACTGATCCAACGTTTTTCTGCTTGCTAAGTCTTCAGAAAACCTCCAGGAGGAAAGGGAGATGTTCCTCTAAAATAGACCCACGGGAATTTTGGGGGGGACCTTGGCACGATTTTCTGTTTTCATTTTCGTAATGAGCTGTAACAGTTGTGTGGGAGTTGAAGTCTGATGCTTTTGCTTATGAGGTGTCTGTTACCCACAGACAGCAGTGCCCAGGTTGTCTAAGCTATATTCCCCTTGCCTTGTTCTGGCAGAATGACCAGCACTTAGCTTCCTTGCCCAGCATATCATCTAGGTCTAGCCAGTTGGCTACACCATTGCTGAGACACACTGGCTAGCTATTTGATGGGATTGAAACGGTTCCAAGAGAACTCACTCCTTCCTGGTGGGGTAAGGATGAGTTATGCTTACTTGTACCTGGAGCTGCCTGGTATGTGATGGGAGGAAGTCATGTGAAGGATCTGAGGCAGACAAGAGAGACTGAGTCTCTCTAATATCTCAGGAGTGCTCGGATGATTAGATCCCTGAATTGAAGGGTGTTTCTGCCTGTCATGAGCCACCCAAAGAATCCCAGATTTCTTTGGGATAGAACTCATTTGTAAAGTGGATTTCCTGCATACATGTACCCTATGATGAGAGTCTAAGGAGTACCCTGAGTTGGCCTTTGCTGGAGACACATGGACGGAACTGGATAATGAAATTGCTGCGTTAGTTCTGACAAGCCCTCTACCTCTCCTCGGACGGGATCCGGACTGCTGACAACAGCCGACTCAACTACCGCTGGGTGCTCTATCAGTGCGCTCTCCACTTCAAACGGTCCAATCCGGTACCTGCAGAGGAGAGGGAGCCTTTGACTGCCACACTCCCCAAGCAGGGCATCTCCTACCCTGCCATGTCATCCCTTTCTAGGAAAGCAAATCCACAAACCCAGAGGATATAATGACATCATCAGCTCTGCCGACAAACCAGAAATAACCATCATTGTCCATTACTCCTCTGTCTCCAGTGACGTAAAAATTTCTTCTGATTGTGGCATCCGTCTTTTCTGGATTGTCCTACCAATGAAAGATGGCATTTGGGGGGTTAGTCTGGCCAGAACAGATGGGGTGTGACAGCACACCCCCGAGTCATCCACTGAGTGACTTTCACACCATCGTTGTAAGAGAGAAGTCAGGGTTTTTAGAAAGGGCACTTCCAAGCATAGAACACAAAAGATCTGAGAACTACACCTTCCTGTGACCTCTGGGACTTGCCTTCAACTTCTCTCTCAGCTGGTCCACCTTTCCTCTCCGAGGAGAGCCATTATAATGGGTTTCTTACGTGTAGAGTTCATGTTCATGTTACTCTCATGGAATGGATGTCATTCTCCTCATTTTACAGCTAATGAAATAGACCTGTATTTAACACTTGCCCAAAGACATAGCAAGCATGGTGGACATGAAATCTGGGCCCATTTCTGTATTCAGGCATGACTAACATGTTCTTCGTGTTCATACCACATATTCAGAGAAGAAGCAGAAGGGCCGAGTGTTCTCCAGCCTGAGGGCAATTTCCCCTTCTTTGCCAGCTGGTAGGATATTTCCGTTTTCATCTATAATCTGGAATAAAAGAAATAAGTTGAGTCTTTACCCCCAATTTCTTTTCATAAAATGGAAACAGGTCATGAATAGTGGTTCAAAGAGGGGAAAACCAAAGCATTCTTTCCTATTTCTCCAGCTATTTTCTCAACCCACCTGCACATCATAGGGCACCACTCCTTTTCCCATGGAGCCCGGTTTAATTTCTTGTCCTTTGCGATTGGCACAAATTATTCCCTATAAAGAGGACATGTTTTATATAGGTGCATAAATTCTGACAAACAGTATTCAGTTTTGGAGATTGGGGAGATGGTCAAGTTAATAAAGTGCTTGTCATCAAACATGGGGATCTGAGTTTTGATCTCCAGCACTCCCATAAAAAGCTGTGTGTGGTGGTTGTGATCCTGTAAGCCTAATGTCGGGGAGGTGCCAGCCGGTCTAACCCAATTGGTAAGTTCTAGGTTCAGTGAGGGAGCCTGTTTCAAAAACAAACAAGGGAACAAAAAGATGGAGAAGGCTGGAGAGATGTTTCAGTGTTTAGCGATGCAAACTGCTCTTCCAGAAGACCCAAGTTCAGCTCCCAACATCTATGCCTGACAGCTCACAACTGCCTGTAAATCTAGTTCCAGGGGTTCAATATTCTCTTCTGACCCCTGCAGACTCTGCACCTGTCCCTTCCCCACTATTTTGCCTGATTTTCCCAGAATACAGGGTTATCTTCTGGGGCGAGCCTCACCCTCAAGGTTCTGATCCAGTGATGTTGGATCTAAGGATTTGCATTCTGCTACATTTCTATATGGTATCTATAGTGTTGTTTTGAGAACCATACTTCTTTCTTATTGTTATGGTTTGGACAAGGTCTAAAGGTCTTATAATTGAGGGTAACCTTAGACCCATGATATAGCCAAGGCTAGCTTTGAATATGAGATCCTCTTTCCTCAGTTGCCTGTGAACTGGAATGACAGGCATATCCTGCCACACGTAGCTGAGGACCACTCAGCTGCAAACCATGCCTTCTAGGCTCCATTGTATACACATTGGAATAAGTTCTCCCAGAGACTCTCAGGGGCGGGGAGGTACTTCTCAGTGCAATGGAAAAGCCCATCAGTTTCGAAGTTCCCCAAGAAAGCTCCTGGGCATGGAGAAGGCAGAAAGGCCAATAATAGTTCCCCTTTAGGCATCCCAAGCTGAGCAATTCACAAATTATGATAACTATTTGCAACAGGATATTCTGAGAAATGTCATAAAGATTTGGAGCCTGAGTGGGGCACTTCAAGGACTCAGTGGCCAATCCTGGGGCTGAATAAGCCCCATTAGACAGCCAGTTTTCCATATGCATAGATTCTGTATCTCTGGAATCAACTAAGGGTTTGAAGAATGCAGGTTTACTTCACCTGTTGGGAGGTGTTGGCACACGCCTTTGGTCCCAGCGCCCAGGAGGTAGAGGCAGGTGGCTCTCTGAGTTCTGAGTTTGAGGCCAACCTGGTCTACAGAAGGAGTTCAAAGACAGCTAAAGCTACACAGAGAAACCCTATCTTGAAGAACCAAAATAAATAAGCAAGCAAACAAACAAATAAATATTGCACCTATATTGTATATATTTAAGCATTGCTGTACTGTTATTTCCCAGTTAACACAGCAAAGCAGCTATTTAAATAGTAACTTCAAATAGTAATTTTACATTGTATTGGTGTCATAGGTAATCTAGCAATTTAAAATATAAAGGAAGATGTGTTTAAGTTCCATGCAAATCCTGAACATTTGAGGATTTTGCTATCTTCTAGGATCTTGGACCCAATCTCCCATGGCCATTGAGGAAAAACTTCGAAACTTAAGCTTTGCCCTTCAAATGTACCACTTCAGTCTGTCCATAGCCTTCGTAGAGCTCTAGCCCGGTCTGCGCCTTCCACTGCTCCAGCACCTCTGGGTTGAGCGGCTCCCCTCCTGTCAAGCAGTGCCGCAGGGACTTGAATTGGTATCTGGAGAGACAGAGTTGCCTGGTCTTTGGGGGAGAATATTTTATCACAAGTTCAGATGCTCAAGCAACAGAAGAGCTAGGAGAAATGGGTCCCAGAAATGTTCATGGCTAAAGTATTTTTTGAACACCTCCTATATTGCTGGATATCTTCTAGTCACGTGAGTGATGAAAAGAGGGTTCCTGGAGAAACTTGGATTTGGCAGGTGGAGAAGGTAGAGGGGAAAAGGGTAGAAAAATGCTAATAATAACACACAGTATTATAGTTACGATTGTGTTATATCATTTATAACACAGATTAGGTGGTAGGAACACTTAAATTTCTTACAGGCCCCATTTTACAGGTGGGGAGGCTGAGGGGCCTAGAGAGATTAGGGAAGTTGTAACAGCCTCCCCACTAATGGAGCATCAAGTGGGATACTCTGCACTGTGACCAGATTCAGGCAGATTGCCCAAGCATGTTATCCACACTGAATCCTTGTCACAGACTCGGACATGAAATGAATGGGGTTTTAGTGAGGTCAAAGTATGTAGCAAAGCCCTGCCTGCTTGACTTTTGATCTTTTGTTTTTGTTTTTAACTAGTGACCAATTGGATCCCTACAAGAAAGCCTGGGACAGTCTGACTCAGCATACATGACAGGACCTCAAAGAAACAGGAGGCTATTTGGGCAAAATATATCCTCTATCTTCAAGTAACCCCTATATAGTTTTGGGTTATGCTTGAAATGTGAGCCAAGATGTTCACGTTGATAGCCACAAGAAGGCGACACTGACAAGAAAAGAAGGGATGCCTGTCCGTGTCTCTCATAGCATTCCTCCCCGGGACATCCAGCCTTAGTGGGAAAGGAAGAGGGCCAAGCCTACAGGACTCAAGAATTCTTTTCTTTCTCTTTCCATGTGTTGTGTAACTGTTTCCTTCAAGACTGAGACATTCCTTCCTGCAGGGAAGCTTCTTAAAACTGTAAGGAAATAACTCAAACTAGCTTCAGGAAGTTCCTGAAACTTACCAGATTCACACCCCTCCCTGCCAGAGTAAGCAATAAAAGTTGAAAAGAAGACTCAGACAAACTGATCTGCAGAGAAGGCTGAGACCACAACAGCTGTCTGGAAGAAACAGAAAACATCCGAGCTGCCTGCAAGAGGTTTAAACCAACCACGTTACTTGGAAAGGACAATTACCAAACTGTAGAGCTGCTGTCAGGCTGTGCAGTGAGTCCCAGGTTCCCAGCTTTTGTGAGCTGTTACTGGTACTAGGATACACTTTGATGATACTGCTATTTCTGAGTCATTTCCGTTCCTGTAACCGCTACCCAAGCTCAAGTAAGTAACCCAATAAAACTCATTGTTCACTAAGTTAAACTTTGGTGGTGTCTGTACTTTGGTCTGTCATTGACTGCCTATCTGGGGTAAGCAGATATGTGTTGTTTTGTCTCCCTAGGAAAAGATTTTCACACAACACCGTGTGCTAAATTTTAATTAGTTGTATAAAAATACATTGCAACTCTACCTGACAGGCAGATGGTTTGACCAGCACATTTATAATCCCGAAGTCACAAGTTTTATTAGCTTTTCTTCAAGGACGCAAAGGTATGCTTTTTGCTTTCCTGTCTTGCCTTAAAGTGAAAGGGCTGATTCTGTCCCCATGTTTCTGGGGATCAAACACAGGTCCTCATGCTTGAGTGGCAAGCATGTGACTGATTGAACTATCTCCCTAACCCTTCTCCTGGATCCTAAGCTGCTATATGATTTTGTCTCCATAAGGTACTAGGTAACATCTTGGGGCATTTTGATTATCATGAATGTAGGGAAAGGAGCAACAATGCTACTGGCCTCTACTCAGCATCACACAGTATACAGAATAGCTCCTGGACACAATCTTAATTGGTCAAGATGTCAATACTGTGAGATGCAGGCTCGTGGGCCACTCTGAGTGGTGGAAGAAGCTCTGTAATGCTGGATGACAGCTTCTGCTTGTGCTTCCAATGGAGAGTTCTGCCCAGTACCTCTTAAGGTCCTTTTGTACGAGCATCCGGTACACAGTAGGAGCACTGCACAGGGTCGTGATGGGATACGTGGTAAGCGTCTGGATGGCAGAAAGACAGACATGTCAAGAGTGGTCAGCTAGAGACCAAGCTGGAGATGACATTTCCAACCTCTCTTTCCCATTACTGCCTGCTAATCACATGGGATAAAAAAGTAAATAGTCACCAGCTGTCATTAGTGGTATGATGATTGTTTCTAATTAATAGAAAAATTTACCACCCTAACAAAAAGGAAAATATACTGTCAGCTTCAGTAGGTGAAGTGCTGAGTTTGACAGCAATCCAAAGCGTGAACTGGTTTATTCAACTTCAGAACTTCGTATGGTGAACTCTTGTGAACTCATACCCATATTTGCCTACGTGACTGTGCTGCACTGAGCCCAGACACATGCAGCACCATTTCTGTCGAGGACAGCCAGCCTCCAGAGAATAGCAAGCAAGTGCGGGAACAGGCACTTTAGAGGGACTTAAGCTGTGCTGGGCTTGTTCCACTTCCAGTTCCTTAGGTCAAGCCTGAAAATCTAGTGAAACTGCTGTGCTTCAGGGAAGCCCTTAGGGGAGGAGCAGGCTCCGCTGCATCGGTCAACGCGTTCGCAGGTGGAATTAAACATGAGCATTCCAGGCAGTGTTGTCCTCAAGGGCGTAGGCCAGCGGCGCCGTCATGATGTCAAGAATGACTCTTAATTCATAAAACGGACTTTCTCGCTACGTGTCAGAGGCTTAACATTTTAGTATTGGTAACGTATACCTCTGAGAATGACACAGTCCTCTAGAGATTTTTACAACAATGTACATTCTCTTTGTAAAGTAAAAAATGCTCTTATTTTGCAAAGGAGGTGTTGAAACTGGAGTAAACCGTTCTTTTTCAGAACGCTTGCTAAACTTGATGCAGAGAGCCCTTTTCCTTTACCTTATTAAATTTCTCTTAAGGCCTTCTTCAATCTGTCGTGTTAGATCAGTTAGCAAAAAAAAAAAGTCACACAGTTTGTACACAGCTGTGTTTAAACTTCAGTCTTCTGCTTTTTAGAAATATGTTCCTCCGCTGCCATATTTTATCTACATGTGTGAACCCTGAGTGACCTACAGCTGCTGCCTGGACTTCCCTCTGACAGTGTGGTAGGTGATTCCAGAAGTCAACTACCCGAGACCTTGCTTCTTGAAAAAAAAAACTGATTTCCAGAACCTTGGGAAGCCCTGGAGTCTGAGGAATCCCTTCTTTATGATTTTGTGGGATCAAGACTTACATCCAGGAAGGTATCAGTGTTGAACTGGGCCATCCGGTGCACAAAAACACAGGCACCCCGAAGCCACGTAGAAAACACACTACCAATGGCAGCCTTGATCCAGCCAGTGTCTGACATGTTCCACATGATATCTGAGGGTGTCAAGTCCAGCCAATACCTACACACAGAAAAGCAACAAACCAGAGCAAAAACAAACAAACAAACAAACAAATGTATTAAGCTGCTTGTTCATTTCCCTGCCGCCCAGACTCATGAAATAATCACACAGAAACTATATTGTTTAAATCACTGATTGGCCTATTAGCTCTAACTTCTTATTAGCTATCTCTTGCATATTAATTTAATCCATTTCTAGTAATCTGTGTATGGCCACAGGTTTACCAGAAAAATTTCAGCGCAGATGCCTCCAGCTGCGGCTCCATGGCTTCTCTGACTCTGCCCTTCTTTCTCCCAGCATTCAGTTTAGTCCCGCCCAGCTCTGCTCTACTCTATCACAGGCCTAAGACAGTTTCTTTATTAACCAATGGTATTCACAGCATACAGAGGGAATCCCACATCAAACAACCAAACATAGAACTGGAAAACAAACAGCAGTGTTTTTGAGGAGTAGCCTTGCCGTACAACACAGTGGAAGCAGCCTCAGAGCAAGTGCAGGGTTCTAGTGCCCCTTCTACCTAAAATGACTTTTCTGAATCTTATGTCATCTGGGAGTAGACTGGAGGGCTGGGTTTGGTGTCTTTTATGGGATTTTCCATTGCTAGACCAAATATTTAATGAGCAAATGGTGTGTAGAAGGCACTGCTTTTGTGCAGCACACAGACCTCTTCTTTTAGGGAAACAGAGTAGGGACAAGCACACAGTAATGTGAACTAAGCATGAACATGTTATAGGAAGAGTAGATAAGGTGTTTACTTTTAAAGTGCTGTGATAAAATATGGGGACCAAAGGAGGAAGGGCTTAGTTTTCTCCAGCTGCAGTGTAGACTCCACCCTGCTGGGAAGTCCTGGTAGTGGGAACCTGAGGGAGCCAGTAACACTTGGTTCATCGTCAGGAAGCAGAGCCTGATGCATGGCTCGTGCTCAGCTCACGTTCAACATTTTATACAGCCCAGGATTCCAGCCCAGGGCATGGTGCCACCCACGGTGGGCAGGTCTTCCCACCTCAGTGAACTGAATCAAGATAGCAACCCCCTAGGCATACAGAAAACAATCCCTTGGGTATTCTAGATCTTACAGGTCAATGATTGAGATTAATCATTGAATGCCTTAACTTTCAGGATAAGGAAAATTAAACAGAGCAATGTGACAGTTTTAGGTAAACGTGTTTTTAAAGATCCTTCGGGGTAAGTAGATTCCCCTGGCAATGAGGAGAGGAAGGCAGACATGCTGTGAATCAAGGACCAGTCCTAAATTCTTGCTTGATCCTTAATTAGATGGCATCATTTAGCTAGGGTGGGGATGGGACATTGAGTCTGTTAGAGATATCTTAATAGCCATTCAAGGACAGGTGTCACACGGGCAGCTGGACACCCACCCTGGCATCCTGGGAAACTGAATACAAAACAAAGAATGGGTGTGGTTGTGCACTCCTGCAATGCCAAATTTGGGCGGTGGGGAGAGGAAGATTGCTGTCAATTTGAGGTCAGTTTAGGCTGCACAGTGATTTACAGTCCAGAACTAACTACAGTGTGAGACCTAGCCACAAACAACACAGGAACAAAACCACAGTTTTCTCTCCTACCTTCCACAAAGGGCATACCCAATGCCAAGGCTGCTCTGTGAGTGCTGAGCCATCTTAGGGGAGCCTGTGGTCCCACTGGTGAAGTAAATGGCCATCGGTTCTTGACTTCCTGTCTCCACACAGCTGTGCTCTTCAGAAGCCGATCTGTAGATGAACCCCAAAATGGAGGCTGAAGACAGACCAGTCCACTCTGTCATTGTTCTGCTCTCGCTTCCCTCTCACTACAGGGGAGTCCAGAACTAAACCTACCACAAAGCTTCCCTGAGCAGAAACTTCCAGACCTTCTTAGAGGAACTCTAAAGATCAGGGCAAAAATTCAACAGCATAAGTCCTCGTTTTAAAGCTCATTTCTCTGTAGGCCAAATAGACAACCAAGGGGACTTCCAAAGTCAATAACAAAAACGCATACACTTTATCTGTAGTAAGGAGCGGTGGTGGGCTGCGTTCCCGCCCAGCACCTCACTGCTAGTTTTATACCCCAAATAATTACACGGAAACTGTATTCTTTTAAACATTGCCTGGCCCGTTATCTGTTGCCTCTTATTGGTTATTTTTCACATCTCGATTAACCCATTTCTAATAATCTGTGTAGCGCCATGAGATGGTGTCATACCAGGAAGGATCTTAACCTGCGTCTGTCTGGAGTGGAAGAATCATGGCGACTGCCTGACTCGGCTTCTTTCTCCCAGCATTCTGTTCTGTCTACTCCGCCTACCTAATTTTCTGTCCTATCAAAGGCCAAGCAGTTTCTTTATTAATTAACCAATGAAAGCAACAGATAGAAAGATGACCCTCCTCCATCATTTATCTTAATGTCTTTGTAATTTATATAAAAAATTGAAAATAGCATTGAATCTTTGTAAATCAACACCATTTCAAGAACTGTGGCATGGAGGAAGACCTTTAGACTCAAAAATCAAATACATTGAGATCAGACTGAAAAATGTTTTCGTTGAAAAAAAATGTTTTCGTTGCTCAATCTCATCAATAACTCTGACAGAAACAGCTAGTATCTACCAGTAGCCATCTTCCCCTTTCCCTGAGCAAATAGAAGTGTGATTTTGTTCTGGTACTAGGTAGCAACTTGCTTGCAGGGGTGGGTTGGGGAGAGAAGTACCTCAGTTAGTCATAATTAATCTAAGCCAATCAGGATCACTCTTTCCCTTTTTAGTGGTTGGTTTAAAAATGGGCCTGGAAGAATTTTAGTCAATACGTATAAAGCCCTACATATAGGAGACATTTGCTTGTTTTACAAAAGGGTAATGAAGGCTGGGAAGATGGCCCACGAAGACCAGAGTTTGGATGCCACCACCCATGTATATACCAGGCAGGTGTGTGGACTATCTGTAATTCCATTGCTTGGAAGGTGGAGACAGGAGCCTTAGAGCAAACTAGCTACCCTACTAATACCCAGACTAGTGACATTGGTGGGTTCTGAGTTCATCAAGAGACCCTGCCTCAATGAGTAAGGTAATGAGAGAGATTGTGGAAGACATCTTATGTCAGCCTCAGGCCTTTACTTAAATGCACATACATGTGGACTCATATATATGCGCCTGTATGCATGAAAACACACACAGGCATGAACCCCACGCATACATCTTCATGAGAAAAAAACAGTAGTAGAGACACTGTCCACCTCCCATCATCCCATCCATCCTGTCTCACAGCCAAAGAATACTATGCATGTATAGAATGTATGTAGCACATACGTCTGGGACTCTCCTGGTCATGCTGGCATCATAGCAAAGACAGGACCATGAAAGACAGTTAAGCTGGGGTCCATGCTAGCTTTGTCAGTCAGTTATGGCAGCCCTCTGTACTGTTTGCATCCACGGTTTTTGGGTCAGTACTAAGGTGGAAAGCATTCATTTTAGGTGGTAGCAATCTGTGTAAAGCTGTGCAGACAGCTCGTCAGCTCCTCCCATACCAGGACAAACAGCTCCCACACTGAAGGATGGAGCAGAGTCCTCCATCTTTAAATCCAGTGAGACTTATGACTTAATCTGGCACAACAGAGTGCCACAACAGATGCTTGGTCAGCTTGCAAAGACTTTACAGTTGTTTTTCCTGCCTCAGATGATGTTCAGATTGTCTTGCTTCAAGGAGGGGCCCTGTGAATGGAACTCAAGAGCCTCTGCTGTCAGTCAGCACCGCTAGCTTATGAGTAAACCTGTTTCCGATATTCTGACCCCACCAAGATGATGTGGCACAGAGACCAGCTGCCACTGGTGAATCATGGATGAACTTCTGACTCACCACAGTGAGTGAATACAATATTACACTCATTTATACATCAGGTAAGTATTGAATAGGCTCTTGGTCGGTGATGGATAATTGATATATATTCCAGAATGTTTGAAGTACACACACACACATACCGCACACACACACACACATACACACACACACACACTATGCAGCTCCTAACTGCCCTGAAACTCACTATATAGACCAGTCTGGCTTCAAATTTATAGATATGCGCTTGCCGCTGCCTCCTGAGTGCTGGGATTAAGGGCATACACCACCAGACCCTGCCTCATGCATTATATTTTTAATTTCCCTTTTTGAAAAAATTTCAAGTGAAAGTTTTCATTTCAATGAATTTTATTTTGTTCTATCATTTTGTGTTGAGGCATTGTCTGTAGACCTCAGGCTAGCTGATAACTGTGCATTTGAGAATGATGCTAAATATCCTCCTGCCTCCACTTCCCAAGTGCTGAGATCACACACACATGCCACCACATCCAGATTACAAGGCATTGGAGAAGTTCGTGGCTTCACACATGCTAGGCAAATTCTATCATCTAAGTTATATCTCCAGTCCTCAACTAATTTTAACCATGAATGACACCATTCCATTGAAACTGTAAAATACAGACCATTATGTAATAAACATACTCAGCTCATAATGCCAAAAATAGTTTCACAGAATATTGAGATAGTTTTGATAGTTCTCTTTCTTCAAAATAGAAAAAAGATCATTGAATTTTTTCCTTTCAGTACAAATATTGGTGAAGTTGGATGTTTAGGGAACCAGAGCAGGGAATATTTATCTAACATCCTAGGTTAGGGGACTTCTCTCGTCTCTGGACATTTCTTAATTCAGTAAGGAAACCTACTAATTCAAGGCTTTCATTACATGTTTACTCTTTGCTAAAGGAAGAGACATTAGACTCTCTGAGAGGCAGGAAGATGAGCAGGGGGTTACGCTGAAGTCTGCTTTTCTCTCTTCCCTGAGTTCCAAGCTCTGGAGTTTCAGAGTTGACTCTTTCCTGGTAACTTTAAGATATTTATCTTTACCCCTGAGACTCACACGTTCTCCACCTGCTAGACGTCCGGATCTTCTTAGACCCCTGATATAATTGTGGCTGGTGGATAACTTATTATCTTAAGGCATGGTTTACCTGCATGTATGTCTGTGCACCACCTGCATGTAGACACATGAAGGCCAGAAGTGAACATTGGATCCTTTGGAACTGAGCTTACAGATAATTGTGAGCTGCCATGTAGGTGCTGGGAATCGAACCTGGGTCCTCTGGAAGAGTAGTCAGTGTAGTAACAACTGAGCCATCTCTCCAGCCCCTAAACCTGAACTTATTATCTTATAACCATCTCTGCTGTTCTCTTCCTTCCCTCCCTGCCCCCTCCCCCCTCTCTCTGTCTCTCTCTCTTGATAGTGTCTTGCTGTGTAACTTAATCTGATTTCTAAGATCTCCATTATTCTGCTTTGACTTCCTGAATATACCCTTCCTGTTTTGAATTTCCATTTTTGCAGTGTTGGGAATGGAGTCCAAGGCCTCGTCATTCTAAGGCAAGCACTGTACCGCCAAGCTGCATTGGCAGTCCCAGCTTTCTCCAAATGAAGGTACGCCAGCCACCCAGTCAATGCAAAGCCAACCAACCCCATTCCTTCTTTCTTCATTCTCTGTGGGAATCAGCCTTCAAATACAATTGCAATTGCTATTTGTTCTTGGCATTGTGCCGAGCTTGTCTGTGGTAGTTTGAATGTAGTTGGCCCCCATAAGTTCTTAGGGAGTGGCATTATTAGGAGGTGTGGCTTTGTTGGAGTGGGTGTGGTCTTGTTGGAGGAAGTGTGTCACTATGGAGCCAGACTTTGAGGTCTCATATGCTCAAGATACCGCCCAGTGTCACTGACCACTTCCTGTTGCCTGTAAGATGTAGGACTCTTAGCTAATTCTATAGCATCATATCTGCCTGCGTGTTGCCATGTCCCACCATGATATTAATGGACTAAATCTCTGAACTGTAAGCCAGCCCAATTAAAATTTTACTTTACAAGAGTTGTTGCGGGCATGGTGCTTCTTTACAGCAATGGAAACCCTTACTTTACCCCATTTGTCTTTTCTGCAACCCTATACTGTCATGATCCTGATTTCATAGATTAGGAAATGTCATTTTACTTAGCTGGGTTCACAACTTACTTATGTTTACAAAACATCAGTGACTTAAATAAGTATAATGCTATTTATATGATCAATGGTCAATGATTATTTTTCTCAGTTTTTAAAAACTTAGGAATTTTTTTTGTATGTTAGCTTATTTTCTCCTCAAATATCATTAGATGTTTGCAGTGTAATTATCCCTGTTTTACATATGATGAAAACTGAGGTTAAGCTATCTATTTGTTCAACTGCTTGTTAAATATTCATCAGCACCCAGCTGTGTGTGATTAGATGCAGAAGACAAAGGCATCAGCTAAATATGCAAGCAAAGCTGTGGCTTCCTTTGAACATATACTTGAAGGCAGGAGCTGTCATGTTTCCTGCAAAGGGACAGATGGCAGACATTTTAGGCTCGGTCTTCAATAAGGTCTCTATTGCAACTGCCCAAATTTGCCATCATTACATGAAAGCAGTCACAGACAATATAAAAAATAAATTAGCACCCCTGTGTGCCAATAAAACTTTATTTACAAAACCAAATGGTGAACTAGATGAAGCTAAATCTATGAGAACAAGAGACTAGTCTGATAATTCAGAGGGACCAGAGATGTGAAGAGAAAAGAGCCTATGGCTTTCATCAAGTTGGTCAGGGGCAGCAACACTTCATGGTAAAATGTGACCTGAAACCTGACAAGAAGGAACAGCTATGAAAACGAGTAGAAAAAATGACTGGTGCAAAGGCCCTGAGCTAGAACGTGTCCAAGGAATGAAAGCAAGACTGGTGATCGCTGTGGCCCAGGATCTGGGCAGAGGCCAGTTTCTATAGCACACTCGTCACCAGCCACGGAGGAAACAGGAAAGTCAGGACAGAGCTGTATTCCTTCCTTTTACCAGTAAGTCATTTAGCTAAATGATTCTTTTGGGGGGTTGAGAGATGGCTTAGTGTTTAAGAGCATCTGTTATTGCAGAGAACCCAGGTTCAATTCCTGACACCCACAGGACAGCTCACAATTATCTGTAATTCCTGAAGATCAAATGCCCTCTTCTGGCCTTTGTGAGCATTGCATGCAGGTGATGCACAGAGGGGAAGACCCCCAGATCAGCTCAAGATACTACTGAGTCACTGGATAAGCAGATTCAGAGATGGAGCTATGATTTGTGCGGTGGCGAGCACCTCCCACCTCACATACTCACTGAAGTAACTCCTGAAAGCTGAGCCACCCGTCCCAGCAGTGCGGAGACACCAGGAGTTTAGTCTTCAGGTGGGGACACTCTGACACAATGGAGTCCACTGCGGGGGCCACATCTTCACTGGCCACTATGCACTTGGCCTTGGATGCTTGTAGCCGGTAGAGGATGTCTTTCCTGGTCAGTTGGATGGTTCCTGGCATGAAGACAAGCCCTGAAACAGAAAGCAATTCCTGAGTTCTGGAGATTATGGGGAAATGTCGGTCTTGGGGGGGGGGGGGGACTCAGATCTCAGCTGTGTCTTGGTTCCCTGGGACATCCCACAGGTCCTGGGCGTGTAGGATCATTAGAGCTCTGGCCTTGGAGTCTGACAGCCCTTGGCTTTAGTCCTGGTCTTGCAACTTACTAGCCTTGAGGCTTTGGTCTCTCTGGCCATTTTAATGTCAGGTTTGAATGTGATTATGCAATGACTATGTAATACTTAATCCTTATGTTGCATTTTATGACATATTTTCTATTAACATTATCTCATTCAATCTTTTCAACCAGGGTGAGTCTTGCAAGATAATCCCCTGTGACTGAGAGGAAAAAATAATAGAAATTTAAAAGGTACCAAGATACTAGAATTTTTTTTCATGTGCTACTTTTTTTTTTTGCAAATGTTCTCTAATATATACATCTTACATCAATACAACAGAACAGAGGGAAAAACTATATGTGGATGTAAAAATGCCTGCCCACTATTTTTTGATAGGTTGTACAGCTCAGATGCTTAGCAACTACTCTCCAAAGACTTAAGAAATTTTATTTATTTATCTACTATTTGCGTGTTTCTCATTGAGGTCAGATGATACGTTTGTGGATTAAATTCTCTCCTTCTACCTTTTTGTGGGTCCTGGGATTGAACTCCTGTAGCTAGGCTTGCGAGTAGGTGCCGTTACTAACTGAGCCATCTCAGTAACCCAGGATTACCCTTCAAAGCCGCCCTGCTAGGTGCAGGCAGCTTTTGAGATTGCTGGTGAGTGTCAGGGCCAGCCTGCTGATCGCTGATGCAATGGTCTGGTACTGCCAAGATTTGCCTAGATGATTAGGGCAGTGTTTGATTAATCCCTCTTCATCCTACACACTAGCCAGAGACAGGTTTTCAAAGCCTCCCATGAGAACACATGGGGCAGGATTAGATGTAAGGCAGAGAGAGGGTGGTTTGACTCTCTCACCTGAATTCATGAAGACAACGTCACGCAGAACATGACCTCACTCAGTACGTATCGAATGCCGGTGGATGACCGTTCTCCCAAGGGTCACAAAGCCAAAAAGACACTTCCATTATTCCCAAGACCTGAGCTGGATAGTTATGTAGTCCTTGCTGAGTATTCTGAAATCAGCTAAATAGGAAGTTGTGTGTGTTTGTGTGTGTGTGTGTGTGTGTGTGCGTGCATGTGTGTGTGTGCGTGCGTGTGTGTATGTCTGTGCACGTGTATGCATGCGCATGGAGACTCTCATGCTGTGGTGTGCATGTGGACAGGCCACAGCTTTTGTGAAGTCCCTGCTCTCCTCCCACCTTTAGGCCTCAGGGTTTAAACTCAGGTTTCTGGACTTGCATAGCCATCACTTTTACCTGCTGAGCCGTCTGCCACCCCAAGGCTATTTTACTGAGTAAATTTTAGCTGGTTAAGCTCTTATTCTCTTAACAAAAACATGCTAAAGGATTGACTAGATTTTAACTGGTTAAGCTCTTAATACAACATGCTAGAGGATCCCAGAATGACCAGTGAATATAAAAATACAAAACAATTTCTCTTACACATCATTTGTTCTTAATGATTGACAAGTATGGTTTCCTTGGTGGGTTTGTGAATGTGTTCAATGGCTAGACTGCCACCTTGGGAGTGGGGGCAGGGTCTTCTCATGGATTTCAGACAGAAAATATTTGCTGGATGGCAAGTGTCTTGGCTTTACTCTGTATGCCTTGAAGCAAAAATCAAAACAGTTTGCCATGGGGGGAGTGCAAGCAGTTAAAAAATTTCCATAAATAATTTGACATTCTGGGGAGAAAACAGGTCTGCAGCTGATTTCCTTCATCTAATGAACTGTTTTTTTAAACACTAGCTTATATTTTTATATTCACCGATTTTATAATTTAAACAAGCTATGTTGAGTAATATTCAGTGCATATTTTATGACAGGTAAGCCACTCTTAATCTTCTTCCAACCATGGTTGATTTCCCCTTGTGTCTCCTTTTCATATTGTGAATAAACATTTTTATATTCCTGCTTCCATCTGTTTTAATAGCAGTAAGAGCATATTAAGTCCTATGAAATTCCCCTGATTATATTAATATCATTATGTTATCATTAGGGCAAATTGTCTTTTAAGTGCTACTCCATCAGGAGTCAGACATTCAATCAGCAATCAGCACCTCAACTAAACTTACATCTTTTTTTATTTATCATTTTTTAACGTTGTTCCCATTTCTGTAAGCTTTTTAATACCATTGCACAGACATCTTTCTCTCCTCCTTAGTAATCTGTCCTTACGCAGTCTCATTTTTTTTATTTGCTGTTTGAAGTTTGTGGGTTTTTTTTTTTTTTAGAGCAGAAATTAGAGAATTCTTCATATAAAGGGCCTGGTGAGTATGTTAGACTCTGTGAATTGTAGGATTGATCTTGGTCTCAGTCAGCATGTTTGCTGCAGAGCAAAAAAATTCTATTTACCCAAACAGGGGAACCTGCAGGCTATGGCTCACTGACCCCTATCACTTTTACCTGGGGTGCACTATATTACTACACTGGGGAAAATGTGTAATTGGATATAGCAGTTCTTTTGAGTGGATGTTTTTCCATCTTGGGTCCAGAGTACTTCATATTCTTGCAAGTTTCTGCTTCCCCCAATACTTGCTCTTCTTTTTGATTTTCATGTTGCAGAGAATCCAGATACACACTCAGAAGAGCGCACTCTGGGTTGAGGGGGGAGCACAGCACTCTGTGCTGTGAAGAAGTACTGACATTCACATTGGCTTCTGTGGAGCTTTGTGTGTAACTCTGAACCGTGGGAGTCTCGCTTTCAGCTTTGGTGTGTGTGTGTGTGTGTGTGTGTGTGTGTGTGTGTGTGTGTGTGTGCGTGCGCGTGCGTGTGCGTGTGTGTGTGTGTGTGTGTGTGTGTGAGCCTAGACTCTCTGTTTTGACTAGACATGGCTAGCTAGCAAGCCCTGAGGATGTGCCTGCTTCTGCCCCACAGTGCTGGGGTTACAGGCACCTGTCTCTCGATGCCAAGCGTTTATGTAGGAACTCAGGTCCTCATGTTTGCACAACAAGCATTTTGCCCCTGAGCAATCTCCCCAGATCCCTAACTGTGTAACTTTCAAGTGGCATGACTTTTGACAAATGTCTTAACATCACTGTGCCTTGCAAAATGATCACAGTAACACCAATCACTCTCTTAAGGTTGTTACTATTATTACAACGTGATTGCTCTCAGTTTCAACTTTCCTTTTTCTACTGTCTTTAGGGATAGCTGTACAAAGCTGAAAGATCAGAAAATCCTCAAGTTTTGGTCTCTTTGTTTTACAACCGTGACGTTTGTTATACTGACCTGTCCTCATGCAAGCCACATTAATGAGCCACCATTCGGGGATGCGGGGCAGAATCACAGCCACCCGGTCTCCTCTTTGCAGGCCGCAGGGTTTGGTGAGCACGTTAGCAGCCTTCCGGGACAGGGAGCCCAGGTCTCGGAAGCTCCATTTTACTTCCTCTCCTTTGCCATTCACCCACCACAGGGCGGGGTTGGCTGGCCTCTCTCCAGACTGGCCAGGAACACATGGGAAAGAGAAAATAATGTGCTATGGTTTGGAGGTGTCAGCTAAAGACACATGTGTGAACAGGCACGGTTCCTAAAGACGCGTATGCTTACAAGACTGGTCCCTATCCAGTGGCCCTAGAGCCCAGTGGAAAGAAGAGAATAATCAAACCCCAGGCCCTGGACTTTCCCCGCTCAGCTGCCCTGGAGTGAGCAGTCTTCCTCACAATGCATCTCCCTAGGACGCCCTAGGCTGCCACAGGGCTAACTGAGCATATGCTGAAATCTCTGCACCCACGAACCCAAAGAAATCTTTCTTCTCTTTAAGTTGTGTATCTTACGTCCTTTGTCACAGTCACAGAAAGCTGATCCCACAGAGGGCAGATAAGACTATCTGCCACTACGCCTTCTCCACACCTGCTCCCCAGTATGCTGGGGAAGAGATTTTCCTCTCCAGGTCTTGTAAAGAAGGTTAAATTAATCTGATCCTATCTCTGAGAGGAACAAAAAGACAGAAACTGATCGGAATGAAGAAGAGTGTGTATGGGCTCTTGGTACTTATAAGCCATCTAGGTTCCTGCCCTCACTGAGATAAAAGATTGATTTGAACTGGACACAGTGATAGCACGTGGAAGACAGAACAACAGGGCCAGTGGAGACCTGCCGTCGTATACCTTCTCCTTTTGGGACCACTGGTCCAGCACATCCGCAGCAAAGTTAAAGTTCTTGGGTAATGGCTTCTCAAGGCGATTTATGGCTTCAAAGTCAGCAAGCGTCAGAGGAGTCCGGAGTTGGGGGTCTCTGTGAAAGTGCCGGCCGGCTGACTTGGTGAGCCAGATGAATCTAAATCTCTGGTAGTGGAGAAGAACCTTCATGATTACCAGAGGACTTCGTCTTTTGATAAGACGTGGGAAATGCCTGTGGGGTAGATGAGTGGGGACTGTCAGCTGGAGGTTGGGAAGTGGATTCCTGCAGAACGCTCCATCCTCATATAGATCTGTCACCACAAGTCACTATTGGTGTCGTTTCCCTCCCCCCAACGCTTCTTCATTCTGCCTGTGACCAGATCAGCTCTAAAAACCTGGACAGCTGTAAAACCGTCAAACCTCCACTTCCACCGTGAAGAGACAGTCTGCCAGTCGCCTTGATTCCAGCTAGCCTATTCTCCTCTGCCCATGATCCCTCTAACAAGTCACTGAGAACTTTCACTGAAGCCCTGAACCACATACTTCATGGCCATACAGCTTTGGGAAAACTGTTCCCCTTCCTGTACCGCAGGGTTCTCGTTGGTATGGGGGTAATGCAATCCGTTACTCCCCATTATGAAGATTTAATGAGATAATGCACGGGAAGTGTGCGACTTGTCCAGAGGACTCTCCAGGTGTAGATCCCTGCAGTGTGGGTAGTGTCACGGCACAATTTCATGGAGCACTATTGCTCGTGAATCAGGATACTTGGATTGTATTCCCAGTTCTTTCAAATTAGCTTGTGATAGCAATAAAATTGCCCACCTGTTCTTCCATTTGTATTTTCATCTAATTCTATAGCTACTTCTTCCTTTTTTTCTTCCGCAACTCACGCCCTGTATTATTCAGACGACAGCAGTCTGCATGCGCTATCATTTCCATACACGAGCCCTGTTTGTCTAACCCAGCTGCTGTGAGTAGAAGCTGCGTAGCTGTGCATTCCATTCTTAGCACCGAGGGTGACTTAGAGCCAATAAAAAGAGCCACGGTCCATGCAGCTCTCGCTTTAGAGCAGCCAGCCTGTCCCATCCCTGCTGCTGTTTTACACGCGCAATAAAAGCTTGTGAGGCTGGAGCTGCTGTTGTTTCCCCTTTGTAGGTAAAGACATGGAAGCTGATGAAGACTGAAGTAGCTTGCCCAAGATGGTCTTGCTCATGGTGGCAGAGCCAATGCCAGCCGCTCCTGTGGTATGGGACCTTGTGGACAATGTCCTTTGTGTTTCCTTCTCGTCTATGGTGCACACCCTCACCCTTCTGCCTTTTAGTTCCAGAGAGTTAGTTTGCATAGAGTGGAAAAACATGCAGGTGCAAAGGGAACGTGGGTCTGAAGCAGGCGACAACAAACAACAGAGCACGGGGCTCAGGCTGCTGTGTCCTTTCCCTGTCCTCTTCATGTCCCTTTGCTCAGAATGCAGTTGGCCCCAGCCCTTGAGGAACTATGTCTGTTTTTATTGTTGGTATTAAACTCTCTTGTGTCAGTGTAGAAAGAGGGATCATGCATGGAAACATTATAATGAAACGAATTAACTTGCGTAATTAATATGTGTTGTTAATTATCAATATGATTTAAGAGCAGGGCAGTGGTGGTGCATGCCTTTGATCCCAGCACTCGGAAAGCAGAGGCAGTTGGATTTCTGTGAATTTGAGGCCAGCCTGGTCTACAGAGCTAGTTCCAGGACAAGCTCCAGAACTACACAGAAAAACCCTGTCTCGAAAAACCAAAACAAAGAAACAAGCAAAAAAACAAAATAACCAATATGATTCAAAAAGAGAAGAAACAATAACAAGAGAGTATTTGTGGCTTCCCCAGGCAATTTTCTGGAAATGGATTTGAGGTATCACAATAAAGCAGAGAGGAAAGGAGGAAAAGAGTGGGCTGTGTTCACAACTGAACATGCTGCAGAATTGAGCCACCTTTCACTCTTCCAACATACGTGCACATGTGCATACACATGTGCAAACACACACACGCATATATATATGCCATATAACATGTACCACATACACAGTTGCCCCCACAATTTTATAACACATACAAACACACATGCACACACAGAGATGCACACACAATTTACTTCTCATTCTCATCTGTGCAACAAAGTAACGATAATACTGTCTGTCTTTCTTGGCTGGTTGTTGGGCTTCTGTAAATTCCTGCCCACTGCCTGGTACTCAAAAGTGCTGCATGAGAACAGCCAAACACAGGCCTGGCGGCTCATGCTGTGATCCTAGCACTCAGCTAAGGCAGGAGGATTTTCATGAGTTTGAGGCCAGCTGGAACTACTGAGACCCTCTCTCAACAAACCCAAAACCGTAATAAAACAAAATTTGAACCTCACCCCATTTATCCTGGAAGACTCTAGTAAAAAAGGACAAAAGCTACCGTTCATCCGACTCTTCTACCACTGTACCCTGCATCTCTGGGACCAACTCCAGCTCCATCACCCAAAGCATCTTCACCTTCACGTCCATTCATTTCACCTTTTCTCAGTCTCAGTTTAATGAGCTGGAAAGACTTTCAAGACATGGACATCCAGAAAACTCTTCTATCTACGAATAGTGTCAATCTTAAAAGAAAAAAAATTATCTTCATCTCTTCCACCAAGTGAAAACATAATGATTTTTCATGGAGCATTCTTATTTCTCACATCCCAATGAATCAATATGCAAACAAATCTAAAACGACATGCTGTGAACAGATCTACACTGACTACATCCTGGTGTCTTCTGCATTCTGAGCACACATAGAGAGTGAACACTGCACACACACACACACACACACACACAAGACCGAGTAGGTTCTCCATTGGTCTGGGGATATCTCTTGGCAATAACATTTCTTCATTTCCATCTTCTGGTCTGTTTGATTTGGGGGCTGATTTTGGTAACGATGGGCTTTAAAAGAGAACACAGAACTCTAGGGAGTCGCCATTTTGCTTTGAACAAAGCCATTTCCTGACGTGAGAATCGTGGGGAAGTGTATGCAGTTCCAGGGCAAAATCTGAAGTCTATTAAGTATTTTAAACCAAAACAACACCTTTGGAGAAATTGGTACATAAACATGCTTTTAAAAATGTCTCCAGAAACATCTCTGTGAAATTGAGAGAGTTGAACTAAATTATTTCTAAATATTTCATGATCTCCAGAGTTTAAAAAGAAAACTTAGCAGTGGGAAAAGTTATTGAGGAACAGTTGGCCACTCAGGTGAATACTTCTATGGTATATCTCTCTGAATTCTGAATTTTGCTTTTACTATGTAGAACTACCAAAGTCGTTCGGCCTTGGGTCTGTAGGGCTGTATCACGGTGACATAGCCTGTTTCTTTACTGCTGCTGAGCTAGATACAGTCCCCCCACCCCATGTTGCCACATGCATCTCCTTACCAGCTAAGGTACTGCTGATCCAGAAGGCCTCCTGCTCCTTCTTCAAGGCTGCTTCTACCACAATGCTGCCTCCTTCCTGCCTTCTCCTCTTTAGATGGCGTCTATGCCACTGTGGCCTGGAGCCTCTGGTGTACAGTTGGGAGGATCATAATCCCTTGGGAGGAGAGTTTTTGTTTCTCTGGACAACCTGTGGTTAAAGGGGCAGACACGGCTAAGAGAGAGAAAGAAAACGCAGGGCACCCTCCTCCCCAGGCTCAGTGCCAAACAGCAAAGACTAAACCTGCTCATTACAGGATTATTCTCATTCCCAGAGCTGATATTGAGATGTATAATGCCCATTCTGGGTGCCCCAGGATGTTGGCATAGCTGGATCTGACCTGCAGACCTGCCAGTTTAATGTAGTCCAAAGAGAGTCTAAGAATTGCTTCAAACTGCTGTCTTTCCTTGAGCACCTACTGTGTGCTATTCTCTATTAAATGTCCTGATAATGTCTTGGGAAACCACCTTGAAATAATGTTACTGATTGGTATAATTTTTATATTTTCCAAAATAATATATACTGTCTATTATAAGTACAAATTGCTAATTTTTAATTGTAAATTATTTCTACTGTGTATGAAATATACAGTTTATAGTAACATCTGAAAAAAATGCAATCTTCCTTCTCTACAGTGATGCTGTTTCTTTCACTCTTCAATCCCCATTTGTTTTCAGAATAGAAGATTTATGTGGCCACTGGTGGGAGACTCCATCACATTAAGGTTTCATCCCAGGAGTTTCTTTTTTCCTAAAACACACACACACACACACACACACACACACACACACACAGAGAGAGAGAGAGAGAGAGAGAGAGAGAGAGACCAAAAAGAAAAACCCAAACCAATCCCTTTTCTTCTTTTCATATTCTTGAAAATAGAATATTTTCTAATGTGTTGTTTTGAGATCGTGGAACAGAATCTGATTATAAGCATCCATGGTCCGTAGTTACTGATATCTGTCTATGGGTGACTTCCACTGAAATGTCCCATGCTTGATGACTTTTGTTCCCTGCACCCTCCTGCTGTATTCACAGTGAGACATCTGCATAATGACCTACTCCATGATCACTATGGCCAATGGCCTTCTTCAGGGCAGCCCCAATCCTCTAATCCTCTCTAAGTTACTTCGGAAACCCTCATGGTATATTCTGAGAGGCTTTTCTGAGCCATGCGGCAGGCTAGGGTTGTTTTGGGCTTTTTTCTATGCCATGAAGAACATTGGTGTGTTTCTTTTCGTCTTCACCCAGAAGTGAGGCCCAGAGCTTTACGCCCCATGCCCATTTCTTGTTTGTCATTGGGAGTGACTGTCACTGGAATGTCTAGACAGAGTCCTATCCTGGACAGTCTTCTTCAAATAGTCTATATTCAGATGATTGGATCACACCCAAACTACCTCCTACTTAACCTTTATAACTGCTTGGCCTGATAGGACAGAAAATTAGGTAGGTGGAATAAACAGAACAGAATGCTGGGAGAAAGAAGCCAAGTCAGTGAGTTGCCATGATTCTCCCACCCAACACAGCTGCAGGTTAAGATCTTCCCTGGTAAGCCACCTCGTGGGCTACACAGATTATGAGAAATGGGTTAGATCAATATGTAAGAGCTAGCCAGTAAGAGGCTAAAACTAATGGGCCAAGCAGTGTTTAAAAGAATACAGTTTCCGTGTAATTATTTCGGGTAAAGCTAGCCGGGTGGAGAGACGCAGCCCGCCACGCACCTATTACAATACATTTCCGTCACCCTTCTCATACCTCGCACCACCAAGGCACGCTGTGTTTGTAGAAAGCTGGCTCTTCAATTATAAGCCTTATTTTCAAGATTATTGTTGCTGTTAGAATTTAAGGAAGACATTTGGAACTCTAGGCAACCTCTTTCAGGATCTTCAGCCATCAATCAACACAGCATTGAACAGTTTTGCAAGGAAAACCAAGTCATGAATTCATGGGTTCCGAATATGATGATGTTCCAGAGGGAAGCAAGAGTACCTACCCCCCCCCAAAAAAAAGAGTACCTATCCCATGGCCTAATAATTTGATTGTGCAGTGGGGAGTGTGAGGAGGTGGAGGAGAGAGTAGTTTTGCAGTGAGGTGTGAAGTGTGGTCCTGTAGACTGGAGAAGGGGGTTTAGCATAGTCAGTGTGAAGTCAGGCTGATAGCATGTCCATCATTCCATCTCAACAGCAACCTCAGTCTAAAGAAGAGGAAAACACGGGACAAAGCAGAACTAAGAGATCGTTTACAAAACAGAGATTGGGGCTGGCGACATGGTTTAGTGGTTAAGAGCACTGGCTGCTCTTCCAGAAGACCAGAGTTCAATTCCCAGCACCCACACGGTGGCTCACAACCTCTGTAACTCCAGTTTCAGGGCATTCACCCAACACTGTCCTAGTGTCTTTATGAACACTTCATGCATGTGGTACAAGACATATATTCAGGCAAGCATTCATACATGTAAAGTAAATAAAATCTCATTCCCTGCGCCCCCCCCCCACCTCAAAACATTGGAGATCATCAGAAACATGGAAAGCCACAGATAAATAAATAATTTAAGTCTTCAGACCTGATGGATGTCATGTGATCTCCTATATGGGGAGATACTAGGGAGAAACCAGGGAGACAGGAACCAAGTGTAGAGTTTGCTTAGTACAGGTGTTCTACCTTTGTCTTCTTGGCCATGAGCAATGTATGTTGGTGAAATAAGATGCTGACAGTGGCTGAGGGATGTAACTAAACTCTTTCTGTTTCTGCAACTTTCCTGTCAGTCAAACACTAAAATAAAAATTATGGCTAAAATTATATTTGTGGAAGTAGGATGAAGAATGGATTGTGTGTATGTATGTGTTCAAAATGCATATGTTTGAGAATGTGAGAATATGTGTATGCATATATGGTTTCTGTACTTCCTCATGTGGATGTGTACACACGTATGTGCAAGCACATACAGACAGAGGATAATGTTGGTGTCTTCCTCTATTACTCTCCACGTTATTGTTTGTAAAGAATTCTCTCACTGATTCAGCATGGTTGGCTGGCCAATGAGCTCCAGGACTTTGTCTGTTTCCACAATCCCCCCTCAATGTGAGATTCCCCTCTGTATGCTGTGACTATGTTTTATTGCCATTGGTTAATAAAGAAGCTGCTTTTGGCCAATGACTTAACTGAGTAAAGCCAGGAAGAAAATAGAACCAGAAATGTAGAGAGAGAGGAGACAGTCAAAGAGACACATGTAGCTGCCAAAGGAGACGGATGCTGGAACTTTACCTGGTAAGCCACAGTCTTGTGGTGATATACAGAATAATAGAAATAAGTTAATTTAAGATGAAATAGTTAATAAAAATCCTGAGCTAATAGGCCGAGCAGTGTTTTACTTAATACAGTTTCTGTGTAATTATTTTGGGTCTGGGCTGCTGGGAAATGAACAAGCAGCCTCCACCTATACCCGCTCACCAACGCTGGGATGACAGGTGCATACCACCATGCCTGGCTTTTCATGTAGGTGCTAGGAATCCAAATTCTGGTTCTTATGTTTGTCAGGCAGGTACTTTACCATTTAAACCTTCTCCCCAGTCCTAGAAACACCCTTCTTTTTTTAAAAAAACGTTTTTATTTATTTTTTTAAAGATTTATTTATTTATTATGTATACAACATTCTGCCTCCATGTATGCCCACATGCCAGAAGAGAGCATCAGATCTCATTACAGATGGTTGTAAGCCACCATATGGTCGCTGGGAATTGAACTCAGGACCTCTGGAAGAGCAGCCAGTGCTCTTAACCACTGAGCCATCTCCGCAGCCCCAGGAACACCCTTCTTTTATTTCCGTACTTAAGCCATTGGAAATTCTGCAGTGTAACATCTTGGTAAACTCACATACTATGGATATTAGGAACTGAGATGTGGGTGGATGGCATCTCTTCAGTTCAAATGCGCTGCTGAGGTAGGGATCAGTTCCCCTAAGAAAGTCAAGGTAAGTCTGGCAGAGAGACTCTGTCAGCTCCATCCTGATGATTTGCCAGGAAAATGAATACTCAGTGGACACCTGCAGGATTTCAGGAATGCACGTGGAATTGGGGTGTTAGAGTTGGCTGAGGCCCGGCATCTGACCTGGAGACTTCATGTTTTAGCTGGAGAGAGATGTGAAAAGAATTTTGTGGATGAATTGTTACATGTGATGTGATAGCTAGGAAACAGGCTCATGGAAGGATACTCTAGCAGCAGGAAGGAATGGCATATGGGGGACAGGAAGAATCTTTCAAGGAAGAATTATTCAGACATGATCAGGTGCAGTCAGGGTGGCATGGCCTTAGACAAGGAAAGACATTTATTTATTCTGGCAATGACATTATGGTTGCACAGCAAATGAAGAGTCCAGAGAGAGAAGGGAATTAGGAATTGTTACAAAGGTGAAGTAGAAAGGCCTCTTCTGGCCTCTGTGGGCAACAGGCATTCACACAATGCACATACATAATATGCAGGCAAAATATCATCCATGTAAGGGAAAAATCAACAAATATATATATGTGTGTGTGTGTGTGTGTGTGTGTGTGTGTGTGTGTCTTAATTAAATTAGATGGTTCTAAGTAATAGAAACCCAGTCTGCATGGCTTCGAAGAGAAAAGAAACTTACAGGTTGCCAACTCAAGAACGTATTGGTTATTTACTCCATAGGATGGTTAAGGTAAAGGTGGACATTAGGACATGCAGGGTTCAAATATCATCTGAAGTGCTTTTGGGTCTTTTCCCCCCCAATATAGCTTTACTGAATTTGCTTTCCCTGAACACTGATTTTCTTCACATAACGGAAAACACAAGCTCTTATTACAATTTTTATATTTTTCTTCTTTAAGATCCCTGTCCTAAAGAGGTTGGCTACTCAGTCTGTAATTTGGAAAAATCTAGAAAAGAAACGTGAATCAGGTTCACAAGACCAGTCAAGAGATTTAGGGGTAAGAAGGAGGCCAGCAGGAGACAAGGATCGAGATTCAGACAGACCACCAAAACTATCATGGATATCATATCATTGACAACAGAGTAGTCTAAGAACTTGGTTGCTGGGCAGACAAACCAAGGCATTAGATGCAGTAGACGATGGATGTATGCCACATTCAGGTGCAGGAGATGGGAGCGTGAGACAGCACTCAATTTTTTCTCTCAGGGTTATCATGAGGAGAAGTTACTAAATTTTGGCCTACTTGCTCCTAAATATTCAACTCCTTGTGTGTTTTCTCATGCCAGTGCCTTCAGACAGCCCTGAGGCTCAGGAGGCTTGTGACTCACACCTTTGAACGACTGCTCTGGATTTTAGACTTGATCCTCTCTCCTTATGAAGGGCAGGCTGGATTCTGTTTCCTTGGCTGCTTAGTTGGGCAGGGACTTCTTACTTCAGCTAACCTGGTAAGATAATAAGTCATGGCTGGATTGAGGCCAGCCCTCAAGGTAGCATCTGAAAGTGTTGGAGATTTCTCCCAGTGATGATAAGCCACAGGGACCTCATTAAGCAGCAAAGCCTAGGGGACATACGGGGCATGAAGTTTAGATCATTCTCTGGGCTTTTGGGAGTTCCCTCCATTTCTGGCAAGGAGTGGCTTCAGTATCTCTAAGGCAGCTTAGCTTTTAAGACGTCAAGTTATAGTGGAATAGAGAATCTACACGCAGCCCCTTAGGGAGTCATCTCCCTGACAAGGCGAGACGGAGGGCACGGAATCACCTCTGGTTCTGCACCAATTTCCAATCCTTAGATTTCTGTGTCAGTTAGGAAATGTTTACCTAGTAACTAGCAGCTAACCTTTACATGGATATACTACTTTCTAATGCCTGGGGTCCCTCACTACTCCAGTTTAATGCTCACAAAGATCTTGCGGAGCCAGCACAAGTAGTGCTACTATGGGATAGAAAGAAGTAGATTCTGAGAGGCTCAACTGTCACCTGGAGTCGCATCTTATCTTAACGCCTGCTTTTTCCTCCTTGTTGTCTGCATCAGTCTTCAGCTCGCTTGGGACCCCTGACACCTGTGATAATAACAAGCAATTTGGGGGGATTTATCTATTTTATGTGTTTGAGTGTTTTGTCTGCATGTTTGTCTGTGTGTCACATTTGTGGCTGGTGTCCAGGAAGTCAGAAGAAGGTATTGAATCCCCCAAGAGTCTGGAGTTACAGATGATTGTGAGCCACCATGTGGGTGCTAGAAATTGAAACAAGGTCTTCCACAAGAGCAAGAAATGCTTTTAACCACTGAGCCATCTCTCCAACCCTGATTAGTGCAATTTTAAAGAATGGTTCTGAGCTCATCGATATGATTAGATGTTTATATACGTGCGCAGTATTTAAACCTACGACACTCATTTTTTCAAATGTTCAGATTGTTCAAATGCCTTCTCAGGGTCACTTGAGGTTCTTTTCACACAATCCCATGGACCTTTGCAAATGTATTTGCTCCCATGAAAAGATGTTCCAGATTCATCTTACACATTTTCCATCCCAGTTCTAAACTAAGCCTTTTCTTCAAGGAATGCCTTTTCAAAGCGGTGGTGGGAATTGAGGCAGGATGCTACATACCACCTTGGTTCCTTGGAGTGAGAAATGGAATGTGGTAATCAGTTAATCCACTATCATTTGCTATAGTCCTTTTCTATATAAGAATGACTTGAGGGGCATGGTAGCTCATGTCTATAATTCAAGCATTTGAGAGATGAGGCAGAATTGTAAATTCAAGGCAGCTACATAAGCCCAGTCTACATAATGATACCTAGACTCGAAAACAAACAAACAAAATAAACAAAAAAAATAGCTAACCATGTTTGGTCTTATAGTGTTTAGAAAAGATACTTTTCTTTCTTTTAGAGAAAGAGAGGGAGAGAGAGAGACAGA
>NC_022015.1:15898438-15899020 GCF_000317375.1 Microtus ochrogaster
AAGAGAGAGTCCCTATGTTCTTGGCTAGCCTGAAGCACACTACATAGACCAGGCTGGCTTCAAACTCACAGTGATCTACCTGCCCTTGCCGCCTGAATGCTGGTATTAAAGGCATGTGACCCCATCCACATCCAGCTAGCAAAGTGATCGTTCAGGCCACAGTGTAGAAATGATGCGTAGAGCAGGACAAGGAGTCAGGTGGTAGCTGATCGTTATCTGTGCTGTAGTCTGTGTCTATCCACCTAGCCAGATTTTCCTTCGATGCATTTGTGCCTCAAATATCCACACATTAATCCACTTTGAACCAGAGTGTGTGCAGCATCCCAGAGACAAATGAGACAGGCATGAGAGAGAGCTGGGAAGTCCTAGCTTTGTCCTTGCTGGGACTAAATAAATAAGGACACACTGTAGTCACTTATGAGTTGCATCTTTTATTCGGATAGAGCAGTTAGAGTGGAAGGCTGTGGTTCCACAGGCTTCCGGCTCTGTGTGGTGAGTCATATTGGCCTTAGCGACCCATCACCCAGGAAAGAATCTCCGAGCCACTTTTTTTTTCTGATTTAACATTTTAATTAATTCATT
>NC_022015.1:15899695-15902645 GCF_000317375.1 Microtus ochrogaster
TCAGGATAGTGTTTTCTATTTCCTTCCATTTGTATGCAAAATTCAAGAAGTCCTTGTTTTTTACTGCTGAGTAGTATTCTAATATGTATCCGAGCCACTTTTATTGTATCATCAGAGACATCCAAGGTAGGTGGGAGCTTTGGCATGCTAGATTAATTCATCAAAACATTGAAACATCAACACATCAAAACATCCACTTCTTTTCTAGGCCTGTGGCAGTATTACAGGTGTGGCCAGGAGAAGAAAGAGCTGTTGTTTCCTATGAATGGAAATAAAAAACCAGTATTTAAGTATTTAAGGAAAATGAAGGGCGCTGCATTCCAGGGCACCAGGTGCTGTAGGTTGGATTACCACATTTATTGCTGTAGGCATTACCCTAAAGATTGCCGAGAAGGTGGCTGTTGGCTTGACCCATCTCTGGTTTATTCAGCTGGATGCTCAGCTCCTGAGAAATGGCCAGAGCCTCTGCTGGCACCATAAGTGCACTTGGAGCCAAGTTATCATGTTCCCTCTCTATAGAACACAAGCTGGAAAGGAGGAACTTGTGTCTGTTCCATTTATTATTCTATCTTTATCCTATTGGGCAGTGCACAGTCCTCAAATAATACTTGCTAATTGCTAATTGAATTGATGTCTTTGTCCCACAGTAACAGTGTTCTGTGTAGGTCCTTGGGGGAATCTTCCTTTTCTCTCTTTCCTGGATCACATATGGGAAGTGTCTGTGGCCGTAATAATAAATCATACTATAATACAAAATAAATAAGTCCCTGGATACTCATGTTCCTCAAAACACAACATTGAAGCTGGGCAGTGGTGGCACACACCTTTAATCTCAGCACTCAAGAGGCAGAGGCAGTCAGACCTCTGTGAGTTCAAGGCCAGCTTGGTCTACAGAGCGAGTTCCAGAGTCTCGACACACAAGTCGAGAACTACTGGTCTAGACTTTTACCTTGTTGATCGTAATCCTGCAAAGTACCTCGTTAGAGCCACCCTGTAATCTCATCAGGGTTCCCTGGAACTGTTTAGAGGTAATAGTGTCAGGTACTAGAAAGATGGCTAAATGGGTAAAAGCATTTGCCACCACCTCACAACTGACTTGCTCAAGTTGTCCCCTGAGCCCACACACTCATGCCCTAGCATACATGCCCCATAAACAAACAAACAAATACATAAGATAAAGATAATGACTCCAGACTCATCTAATGATGTATGTGGCTTTTGTAAGATGCTGAAGTCAGGCTCTCTCTCTGAGGAACTCACACCTCCTCAAGTCTCAGGAGCGCTTCGCTTTCTTCCCAAGTACCTTTTTTCCCTTAACTTTCATGTTTAACATACGTATTAAAGATGCATTTTAAGGCCTGGGAAGATATCTAAAGTGAAGTGTGTTCAAGTGACCTGAAGAAATAAAAAAGATGAGCATGGTGGTGTGTGCATATTCCTGTACTGGGAGGGGGTAGAGACAGGTGGGTTCTGTCAGTCAGCCTTGCCTACTTGGTGAGGCTTCAGGAAAGTAGAGATCTTGTCTCAAAACAACAAGGTGGGTGGCACCTGAGGAATGACACTAGAGGTTGTGCTCTGCCTGCTACACACACACACACACACACACACACACACACACATACATATACACATATACACACATACACACATACATGTACACACACATATATATACACACATACATATACACACATACACACATAAACATATACATACACATACACACACATACACACACTGGAGGTAGTCCTCTGCCTGTCATACACACACATACACACACATACACACACAGGAGGTTGTCCTCTGCCTGCCATACACACACACACATACATATATACACATACATACGCATATACACACATACACACACATATACAAATACACGTACACACACATACACACACAGGAGGTTGTCCTCTGCCTGCCATACACACACACATACATACATACATACATACATACATACATACATACACATACACATATACATACATACACACATATACAAATACACACATACATATATACACGTACACACACACTCACACACACACACACACACACACTCACACTGTCTTTTACTGCCCTCCAAATCTGTTTCCTGCTGATTTCTCATGAAATTCTTATCTACAGTGACTCTAATGATATAGTTTAATGACTAAGAATCCCTCAGGCTGCAAGTGACCGCTTAGAGCTGCATCATCTCTAGCCCTGCTGTGCATCCCACTGCTCCAGGTAACAGCAGCTCGTTAGCTAAAACTCTCTGTGGAGCCTGGGAGCAACTTCCACCCCTTAGTGCAGGGAGGATAGCCAGGTGATAACTAAGAAAGGTGTTTTACCAAAATGTTCTAGGTTCATTCAATTTCTAGATTTTCATAATAGAATCTAAGAGTACCTTTCTAGAGAGGCAGTATTGAAAAACCTATATAGCTGGATGGTGATGGTGCACACCTTTAATACCAGTACTTGGGAGGCAGACGCAGGAGGATCTCTGTGAGTTCGAGGTCAGCTTGGTCTACAGAGCGAGATCTAGGACAGTCTCCAAAGCTGCACAGAGAAACCCTATCTCGGAAAACAAAACAAAACGAAATGAAAGAGACCTATGCTGTGGAGCCAAGGGTGTAGCTCAGTGGTAGAGCACCGAATTAGGACCTATGGTGTAGATAGAGACTGCTTGTTAGTTTCCTGGCCACCCAGACCTGAATAATCACACAGAAACTATATTAATTACAACACTCTTTGGCCAATGATTCTAGCATATTCCTAGCTAGCTCTAAGATCTTAAATTAACCCATTTCTATCAATCTGTATATCACCACAAGGCTGTGGCCTACTGCTAAGGTCTTTAAAGTTCCTGAGTGTCCTTCTTCTTTGCTACATGGCTTCTCCCTGACTCTGCTTGCTCTATCTTTCTCCCTCCCTCCTTCCATCCCTCCCTCCCTCCATCCCT
>NC_022015.1:15902860-15922784 GCF_000317375.1 Microtus ochrogaster
CTTCTTCTTCTTCTTCCAGCCTGGCTATATTCTGCCCTTCCATAGGATGAAATATATTCATAGCATACATAGGAGAATACCACATCACTATTGGGTCTTGAAAAATGAAAACCTAAAATAAAACAAAACTGAACATCTCAAACTGGTCATTTGTAACCTCAGCAACTTTGGATTCACATACAGTTCATAGCAATAACTATAGGTTTTTAGAGTTGGGAACCTAAGTTCAAATCCCAGCTGTGCAGCTTAGAGGCTGTGTGGCATACTAGAGGGGTTACATGCTTGCTAGACTCTGAGTTTTACCCTTAAAACATGAAACGAACAAAGCCGTGTAGCCTAAGTGAAGACATGCATCTCTCCAAGGATAGCGTTGCCTCTAAGCTGGGTCCATAGCACCATGGGATGAAGTTGGAGGGAAGAGAAGATGTGAAGAGCACACAATGCCAGGCACATCCTTCATCTCCAGCATGTTTGCTAGCTTGGGTAGTGGAAAGACTCATATTTTATTAGCTGGAGTCTCTTGGGCCAAGTTTTCTTGGCAAGCAAAGCTTTCGTGTTCTCAGGAGGTCTGGCTATTAAGGTTGCTCAAATTTCTCTGCAGGGGAATGCTGTTTGATATTATTTCACTCTCAGGGACTCTGAATCCATGCATGGTTGTTCTCACATGTCCTTAGCTAGACACTCTGCAAGTCTCAGTCTCGGAGAGCATCAGCCTTGGCCAGCTGAAGAGTCCCTAGGGATTTCAGTTACTTGAGCCTGAGGGCCACATCAGAATGATCTAGTCACTCATGGTGCTTTCCGTGCGGGGTCGTGCATGGAGGGTTTTGTGCTGGGTCGTGTGTGTGGGTTTTTTCTGTGCGGGGTTGTGCGTGGAGGGTTTTGTGCTGGGTCGTGCGTGGGGGTTCTTTCTGTGCGGGGTCATGGGTGGAGGATTCTGTGCTGGGCTGTGTGTGTGTTTTTTTGTCTGTACTGGGTCGTGGGTGGAGGGTTCTGTGCTGGGGTGGTGTGTGGAGGATGGTGGGTATCCAGGCACCTGTGACGCAGACAAACACCAGAACTTGCTCTCACTCTCAATGGCAGCTTCATCCCTGCCACCCCTCCCCCTCACGCGTTTGCTGTCAGATGTGGAGCTGACTTCTGGCTTCTTTCTTACTTTGGTTGTCTCTCTTTTCACTTGAGCTTTTTTTATTTTCTGTTCTTTGTTAATACTTTCTTAGTTTGTCAGAATCTCATTTTTTTGCTTTCTGGCTTTTTTCCCTCTGATTTGTAGGTCCTAGCCAGAATATCACCATCTATACCAATACCTTCAAGTGGTCCCCCTATGTTTTTCTCTAGCAGTTCAGTTTAAAGCCCTACATTAAGGTATGGTCTATTCTAAGCTGAAAAAAATTTAAATTATTTCTTTTAAATTATTAGTTTTTGAGGCTGTAACACAATTACATTACTTCCCTTCTACTCCTCCAAACCCTCCCATCTGTCCTTTCTCTTCCTCTTCAAATTTATGGCCTGTTTGCATTAATTGTTCATTTGTAATATATATATTTAATATGTAATATACTGAATGAAAAAAAAGAAATAACAAGGAAAGGAAACATGATAGGTCCTAGGAATGGTGGGGGAGAAAGTTTATTATAGACATGTGGGAGAGCATGGCCAGAGGCAGCGACATCTGGGACAGTCCAGGGTGGACACACAGACTGAGCTCGGCCAATTGAGGAGAAGGGGAGGAAAAAGAGAGAGAGGTGGGCCAGGTACAGCAGCCAGGAGGCCCAAAGGTACAAAGAGAGGAAACAACCGAAAAAGTTGGGTTATATAGGGAAGAGCAGCCCATCACCCTGGCTGCAGAGTTGAGAGTAGAGGGTGGGGTATACCAGCCAGGTAGAGACTGAGAGATGCAGGGAGAACGTGGTAGCCATGTCCACTTTGATACTCAGCCTTTTTGGAGTTGGGAACCTAAGTTCAAATCCCGGCTGTGAAGCCTAGAGGCTGTGTGGCAAACTAGAGGGATTACATGCTTGCTAGACACTGCATTTCACCCCTAACACATGGGACAAACAAAGCCGTGTGGCCTAAGTGAAGACATGCATCTCTCCAGGGATAGCATTGCCTCTAAGTTGGGTCCATAGCACCATGGGATGAAGTTGGAGGGAAGAGAAGATGTGAAGAGCACACAATGCCAGGCACATCCTTCATGTCCAGCTTGTTTGCTAGCTTAGGAGGTGGAAAGACTCATATTTTATTAGTTGGAGTCTCTTGGGCCAAGTTTCCTTGGCAAGCAAAGCTTTCGTGTTCTCAGGAGAACAAGGTGTTTAAATCTTGTCCCGGGTTTGAAACCTCACCTATACATAAATGCAACCTGTGGAGTCTGTGTAATGTTACTTACATGTGTTTTTTTCAGAGCCGACAGTTTGGAATAGGAAAATCAGTTGGTGTGCTTTTTTTTTTATTAGATACTGATTTATTGATGGATTTAGCGATTTCCTTAAAGCATCCCTTGGACCACTCATGTCAAAGCATCACTTCATGTGCTGCCTGGAACACTTCTTTTACATATTGCCACTTCCTGGGTTTCACCTTCAGCTTTTTCTGTTGACATGATACGCTGTGCACGACTAACCTTAGTCATGTTCAGCAATCTAATCTCTTTGTACACTTGCCAAGGCCTATCTAACTTCCATATTATGCCTGGGATTTAAACCAATGAGCATGTAAAATAAAAAACACCAATGATAGCCTTTGCTGGAGAGGTTGTGGAGAAAGGGGTACACTCAACCATTGCAGGTGGGAATGCAAACTTGTGCAACTACTCTGGAAAGCAGTGTGGTGGTTTCTCAGGAAATTCGGGATCAACCTACCCCTGGACCCAGCAATACCACTCTTGGGAATATACCCAAGGAAGCCCTATCATACAACAAAAGTATATGCTCAACTATGTTCATAGCAGTATTGTTTGTAATAGCCAGAACCTGGAAACAACCTAGATGCCCTTCAATGGAAGAATGGATGAAGAAAGTTTGGAATATATACATATTAGAGTACTACTCAGCAGTAAAAAACAAGGACTTCTTGAATTTTGCATACAAATGGATGGAAATAGAAAACACTATCCTGAGTGAGGTAAGCCAGACCCAAAAAGAGGAACATGATATGTACTCACTCATATTTGGTTTCTAGCCATAAATAAAGGACATTGAACCTATAATTCGTGATCCTAGAAAAGCTAAATAAGAAGGTGAATCCAACGACAAACATATAGGCATCCTCCTGAATATTAACCTTCATCAGGTGAAGAAAGGAGACAGAGACAGAGACCCACATTGGAGCACCGGACAGAAATCTCAAGGTCCAAATCAGGAGCAGAAGGAGAGAGAGCATGAGCAAGGAACTCAGGACCGCGAGGGGTGCGCCCACACACTGAGACAATGGGGATGTTCTATCGGGAACCCACTAAGGCCAGCTGGCCTGGGTCTGAAAAAGCATGGGATAAAACTGGACTCGCTGAACATAGCGGACAATGAGGACTACTGAGAACTCAAGAACAATGGCAAGGGGGTTTTGATGCTACTGCACTTACTGGCTTTGTGGGAGCCTAGGCAGTTTGGATACTCACCTTTCTAGACTTGGATGGAGGTGGGAGTTCTTTGGACTTCCCACAGGGCAGGGAACCCTGATTGCTCTTTGGGCTGACTAGGGACGGGGACTTGATTGGGGGAGGGGGAGGGAAATGGGAGGCGGTGGTGGCGAAGAGACAGTAATCTTTAATAAATAAATGAATTAAAAAAATAAACCAATGAGCATGTTGAAAACTCATCTGAATGATTCTTTGATTTCTTTATTCTCCAGTTCTTAGAATGATCACTCAAGAAGAATTTTAGAAGTTACTATTTTATTTTTCTTTTATGATTTAAATACAACATTTTTCTTTCCCTTTCCTTCATCCAAACCCTTCCCTATACCTCTCCTTATAAGAGAAGGAATTCTGCTGCTACTGTTTATTGCTGTGTCTCCAAAGACCACAGCACTTTCAGGCACATATGGGATCCAAGTGACAGTGGTAAAACAAGTTAATACATTCTGTTTCCTTCACATTCTGTCTTTTATGAATGGGGGTTCTCATTCACAGTCATGTGCACACCCTGTTGGTGTCCTATGTTGTCTGTATTCACCTGTCTTTACAGCCAATTCCACCCTCTCCATTCTCACTGACATTTCAAGCTTCTACAATTTCCCTCATCTATGTCATCATTGATGATGTGAGATGTCCTTCTGTATATGTGTTGCTTTTATTGGTAGATGAATAAAGCAGATTTGGCCAATGGCTTAGCAGAGTACAGCCAAGCAGGAAATCCAAACAGAGATAAGAGTATGTGGAGTCAGGGAGACGCCATGTAGCTGCTTAAGGAGAAAGACGCCACCATCGGAACCTTTCCGATAAGCCACAGCCTCATTGCGATACACAGATGAATAGAAATGGGCTAATTTAAGATAGGTAGGAATACACCCAAGCTATTGGCCAAGCAGTGTTGTAATTCAGATAGTTTCTGTGTGATTATTCAGGTCTGGGCAGCTGGGAAACAAACAAGCAGTCTCCTACTCCAAAATCCCCCTTTTTATGTATGACGATAATAATCGGACCCATCTCAGAAGGCTGTGGTAAGGTCCAGAGAGATTATTTAAACAATGCTACGTTTTCTTCCTTGGTGACAATGATTTCAGACACAGTTTTCGGTTTTGATTTTGGTAGGAGTTGTAACACCCATTGTGTAGGAGTCTCCTCCGAAGAAAAACATGGGATCTTCATTAACTCAGGAAGTCAACAAGGTCCCTTTCATGCTAGGGGCTGCTGAGGGAAGATTGTGACCTGTGGAGCTGCCTGCGAGTCACACAGAGTGTTCCAGGGCTCCAGTTTTTGTGTCACCACCATGATGCGGCTGCCTTTGGACTTCTAGCCCCTTTCCTTGAGTAAATTCATTGGTTCACCATGTTGTAAAGACTTTTGTCGCTCTTTTAGTCTGCCATCAGTTTTCTGCCTGGGGTGAGTAGGGGGTTCCCGTCTTCCCAGGAATAGTGTCACACAACCCCTCATAGTGTCCATTTCCACAGTGTAGCCTCTAAATTTACCAAGGTAAATTAACTTTTTCCTTGCCTTTCCCTGACTCCACCCTGAGTATCACTATAGACTCATGGCATTGTGACATTGGAGCGTTTCAATTCATACTTCCCTTATCATTCCCTTTTGATATGTTGCTGATTTCAGATTGACCCACTGGGAGCCCTTTCAAGTCAACCTCTGTGTCCTCTGGCCATTTCCCTGCCAGTCTTTGAACTCTCCTCAGTTTGACACAAGAAACTCAGGCTTCCCTGGCATTTTCCGTGAGCCATAAATGGAGCACCTTGGTCGGAGAGTCTTCTCATGGGGGAGGGTACTTAGAGAACGAATTCTGCAGTCTGGATAGAGTCACTTTCACTAGAGGTCATTGCTGCTGCTGACCCTATAGTTAAAGGGGGTAAATACAGACTACAGAGCTAGGAAATATATCTGCTTTTGAAAACGTTGAATTCATGAAGATATTTTTCAATGAACATTTTTGATATTTTTCATGCTTGTGGATATTTCTTTAGCATTCCACACGAGTCCCCTAGCTGTCTGTTCTGCCCACTTTCCCCCAGCTTAGCCTTTCTTCCTTTAGCAACTTACATAATGAGGCTATAGGCTTTCAGTTCGTTGTGTAAGTTGCAACCATGTCTTAGCCCATCTTTCATTCACAATGCCTGGCTTCAGCTCACTTGCCTGGGGACTTCTAAGAAGTACTCCTTGTTCACCTAGGTGAAGAAAACAGATCTGCTGTTTTCAGGGCGCTGTGAGGGTGCTTTGTGAGCCTTTCCCCAATTGCACCATTTGGCAAATCTTCAATTTTTTTAAATCTAAAATCACTATGACTAAAATGTTTCAGAGGTCAGACACATACAGCATACAGAACCAAGTTACTCCTCTAGCAAGGAGCCATCCTGAAATCAACACAAAGGTTTTCATGATGAAATATGAGTCCTTACTGACAGGGATCTGTAGACTATGGTTTTGAATCCTATCACAGTAGATGTCTGCCAAAGGAAATGGGAAAACAGTTGGTTTTCAGGCTTTGAAACTATGGGTGAGAGAGAGTATACTTCTATCATTCTTTATAAGAAAGAGAAAGAACAAAACTAGACTAAAAATATGAATCTGGGGGTGGGTGGAATTGGGAGGCAGGACATGGAAGACACAAAGAAAAGCTTAAAAATGTATCTGATGGACAAGACATCCTTTTTTTCTTCTTTTAGGAAAGGGCGGAGGAAGCAGGTGAGGGGATGGACATGAGTCTTAGGGACACTGTGCTGCCTGTCACTTCTCTTCCCGCCCCCTCCCTGGAGCCAGGACGAGGGTGAAACAGGGCGTCCCTCTACTCACCCTTCCACCAATATCCTCTTCACCCTTGTCTAGAGCTTGTCTGGAGTCAGAGTTGCTCACTTTCCTAATGAAGCAGGCAGGGAGGTCACAGATGATGTCAGCGTCTTCTCTACCGCGCAGAGCCACTTGGGTAGGTGACATGCATACAGAAATGTCTATTTCTTCAGCATTTCCCCAAATTCAAGTAACTTTCCTCATCGTCCTTATTTACTTGGGCTAATCCGACTGTTTATCACGTTTCTTTTTCTTCCTTTTAATTTGTTCAAACTTACATTTTAAAATTTAGAGTGTGAGTGTGTGTGTGTGTGTGCGTGTGTGCACGTGCCACTGTGTAAATGAGGGTCTGAGAGGACAGCTGGTGGGCATTGGGTTTCTCTTTCCACCGTGTGGGTTCTGGACATTGAACTCAGATTTCAGGTTTGGTGGCAAGTGCCTTTACCCATTGAGCGAGCCATCTGACTCTTCCTTGTGTATCTTTTCAAAGAACCAGTTCTTTGTTAGATTGATCATGTGTTCGAAAGTATGTCTACTGTGTAGCTTTCATAAGGATGAAATATGGTGACACTGGTAAGGCCCCTGGGCCTGCTTGGTACACAGCAGTGAGAAAATTAGCCCCTAGGAAAAGCCTTTCAAGCCAGAGCACTTAACTATTCATCCAATGCTTGGGAAAACAAGAACAGAAGAGTCCAAAAAAAAACCAACCCACTTTTTTATTGCAGTGTGGAAAGTGTTTTTTTTTTCCTGTTAGGCAATAGAAGGAAGATCTAAGTAAATGAAACATGGGTTAAAATATTGAATATGGGCTGCAGAGATGGCTCAGTGGTTAAGAGCACTGACTGCTCTACCAGAGGACCTGGGTTCAATTCCCAGCACCCACATGGCAGCTACAACTGTCTGTAACCCAGTTCCAGGGTACCCAACGCCATCTTCTGGCTTCTATGGATTCCAGGCTTTCATGGTGCACAGGCATAGATACAGGAAAACTCCCACATAAATAAAATAACTTTTAAAAAATACTGAGTCGAGCTGGGCAGTGGTGACGCACGCCTTTAATCCCAGCCCACGGGAGGCAGAGGCAGGCGAGTTCGAGGCCAGCCTGGTCCACAAGAGCTAGTTCCAGGACTGGCTCCAAAGCAACACAGAGAAACCCTGTCTCAAAAAAAAAAAATGAGTCATTTTATCTGAAACTTTTTATAATTTATGCACAATCAAGAAAGGGCCACGAAATGATGTACTGAGCTCTAGAAAGTTATGAGGACTGTGCCACCTTCTGATAGCACAGGGCATACACATTTAATGAACCTATTATAGAGGCACTCACTACCAACCGAATCTGTGCTCTTTACCAGTAGTGAATCTTCAAATTGTAAATACAAACTTTTATTTTTTTGATAAGAAAACAGACAAGCATTACAAATCTAACAAACTGAGTAAATTATCTGGAGGAGGCATTTTAATGATATTTTTAAAATTAATTCTAGTATGATGAAAATTTTTAAATTTCACTCTGTGGATTCTTTATTGATGGTGTACAGAAATATAATTGATTTTTATGCATTTAAGCATGTACGATATCTTTGGGGACGTTCCTTACTGGCTCTGACACTGGTGTGTTTCCGAGGAATACACACCATCATATCTGGGACCGAGGAAAATGTTACTTCTCCCTTTTCAACTCAGAAACGGTTTTCTTTTCTTGGTGAACTTCCTGTCAGCTTTCATCTAAGGAAGGGCACTTCCTCTGCTGTTGGGGATATTTCAGACAATGAACAGCAGACTCTGCTGTCAGAGCGCCAGCTGAACTAGAAAGCCATGAAAGAGTTATAAACCGAAATTTCCTAAGTTTGGGAATGGTGTGATACCCTTTTAAATGAAAAGCTAGTGCAAGGCACCTCCTTCCGGCTTCGGGATTCCACTTTGGGTTGAAAAATTGGAGTTTCAGATCATCCACCCATAATGCCATTGTCCCCTGGGTATGTCACTACTAGCTTGGGTGTTAAATTGTGCTCTAGGGCTCAGGAACATCTCCTCTGGGTTCCTGAGCCTGAAGCTCCCCACTGCCCTCTTGTGGCTACTGTGGCGCTGCGACTCTTGCTGCTTCTTGCTGCTCAAGTGGTAATGGAATCCTGAGATTCCTTCCTGAGAGTCACCAAACCCTATAAAACAATGCCACGAGTTATGCCAGTTCCATGCCATGAACATGGGTCTGTACTATGGGCATGTGTTAGGAGCTCTTTACTGTGATGGCAAGATACAGACGAAATCCAAATAATGGAGTCCCTTTGAGGTCTCGGGCCCTCCCAGGCTTTCCAGTCCTCTCTTGCACTTCCCGATTGCCTAGCACAGCCGGAATCAACTGGATTTACAAAGGTTTGAGTTGTAAGAGGGGGAAAGGCGTGGCCCTCAGCTTCGGGGCCCTCTGATTTCACCTTCAAGGAGGGTTTCTAGGTGACAAAGCTTGGCAGCAGCTCTGTGACAACGTCACCTTTGGTAAGGTGAGCCACCCTACTCAAGCTATTCCTAGGTCACTAAGCAAGTTCCTAGGTATGAGAGGGTATACCTAGGACGTTCTTGAGAGCCCTTCTTCCCTGAAGCCTGTGCTGTTGTAGGGTGCACACGTGCAGTGAGGGAGGATGGAGAGAGTAGGAGCTGAGGAGGATCTGGGAGGAACTGAGCTATCTGGAAGCATAATCAGAATACATTGTATGGAAAATTCTGTTTTCAATTAAAAAATTAAATTTTAAGTACAGTACGGTTAAAAAAGGATGTAAGAAAAAAAAAAAAAAGGAACCCGTGTAGGAAAATTCAATCAGAATTTAGCCCTGAAAAAGTCATCCCAGAGGAATCATTTTTCTCTTGGGCTTAGGAAGGTTCAGTCTTAAACATAATTTTAAAATACTTCTAAAATTTAGGCATTTCACAAAATGATATCCCATCTTTAGTATTGCCTACATGCCCCTTTTTTTATTTTCTACTCTAATTCTCTGCTTATATCGCAACATAGTAATATAGACTCAAGCCTCAAAATGAGTTAAAATGTTAGGAAAAAACGATGTTCGTAACCATCAGCACCACCATGTGAAGGTATAAGACTATTTTTATTGTTGTGCATGTATACAAAGAACAAAAAACCACATTAGAGAGTAAATAAAAGTACAAACATAACAAAATAATTTGAAGCATATTTTATTATTCTGCTGACAAAGAAATGCTGATTGTGATAATTTTGCATTCTGCCTCAGCCATCACTGAGGCCACAAATACAAGGTGGCAGGGTGCCAGTATTTGCATAGATGCTACACTCATCACAGTACTGCAGGGTACAAGACTCATCAGTAGTGCGTTCGTCCCCGATGATCTTTCCTTGAATGATTTTGCTTGATTCAACACAGTTTTTGACATCTCCACAATCTGCAAATCTTAGAAAAGACACACACAAAATTAGTTTTGAATTGTTCTTTCCAGTGAGCTTCTACAGTCATGAGGGCTCCATGGGAAAGTCCGGGGCTGAAGCCCATCACACACATGACACCAGCCTTGGGGTAAAGCTCCTGCTCCTTCCGTGTCTTTTCCTCTCCTACAGTTGCTATGCATGTGAACCCAGGTTGCAAAGGTTCAAGCAAGGAAGAGTGACTTGCACCCCAGTGGCTGCTACAGGCCCATGAGAGGTGGGAATGATGAAGAAGGTGTTAGAGTTGGCTGGGCTCAGCTCCGGTCTCCACCATCTAAGTCCCGAGAAAGGACACCATTACTGCTGACAGCCTGCCTCTCCCAAACTTCAGACATCTCATCATCATCATCCCTGTCAGCTGTCCTCCGTGGAGTCTATTCTCTTGACCCATTTCACTTTTCCCACAGCCGTTGACAATGAATCAGGGGACATGTGAGCTCCCCAGTGAGTGGGAAGAGGTTGCTATAGCCATACTCTGTGTGAGTAGGAGACAGCCCATGCTCAAGGCATCCTCTGTGGACTCCCCCAGTCTACAGTGTCAGAGCGGGAAAGGGTGCTCAGCCAGGGTCCTGTTAAACACCTGAAGGCACACTCCCTGGTGACAGAAATCAATGCTGGCACATGCGTGCTTTCGGGCATGGGCAGACACACACACACACAGACACACACACACATTCACACACAGTCCAGGCTGAGAACAGTGGACTTGTAAGTCTCAGCTCCAAGCTAGAAGGAAAACCCTCAAGTTTCTGTACCCATCTGCCCACATCCTCTCAAACCTGACAGTGGCCTTGACTGTCCATACAAGAGGCCACTGTAGTAAAAATGACCCTGATCCTGCAGAGGGCCCAGTGCCCCAGTGCAGAAGTGTTTTCGCCCTACTCCTGTGACTTACTTGGCTTCCTTGTCTGCTTTCTTGGCAAGCCAATAAAGAGAAATTAACAGCATATATATAATAAGCAGCAGACCGCTAGCAATGCCAACAAGAATCTTCACTTTCAAGTCTAACATCTTTCACACCTGGAAGAGAAGATCGGGCAGAGGGGGTGGCTTCACTCCCAAATTCAGCAGCCACTTGGCCTTTTGCTGCCCCATGTCCCATCCCCCAGTGAAGAAAAAAGGACCCAAACATGGATCTTCATATGTGTGAGTAGAGGGAACTCTGTCCAGGGAGGTCCACGCTGACCTCAGGTGGGTAAGAGAGTTTATTTGTGGTTGAAAAGGGATTCGAGCCAGGCAGTAGTGGCCCAAGACTTTAATCCCAGCATCCGGGAGGCAGAAACAGGTGGATCTCTGAGTTTATGGCCAGCCTGGTCTACAGAGCTAGTTTCCAGGACAGGGTCCAAAGCTACACAGGGAAACCCTGTCTCAAAAAACAAAAAACAAAAAAACAATCAAACAAAATACCAGAAACAACAACAAAAAGAGACTTGATTGTAAAATCCAGATACCAGGAGATGAGGACGACAGAGAAAGTAATTACTGTTCAGAGGCAGTGAAGGACCCTGAGCGAATGAGAAGCCTGCACTGGGAGCTTCCCACACCTTCCCAACTGTGCTCCCTGAGTCAGAACTTCCTCCACCAAGTACATTGGGCAGACCTGTTTCATGGACTGAGGGAATGACACTTCAAAATGTTACTGCCCTAAACTGCTGAGAAAAAAAATTAGTTAAAAGCAGATGTTTTTTTGAGGGTGGGAGACCCCCACAAACAAATAGGTTATGCTATCTCAGGGTTAAAAAATTCTGAAGGTGTATAGTCAACCCATTGCTGAGGCTGAAACAGACCTGCTCAGACCATGAGCCAGCTTTCTTAGGAGTTTCTTGTGCCTCGTTCTGTCTTCTAGCAGACTATGTGTCTCCCTGCTAAACACTTAGCCCTCCCACCAAGTCCCCCTTTCCTGGACTTACTCTACTATCAGAAACTGGGGAGCAGCACGCCCAGAGACTACAGGAAACAATATGACTACAAAGCATACTTACCAAAGTCAAGATGCCTAGCACTGAATTAACAACAATTATTTAAAGCACACACACCTCCAAAGAGAAGGAAAAGGTTTCTGATATAGGCTGCTTCGGAAACCTGCAGTTTCTCAAACCATGATTTGAGAAAAGGATCTAAACAACTCCCTTAGAGCCGTTCAGAGACAGACCAACGTATTCCACCGAGGGAAGGAAAAGGTCTGCCGGGCTGCTAGAAATTACCACCAGCTCCAAGCCGACCTCTGTGACATCAGCCCACAGCCCCCTTCATCACAATGCCTAATTCTGTCCCACCTCTAGGCATGTTTTAACTTCAAGAACTGGAGACTATTTTATATCATTTAAAGTCTAACAGTTGAGAGTCCGCCAATCAGAACCTGGTCAACTGTTTCAATTATTTAAACAGAATCATGGATTGAGGTTTTAAACACTCTTGACATTATAAGCTACAGGTGTTTGACTGTGTTCAGTTGTACAGTGAAATGAGGTGAAGCTGTTCACTAGGATTCAAGCACACACTCAGCCACACTGGCCGTGTCTCACATCTCATGGTGAAATAGCTGCAAAACAAGAAAGTTAAAGAGAATCCCTATTTTAGTCAGGTTATTGTATGATTTTTTTCTTGTCAGTTTCTTTTCAGGCTCCATCTTTTTATAGTTGAAAATGTAAGATAACCTAAGAGTAAGATTCATCCCTCCTACTGAGATTACTCTTGTTTGATGTTTTGTTCAGAACCCAGATTTCTTACCACGAACAGAAGTAACCCTCTCATGAGCACGTTTAGTTTTCATCTGAATCAAGTTAACTGGGTCTCTTCCTTTTGGGCCTAATGTTACACCTGTCACCTAGGATCACAGATATCCAAGTATGCATCTCTACTGGAAGTAAAAATTATACACAGTTTGAGAAAAAATATATATATTATATGTATAATTTTAAAATTATATTAAAAATCCAAGACCATGTCTGAGACTCAAAGATATGTTTTAAATTTTAATCCTGTAAAATTAAAAATCTATTTAAACTTCCAGTATACAATGGCAAAGAGTATACATCTTTCTCTCTTTCAGACTGGGCATCCAGGAGGTCACAACTCTGCAGCTAGCCCGCCCCTTTCTCCAGGACATATGGTAATGACCATTTTAGGGTCTCACGTTTGCTGTTGAGCCCTGGTTCTCTATTAACCTGTCTATGTGGGTGGGCTGACTCTCTGTCCTGACTTCAGCTCTCTAGATGTCCTCTGTAGAGCTGTTGATTTTCAGTTTGTTCATCTTGTTGTGGGCATGGTGATGACTTACATTCTTCACACAATGAAGGGAACACTGAAAGCCCTAGATTCATTTCTCCCCACCCTTCCCCTTGTTGGGGTAACGGGAGAGAAAGAATCACATTTTGGCCAATTGGACCATTTTCAAGACTTTGTGTGCAAACCAATCTACTACAGGGTTAAACATGCTGAGATTGGTGCCGCATGCTTTTATCCCAGCATTCAGGAGGTAGAGGCAGGTGTCTCTCTGTAGTTCTGGGTCAACCAGAGCTACATGGTGAGACCTCGTCCCAAAAAAACAAACAACAACGACAACAACAAACCACCTGAACCCACTGGGCTGAGAAGATAGCTGTAAGTAAGAGAACTTTCTGCGCAAGCATAAGGCCCTCAGTTAGGATCTCCAGCACCCCCATAAAAGCCACGTGTGGCCGTGTTCATGACTGTAACCCTAGCACTGTTGGGGACTGAAACAGCAGGATCACTAGGGTTTGCTGACTGCCAGCCTACCTCCAGATTTAGACCCCGTCTCAAGGGAATAAGACAGAAAGTGCTAGAGCAGGACATACATGTCCTTCTCTGCCCCCCCCACGAATACATGATTGTATGCACATGCCCACTCATGCACACACACAAAAGAAACAAACATCTGAGCTCACAGTCTTAAATAGGTAGAAGACAGACACAGGCAAGTAGTCAGTGAGCTTTTACTATGCCCATTGCTATCTGTGCAGAGTTATAATCTATTACTTTTATACATTATAATTAAAACAGTTATATCACTTTTCCCCCTTTTTCCATTCATTTCCTAATTCCATCTAAAGGCTCTTCCTCTAACTCTTTTCATGCCCCTGTTTCCAACTTCATAGCCTTTTCTTTCCCAATTATTACATTATATATCTTTAAAATATAGCATTACAGAAGATATTAAGTCAACCAGATCCTGCATTCTACAGAAATTATTTTTAGCTTAATGGAGTCATTGACTTCCTTCTGCAATAAGCAAGGCAGAGAGCAGATCCTCTTGCCTCTGGTTTAGCTATATTCCCCAAGTATGGGGCAGGCTGGCAAACAAGGCTAGCCACATTCTAGATAAAAGCTAAGGAGCAAAGTCTATGTACATAATAATCAAAAATCTCAAAATAGGTTAAAAGTCATGAAAAGTGACTTACTAGTGTTGACATCTTCCACATAAATTGAAGTATAGGAAGCAGAAAAGCCTCTGTAGGAACTGGCATAGTCTGTAGATAGCACAACAGTCATGGAGTTTGAGGAAGACTCAAAGGTAGGCTGATTATGACCACAGAATTGTTTGAGCAGGCCAGATGTGGTGGAGGCCATCGTAGTGCACCATGAAATCAAATCGGCAGTGATTGTCCGCTTCTAGGACAAGAAGGAAGACATTCAATGTAAAAAGCTCTTCAGACCACTTCAGGTCTATTGTCCACCATTCCTTCTGAAGCCGTGAGGGATTTTTCCTTACAATGACATCTCAGATGGGTAATGACAAATCTAGAACCTTGTCAGTCCCTGTGTGAGACACCAAACCTCCAGGAAAACCCTCAACAGCACTGCTAAGTGTTTTCCTTCTACACTGGTTCCATGAAAAGGACCCACATATGGGAGCCAGAGATTTTTTTTCCTCCCCTGGTTGAACCCCCAGGTGCTGGTGGTCGCTAGAGTAGGCCAAAATACTTACAAGACCTTTTAAAATTTCAGTTATATCTTATAGCCTTTCTCCACTGGTATGTGCCACACATAGTATGACAGCTCAGGGTGTTGCTTTGGATAATTGGGGCTGGTGAAGGATCCTTCCAAAGGGTCCAGGTAACCACCACAGTCTGGAATAGCTGAAAAGATACAAAGATGGTTGTCATTCTTCTGTGGCGTACGGGGTTTACTAGGTCCTCCATGAGGACCACTGTCTTCTGTGCAGGTCACATTTGAGGCTCTCATCTTCTTTTGCCCTTGGTGTCTGAGAGCACAGCTCTGCCCCATTCTCTAATGGATCGTACTAAGTGATCAGATTGGCTAGAGAGACCTCGCCCCACCTGTGTGGATCTGCAGAACACAGCTGCATCTGCAGGGTTAGTGCTGGAGGTTGCTCACCCCCGTCACCCTCCTGTTTCACTGGCTACCAGCAGAGCAGCTGCTCTTCTAGACTGTGCTTTCCTAACAGGCCTGCTTGGACTTCAGTATAGAGTCCTCTGCTACTCTCTCCTCTCCCCCTACCCCTGTCATGCTAGTACTCAAAGCTCAGCTCAGACACAACCTTCTTTAGTGCTTTCCTGCCATCGTAAGTACAATAAGGGACAGCATGACAAAGAAAACACAGAGAAGCGACCTAGAAAACCCTGTGGAGCTATAAAATAGTCTAGGTTGGCTGACTTGTAGGATCCATGACAGGTAGGGTCTCCACGTCAGGGGTGAAGAGGTGGCGTGGGTCTAGCTCCAGGAGAGCTTGGTATCTCCACCTTGGTGGTTCTGGAGCACACGATATCAGTGCCAAAATGAGCTCTTCTAGAACATTGAGAGTGAAGCTGTCCTCATGAAGCTGCTGGCTCGAGTCCATTGTAGTGATAGGAGCTGCAGGCTGCATTCGGGCCCAGCTCCTGCACGGCTAGCTTTATACCCGAAATAACAACACTCAAATTGTATTCTTTTAAACACTGCCTGGCCCATTAGTTTCAGCCTCTTATTGGCTAACTCTCACATCTTTATTAACCCATTTCTATTAATGTGTGTAGCACCACGAGGTGGTGGCTTACCGGAAAAAATCTTAACCTGCGTCCATCTCGGAGACGTGTGCCTCACTTCCCTTCTTCCCAGCATTCTGTTTGGTCTACTCTGCCTATCAAAATTCCACCCTATCAGGCCAAGCAGTTTGTGTGAATATTTGAGGCACAAATGCATCCTAACGAAGGAAAATCTGGCTAGGTGGTCTATGTAGTGTGCTTCAGGCTAGCCAAGAACAAAGGGGCTCTTTCTTTCTCTCTCTCTCAAAAAGGAAAAAAAGTCACTTTCTTAAATACGATAAGACCAAACATGGTTGGCTATTCTTTTTGTTCATTTTGTTTGTTTGTTTAATAGGCTAGGTGTCATTATGTAGACTGGGTTTATTATGTAGCTGGCCTTGAATTTATAATTCTGCCTCTGTCATCCAAATGCTAGGATTGTAGACATGAGCTACCACCACAAGTCATTCTTTTTATTTTTATTTATTTATTTTGGTTTTTTGAGACAGGGTTTTGTGGTAGCTATCAAGCCTGTCCTGGAACTAGCTCTTTGGATCAGGCTGGTTCTGCCTTCCGGTTCCTCAAGTCATTCTTATATAGAAAAGGATAGTTGGTTAACTGATTATCAAAATCCATTTCTCACTCCAAGAAACCAAAATGGTGTGCAGCATCCTGCCTCAATTCCCACCACCACTTTGAAAAGGCATTCCTTGAAGAAAAGGCTTAGTTTAGAACTGGGATGGAAAATGTGTAAGATGAATCTGGAACATCTTTTCATGGGAGCAAATAAATTTGCAAAGGTCCATAGGATTGTGTGAAAAGAACCTCAAGTGACACTGAGAAGGCATTTGAACAGTCTGAACATTTGAAAAAATGCGTGTCTTAGGTTTAAATACTGCGCATGTATATAAACATCTAATCATATCGATAAGCTCAGAACCATTCTTTAAAATTGCACTAATCAGGGTTGGAGAGATGGCTCAGTGGTTAAAAGCATTTCTTGCTCTTGTGGAAGACCTTGTTTCAATTTCTAGCACCCACATGGTGGCTCACAATCATCTGTAACTCCAGACTCTTGGGGGATTTAATACCTTCTTCTGGCTTCCTGGACACCAGCCATAAATGTGACACACAGACAAACATGCAGACAAAACACTCAAACACATAAAATAGATAAATCCCCCAAATTGCTTGTTATTATCACAGGTGTCAGGGGTCCCAAGCGAGCTGAAGACTTATGCAGACAACAAGGAGGAAGAAGCAGGCGTTAAGATAAGATGCGGCTCCAGGTGACAGTTGAGCCTCTCAGAATCTACTTCTTTCTATCCAATAGTAGCACTACTTGTGCTGGCTCCGCAAGATCTTTGTGAGCATTAAACTGGAGTAGTGAGCGATCCCAGGCATTAGAAAGTAGTATATCCATGTAAAGGTTAGCTGCTAGTTACTAGGTAAACATTTCCTAACTGACACAGAAATCTAAGGATTGGAAATTGGTGCAGAACCAGAGGTGATTCCGTGCCCTCCGTCTCGCCTTGTCAGGGAGATGACTCCCTAAGGGGCTGCGTGTAGATTCTCTATTCCACTATAACTTGACGTCTTAAAAGCTAAGCTGCCTTAGAGATACTGAAGCCACTCCTTGCCAGAAATGGAGGGAACTCCCAAAAGCCCAGAGAATGATCTAAACTTCATGCCCCGTATGTCCCCTAGGCTTTGTTGCTTAATGAGGTCCCTGTGGCTTATCATCACTGGGAGAAATCTCCAACACTTTCAGATGCTACCTTGAGGGCTGGCCTCAATCCAGCCATGACTTATTATCTTACCAGGTTAGCTGAAGTAAGAAGTCCCTGCCCAACTAAGCAGCCAAGGAAACAGAATCCAGCCTGCCCTTCATAAGGAGAGAGGATCAAGTCTAAAATCCAGAGCAGTCGTTCAAAGGTGTGAGTCACAAGCCTCCTGAGCCTCAGGGCTGTCTGAAGGCACTGGCATGAGAAAACACACAAGGAGTTGAATATTTAGGAGCAAGTGGGCCAAAATTTAGTAACTTCTCCTCATGATAACCCTGAGAGAGAAAACTGAGTGCTGTCTCACGCTCCCATCTCCTGCACCTGAATGTGGCATACATCCATCGTCTACTGCATCTAATGCCTTGGTTTGTCTGCCAGCAACCAAGTTCCTAGACTACTCTGTTGTCAATGATATGATCACCATGATAGCTTTGGTGGTCTGTCTGAATCTCGATCCTTGTCTCCTGCTGACCTCCTTCTTACCCCTAATTCTCTTGCTGGACTTGTGGGTGGCACTTAACCTGATTCACAGGTCTTCTCCAGACGTTTCCAAATTACAGACTGAGTAACCAACCTCTTTAGGGTAGGGATCTTAAAGAAGATATAGGAATTGTAATAAAAGCTGTGTTTTCTGTTATATGTTCAGCAAAAGCCAATTCAGTAAAGTTACCTTGTGTAAAAAGAGACTCAAAAGCACTTCAGATGATATTTGAACCCTGCATGTCCTAATGTCCACCTGTACCTTAACCATCCTATGGAGTAACTAACCAATACATTCTTGACTTGGCAACCTGTAAGTTTCTTTTCTCTTCAAAGCCATGCAGACTGGGTTTCTATTACTTAGAACCATCTAATTTAATTAATACATATATGATTAATTTGTTGATTTTCTCTTATGTGGATGATATTTTGCCTGCATTTTATGTATGTGCACTGTGTGAATGCCTGTTGCACACAGAAGCCAGAAGAGGATACAGGTACCCAGGAGCTAGAGTTACAACTGCCATGAGGGTACTAGGCACTAGACCCAGGTCCTCTACAAGAGCAATAAATATCTCTAACCACTTTATTTTATTTATCTATTTTATTTAAGGGGATATCTTGCCCATTAAATAACATATTATTTATTATTAACTTATTACAAACACCATTTGTGGGACAGAAAAGGAACTCAGTAGCCAATAACATTTCTACCTCACCTTTGTAACCATTCCTAATTCCCTTCTCTCTCTGGACTCTTCATTTGCTGTGTGACTTTCATGTCATTGCCAGACTAAATAAATGTCTTTCCTTGTCTAAGGCCGTGCCACCCTGACTGCGCCTGATCATGTCTGAATACTTCTTCCTTGAAATATTCTTCCTGTCCCCCACATGTCATTCCCTCCTGCCACTAGAGTACCCTTCCATGAGCCTGTTTCCTAGCTACCACACACATGTAACAATTCCTCCACTAACTTCTTTTCACATCTCTCTCCAGCTAAAATGTGACACTCTCTAGGTCAGATGCCGGGGCTCAGCCAACTCTAACACCCAAGTTCCACGTGCATTCCTGAAATCCTGCAGGTGTCCACTGAGAATTCAGTCCCCTGGCAAATCATCAGGATGGAGCTGACAGAGTCTCTGCCAGACTTACCTTGACTTTCTTAGGGGAACTGATCCCCACCTCAGCAGCGCATTTGAACTGAAGAGATGCCATCCACCCATATCTCAGTTCCTAAATATCCATAGCATGTGAGTTTGCCAAGATGTTACACTGCAGAATTTCCAATAGCTTAGGTACAGAAATAAAAGAAGGGTGTTCCTGGGACTGGGGAGAAGGCTCAATTGGTAAAGTACCCACCTGACAAACATGAGAACCTGAATTTGGATTCTAGCACCTACATGAAAAGCCAGGCATGGTGGCATGCACCTGTCATACCAGCGCTGGGGAGGGGGTATAGGCGGAGACTGCTTGTTCATTTCCCAGCAGCCCAGACCCAAAATAATAACACAGAAATTGTATTAAGTAAAACACTGCTCGGGCTATTAGCTCAGGATTTTTTTAAATTTTTTTTTAATTCTTTTTTTTATTGAGAAAAGGAAAAAAAAAACAAGTTTCCACCTCCTCCCAGCTTCCCATTTCCCTCCCCCTCCTCCCACCCTTCCTCTCTCCCTCACTCCTCTCCCCCTCCCTCTCCAGTCCAATGGGCAGTCAGGGTTCCCTGCCCTGTGGTAAGTCCTAGGTCCTCCCCCCTCCGTCCATATTTAGGAAGGTGAA
>NC_022015.1:15923192-15926394 GCF_000317375.1 Microtus ochrogaster
CCCATTTGATAGGCCAACCCTTAGGTAGGCGGAGAAAACAGAACAGAATGCTGGGAGAAAGAAGCTGAAAGGAGTCGCCATGGTTCTCCCACGCCAGACAGACGCAGGTTAAGATCATTCCTGGTAAGCCAGCTCGTGGGCTACACAGATTAATAGAAATGGGTTAGATTAATATGTAAGAGCTAGCCAATAAGAAACTGAAACTAATGGGTCAGGCAGTGTTTAAAAGAATACAGTTTCCGTGTAATTATTTCGGGTCATAAGCTAGCCATGTGGGTGGCCGGGTGCTGGGGACATAGCTCCGCCGCTCCTATTACAACAGAGTTCATTGGCCAGCCAACTATGCTGAATCAGTGAGAGACCCCATCTCAAACAATGTTTTGAGGTTTTGGGAGGGCAGGGAATGAGATTTCACTTATTTTACATGTATGAATGTTTGTCTGAATATATGTCTTGTACTACATGCATGAAGTGTTCATAAAAGCACTAGGACAGTGTTGGATGGATGCCCTGGAACTAGAGTTACAGAGGTTGTGAGCCACCGTGTGGGTGCTGGGAATTGAACTCTGGTCTTCTGGAAGAGCAGCCAGTGCTCTTAACCACTAAACTTTGTTGCCAGCCCCAATCTCTGTTTTGTAAACGATCTCTTAGCTCTGCTTTGTCTGGTGTTTTCCTCTTCTTTAGGCTGAGGTTGCTGTTGAGATGGAATGATGGACGTGCTATCAGCCTGACTTCACACTGACTATGCTAAACCCCCTTCTCCAGTCTGTAAGACCACACTCCATACCTCACTGCAAAACTACTTTCTCCTCCACCTCCTCACACTCCCCTCTGCACAATCAAATCATTAGGCCATGGGGTAGGTACTCTCACCTCCCTCTGGAACATCATCATATTTGGAACCCATGAATTCACGACTTGGGTTTCCTTGCAAAACTGTGAAATGCTGGGTTGATTGATGGCTGAAGATCCTGACAGAGGTTGCCTAGAGTTCCAAATGTCCTCCTTAAATTCTAACAGCAACAATAATCTTGAAAATAAGGCTTATAATTGAAGAGCCAGTTTTCTACAAACACTGTGTGCCTCGGTGGTACAAGGTATGAAAAGGGTGACAGAAATGTGGCTGTGGATATAAAAAGACTCAGGATTTGGGATGACTCGAAGCAGAAGTAGAGAAAAGATGATGTAACTACGTAAAAAAAAGAATATTTCTTCTGCCCCAAACAATATAAAGGTTAACTAGGAGGTTTTGGGTGTGATCCAATCATCTGAATATAGACTATTTGAAGAAGACTGTCCAGGAAAGGCCTCTGTCTAGACATTCCAGTGACAGTCACTCCCAACGACAAACAAGAAATGGGCATGGGGCGTAAAGCTCTGGGCCTCACTTCTGGGTGAAGACGAAAAGAAACACACCAATGTTCACCATGACATAGAAAAAACCCAAAACAACCCTAGCCTGCCACATGGCTCAGAAAAGCCTCTCAGAATATACCAAGAGGGGTTCCGAAGTAGCTTAGAGAGGATTAGAGGATTGGGGCTGCCCTGAAGAAGGACATTGGCCATAATGACCATGGAGAAGGTCATTATGCAAATGTCTCACTGTGAATACAGCAGGAGGGTGCAGGAAACAAAAATCATCAAGTGTGAGACATTTCAGTGGAATTCACCCATAGACAGATATCAAATTATGGACCACGGATGTCTATACTTAGATTCTGTTCCATGATCCCAGAGCAACACATTAGCCCTGTGACTGTAGGAGGAGGGCCTGCTTGTTTTTCCAGGCGGCCCAGCTACTTACACCCAAAATAATCACACAGAAACTGTATTTATTAAATCACCACTTGGCCCATTAGTTCTAACTTCTTATTGACTAACTCTTACATATTAATTTAACCCATCTCCTATTAATCTGTGTATGGCCATGTGACCGTGGCTTACAGGCAAAGTTTCAGCATGTCTGACTCTGGTGGCTCCATGGCATCTTTCTGACTTTACCCTTCTTCCTCCCAGCATTCTGTTTAGTTTTCCCCACCTAGCTAAGTTCTGCCCTGCTCTAGGCCCAAAGCAGTTTCTTTATTCATTAATGGTAATTATAGCACACAGGGAAGACTCCTACATCACCTCCCCAAAAAGGATGGACCTATGGAAAAGCAGAACTTAGGTAAGCAGTAAAAGATAGGCTAGGAGGAAGGGCAGAGTCAGAGAGATGCCATGGAGCTGCCAGACATGCTGAAACTTTGCCAGTAAGCCACTGTCACAGGGTGATATACAGATTAATAGAAATGGATTGTTTGTTGTCACCTGCTTCAGACCCGGGTTCCCTATGCACCTGCATGTTTTTCCTCTCTACGCAAACTAACTCTCTGGAGCTAAATGCAGAAGGGTGAGGGTGTGCACCATAGACGAGAAGGCCTATTGAGAAGGAAACACAAAGGACATTGTCCACAAGGTCCCATACCACAGGAGTGTCTGGCATTGGCTCTGCCACCAATGGGCAAGACCATCTTGGGCAAGCTACTTCAGTCTGCAGCAGCCTCCATGTCTTTACCTACAAAGGGGAAACAACAGCAACTCCAGCCTCACAAGCTTTTATTGCACATGTGGAACAGGCTGGCCACTTTACAGCAAGAGCTGCATGAACCGTGGCTCTCTTTATTGGCTCTAAGTCACCCTTGATGCTAAAAATGGAATGCACAGTTAGGTGCTGAGGAGTTCCATCTAGACGGGTGAGTGTGTGCTATCCAGGGGCAGATTGTCCAGGAAGAGAGCACAAACCCCCCTCCCCCAGCTCCTTCTGCAGGGCTTTCTTACGCACGACCCAGCCCCCCAGCACCCCCCCAACCCTGCCCTGCTGTATGCTAGGACCAGTGCTCAAGAACAGATTTAAGCTCCTACACTAAGGCTACCCACCCAGAGCGGTAAGTGCCTGCCTACCGGGCAGGCCTCAAGGTCCCCTGTAAGGGAGCCCGGGCACCTTCAGCTTGTGCTCCAGGGTCTCCTGTGCTCTACTGGACCTCGCCCTGCCTGCCACGTTCTTTCTTTTGTCCCCGGATCATTGGGCTACCAGGCAGCCCTGTTTAGGTGCTGAGGAGTTCCATCTGGACGGGTGAGTGTGTGCTATCCAGGGGCAGATTGTCCCAGAAGAGAGCACAAACCCCCCTCCCCCAGCTCCTTCTGCAGGGCTGTCTTTCTTACA
>NC_022015.1:15931160-15937753 GCF_000317375.1 Microtus ochrogaster
CACTCATGTGGCATCTTCGGAGAACTTCAGTTCACAGTTGAGAGGTGATTTTTAATAGATTTAAAATATCGTTCTAGGGCTGGGCATAGTGGTGCACTTAATCCCAGCACTTGGGAGACAGAGGCCAAGTTCTAAACCAGCATGGTGTATATATATATAGCAAGTTCCAGGGCTACATGTTGCAAGTGTGTGTGTGTGTGTGTGCTTGTGCCTTGGTGCTTATGTGGAGGTCAGAGCATCACTTTTGGGAGTTGGCACTCTTCTTCCACCATGAGTTCTAGAGACCTGGTGTAGGAGGTCCTTCTTTCTATGTGTTGCTTTCATTGGTTGAATAAAAAACTGCTTTGGCCTTTTGATAGGGGAGAAACTTAGATAGGCTGAAGACGCCGGGAAAGAAGGGACCTCACTTGAGGAATCACCTCCACCAGACTGGACTCTGGGAAGTCTGTAGAGCATTTCCTTGATTGAGGTTGATATGGAGGGCACAGCTTCCTAGGGGTGGTGGCCTACTGGGCAGGTGGTCCTGAGTAGATTAAGAAATCTGAGCAAGCCTTGGAAAAAGTTATGGGAGAGCAAGCAGCCTTCCGCCATGACCTCTGCTTCATTTCCTGCCTCTGGTCCTGCCTGAACTCCTGCCCTGGTTTCCTTTCGTGACTGACTGTGATGTGGAATTGTAGGCCGAATAAACATTTCCTTTCCCAAGCTGGTGTGGTTTTGGCCAATGTTTCATCACAGCCACAAAAACCAAACAAGGATAATATCTAATCCATCTCCTACCAAAACTGTTGCCCGATAGCTATCTTAATCAAGGGTGTGCAGCCTGCATCATCCTGGATATCAATATCCGTACAGTTGTTGGAGACTAACAATGTTACCACATCGGGATGGTTGTGGGCACAGGCATAGAGTAGGGACGTCCTACAAATTGAGAGGACATCTTAGAAAACTACAGATTGCTATGTAAAGGCACACTCAAGTGTAAATACTAGACAGAAACGTGCATTTCCTTCTGATGTAAGAGAAGAAACTAAAATTTTCTTATTTACTTATTTCTCTACTCAGGTGTTCATTTGCTGTGCTAGGCATATAGTGCATGGCTGTCCCATTCAAGGCGAGTGCTCTATATCAGGCTTCATCCTTCCTCAGAACACTCTCTGGATAACAGTAGATTGAACTCAGATTGGATTTGAATCCTACTCTAATCACTGAGTGTTACTAGTTACAACATAGACTTCCTATGAGCTCCACAAATCAATCTCTCCATCTGTAGAATGGGGATTCACCACTGTAGCTATCTTACACAGTGCTGCAGCTATCTTACACAGTGTTGCTGTGATGCTTCAACTCACTTCAAGAGCACGGTCAAATGCTTCCATCGCCTGGCAGCTCAGTGTTTGCTGGATACAATTATGATTGGTCTTCCTAATGGTAACAAACATAGTACTTCAATGAAGAGAATAGAATTATACCTACTGCAGATGCAAAATTTTTTATTCAAATAACCTTACAATATTTTAAAACTATATTTCTGAAGCTGGCCTTGAACTTGGTAATCCTCCCAGTAGGTAGGAATGCAGGCAGTTCTACTGCACCCACCTTACTCTTTATTTCACACTTAAGCATTCCTGATGTCTGCCACTTATAATTCATGATATTTTATGACTATAATTGGCAAGGTTTTTTATTTTGCTACCATACAAAATAAAAGGTTATCATGTAGTCCATTGTGCCTTACATCAAATGAAACATGACTCAATCCACAGGCCCATGACAATTCTAAAGGTCACATGTATCTATGTAAATCTCAGCTCTTAAGACTATGAAATGTGAACAGATTTAGAATAGCAATAACAACAAAAATATAAATGCTCAGTCATCAATACTTTGATTTTTTCATTTCTCAATGCCCAGAAGTAGTGTTTCTATATTTACTGCCAACGGGGATACAGCATAGTCCTCAGACAACAGACAGAGTGTCCATGTTAATTCAGACACCAGATGGTAGCAAATGGCTTTGTCTTATACCTCTAAATGTGTCCATGATCTATCACCAAAATTGAGCAAACCTATCCAGAAGGAGCATCATAGCTCCCTTGCTTTGATTTTCAAAAGGCTTTAAGCCAAAAAATACTAGGGATTTAATTGAGCATCATTCATTGTAATTCAATATTTAAATTTACAGAATGTAAGGAAAGCTGACTGGGCAGAGAAACATGAATATTTTAAGAATGAGAAGATCTTGAGATCTAGTAGATATGTATGCTGTACAGTAGATAGCTAGGTTACACGTGAAGAATAAATGGATTGGCAGAATGGATAAATACATCTGGAATATTCGGTGTTTTTAAAGAATACATTTAGTAAGCAAAAGAATACTTTGAAAACTCTTATTTACTTTACTATTATTTGTATGAAGCTCTAATGTGGAAGACTGAATAACTATAGACTAAATAACCTCACAACCACAGATGTGGTCAAGAAGCATGTGAGCTATGGAGAATCTACTGTTGAGGGCCATTGTTTCCTGCCTATGGTCTAGTGAGAAATAAGAAACAAGGACTAGGAAAGAGGGCTGCAGTGATTGGTAAAACTCATTTGGGAAAGTACTCGCCCTGTAAGCCTGAGACACTGACTTCAGAACCCCCAGCACCTTGAGAAACTGGTGCTGGATTTGTGGATACAGGAGGATGCCCAAAGCCTGCTTACCTGCAAGTCTAGGTGAATAAGTATACTCCAAGACAATCAGTCAAACACAGTGGGGATTTGGGTGAGAGAATCTGTCTCCAAAGCTGAGGTGGAGGAACCACAGGTTCATCAGCGGAGGGCACCTACTGGCAGACCCATCGGCCTAAGTTAAATCCCCAGAACCCACAACATGGCAGAACACAACTGTCAAATGTAGTTCTCTCCTGACCATCACACACTTACACTTGGCATGCGTGGGGCATGGGGACCACACATATATGATTTTTTCAATGAGATGAAGAGAAATTTTCGAAGAGAATGTGAACCACTAGCCTTCACATATGAACCAAAGCACACACAACATGTATGTAAGGGGTGGGGGGACAGAGTTATAGTTCAAGTTGAAAATTTCCTTATGAGATTCCTCAGCAAGCATGAAATGACATAAGATTCTTGGTGATTTTTTTTTTTTTGGCTTTGAGTTGACATTTTATGTGAAAATTTATCTCATGATACAATTTTTTGTGTTGCATATAACATAGCATTTAAAAATATATACATTAAGGGCTGGAGAGATGGCTTGGCATTTATAAGCTCTAGTTTTTCCTGTAGAGGACCTGGGTTTGATTCCTAGCACCCATATAGCAGATCACAAGAGTCTGTGACTCCAGTTCCAGGAGATCCAACACCCTCTTCCTATGCATGCGTAGTACATTGAAAATACATGCAGGCAAAACACTCAAACCTCAAAAAGTTTAAGTGTACACATAAAAAAGTATGTGGTTTTCTTAGCTAAATCCCTTTAAAGCACCCAATAAAGTGCTCTAAACGAGACAATGTAAAAGGATTTGTAAACTAACTTCTTTGTTTTGCTTCTCGTAAAGAAAGCCTAGGAGCTGCTCTTCCAAGGTGTGCAGGTTTCAGGTGCCTAGGAGCCTAAAGCAGGCACAAAACCCAGTGGTCTCCATGAAAGAAGAGCCTTAAGCAGCATGACCTCTGCCCTCCCTCAGGCTGCAGGTCTGGACAGTATGTTTCTCCCTGGTAGACCCTTACTGTCCCCAACAGTTTCTGCCCCTCCTCAGGCCCTATTACCTGCCCCTCCACAGGCCCTACCGACCCCCTCCCGCCTCCCCTTCCCCTTTAGCCACCTGCACCCCTCTCCCAAACCCAACAGTAAATGTTCAAAACACTGGTTAAGTCTCCCCACTGAACCAAACAAGGGTCCTGCTAGGGCAAGTCCTTGGTTCAGAGTGAGCTGAGCTCTGCTTCATCCTTGGCAACACAGTTCCACGGGCATAGTGATGCGCTGTGAGCCCATGTCAGACTCCAGCGATAAAAGCCTACAGCGTTCAGCACATGTAGAGAAATATTGTATGTTTTCTCTTTGAAGGTTCTGATATGGGAACTACAATCTGAATAGCCACAGAGGTTTGGGACCTACTAAGGGACCAGGAGGGAGGAGAGTATCTCTCAAGGAAAGGAAGTAGTCTAAAGTGTTTGGAAGCTAAAAGGAAAACTAGAATTGGATGGTTTAATAAAAGGGGGATGGGACAGAAAGGTAAAGGAGGGAAAATGGAGAGGGATAATCAATACTAAAGGTCCTTTGAAAAACTATATGGAAACTGACTACCCTAGAAGCTTCATATACATATGTGAAAGGAACCCACAGGGAGACAAAAAAACAAGGGAGAGAAGGTTTCAACTAGATCTTGTACCACTAAATTAAACCTCCAGTGCCAGGAACAGGTTACAGCCTGTTGAGTCATTCACCAAAGGGACCCATGGAAACAACCAAATAGCACAGCTATTGCCAAGGCTCTTGGTTGCTCACAAAACCTGATGTTAAGGTCTTGTTTCTGAAGGTAACACTTCTGTCACTGAATATGGAGAAGTTGAGCTGGTGTCTAACTAGATTACTCACCTACTAACCAGAGTTCACGGTACTGGAAGGTACTCTGCATGCTCCTGGAGGAGAAAGGGAGTCCTCAGTACCTCAGCACAAACCCTTCAACCTACAACCACACCCGCATGGAAGGAAACTCACAGACATCTGTAAATTCATTTCTAGGGGATCCAGCACCCTCTTGTGTCTTTTCAGGCACCACACATGCACACAGTGAACATACATACATGCAGACAAAACATACACAGACATGAAAGAAATGTGATCTATAAATACTGAGAACTAATACATTTATGTAGGAAGTTCACTCTTAAAGTATATAACCCAGTAGGTTTTTTTAGTATGTTCTTAAAATTATGCAACCATCACCCTATTGATTTTTAAAATATTTTTGTCATTCGAGGAAAAAAACCTTTATTCATTAGTAGCTACTCTTCATTCCTCCAGACCCCACCCCCATCAGTTACCAATCTAACTTTTTGCTTCAAGTGTCTCATTTACTAGAAATCAAATCATCTAATAAAGAAGTGACCCATTCTTCAGTCCTTTGGCTACTTTCAACTGAGCTTAATGTTTGTGATACTTATTCATGTTATAGGACGTATCAGATCTCTACCCCTATCCATGGCTAGAAACTAGACCACTATATTACCACACCACCCTTTGTTTACCCACTCATCAAGCAGTAGGTAACTGGGGCTTCTCCCTTTTTTCTTTTATGAATGCCCAGGCGCTAGTGCAGCCTCCCAAGGTAACCTGAGGCACAGGACACGTTGTAGACTTTCTGCCAGCAGCCACTGTGCCCTTGAACAGGGACCACAAAGCTTTGAGTCTTCAAGAATTGATTTTCAATATCTAGAAACAGATGACGTTTTAGTAATCACTATCAGATCCTTAAGTCCTGAATTCAGGTCACTGTGCAACTAGTTATGACAATTTGACACAAGCTAAAGTCATTTTGAAAGAGGGAACCTCAATTGAGGGAAAAAAATCAAGACTGGTCTGCAGACAAGACTGTGGTATGGGTGAGCCCAGCTCCCTAGGGACAGTGCCACCCCTGGGCAGGTACGGGGCTAGATGATATAAGGTAGACTGGTGAGCCATGAGGAACAAGGCAGTAAGTAGCATTTCTCAGTGCTTTCTGCCTCAGTTCCTTCCTTAGATTCTGCCCTCTTGAGTCCCTGTCCTGATTTCCCTTGGTGTTGGCGTGTGACCTGAGAGATGTAAGCTGAAATATATCATTTTGTCCCCGGGGTGCTTTTTGGTCACTTTTCTCATGGCAGTGGAAATCCTAAGACACATAACTATGATCATATTTCCGCAGTTGCTGAACTCCCAAAACACATCTGCACTTTAGTGACTGAAAAGGTTTTGACTACAGTTTTGTGACCTGGAACATTTATCCTGATTCTGTCCAGATTATGGCTCATTTTCACCAACAGATTTAAGGTACCAAAGCTTCACTAACAATCTTGGTAACTAGTCAATAGTGCAGCCCCATCTTTAAAAACAACAAAAACTCTTTCATTTTAAAGCTTTATTTTTAATGGCAAGTCTGTGTGCGCGGTATGTGCACATGACTGTAGGCACCCTGGGAGGTCAAATGAGGGAATCCCCTGGACTGGAATTACAGAAGTTGTGAGTCCCTTAAGACAGGTGTTAGGAATCACACTGGACTTTTAGAAGAGCAGCAAGGACTCTTAACTGCTGAGCCATCTCTCCAGCACCCAAACATAATTTCTTAAATACTGAATTACCTCTGGATTGGATTTAAACGCATTTCTAGCAGCAGTAGAAACCAGTGTTCACATAGCCCACTCTGTTGTCTTTGATAAGATGCAGGCTACTCAGCAGAAACAAAGGAGGAAATCTGTAAAGAAACACCAATGCCCAGATGGAGAAAGAAGTCGGGAGGAAACTCCTCCTTGCTCAAGGTTTATGTATTAAGCCCTAACAATTTTTTAGACATTTTTGGAAATACTTAAAATCCTGGAGATTTATAAAC
>NC_022015.1:15941061-15948896 GCF_000317375.1 Microtus ochrogaster
CTTTACAGCAGTGCATACAGGACTGTCTTTCCTTTCTGCAAGATTAGGGATTGCGCCTAAGGCCTCAGGAGAGCTACATTAGTAATCTGCCATCAGCTATGGTCCAGCTTTGTTTACCTTTTTATTCTGAGACAGGGTCTTAGTCAAGGTTATGTCTAGGCTTATAATGAACCCACTCTGTAGCCCAGGCAAGCCTTGAACTTGGAATGTTCTTGCTCCAGCCTAAGTAGCTGTGATTACGGGCTGAACCCACCAGATAACTCCTGAGAAATACATTCAACATAGGGACACAATTCTTGACTTTTCTGAGTCTAACTTTTTTCCTTAATGTTCACAAAATATGGACACTCATATATTTACTACCATTTCAACTCATTTGCTGGCTGCTGTAATATAGGAATTTGAAAGGAATTTAAAAAGACAGACTTTTTAAAGTTTGGTACTTAAGCATAAAACTAAAGTCAAACATTTATTTTTAAGCTCTTCAAGTAAAATTATGAGTTAGAATGCGTATCTCCTGGCTCTTCTCTCTGGTACTGATGCTTCTGTGTTTGTGGTTGCTAAGGCCGATGATGGCCTCATTCCCGCTCATCTCCCTTATTAAAAGCCCTGCATTTGGAGCACTTCAATATAAGACAGCATCAACCAGAGTGCCTGTGATACAAAGGATGCCCTGCACCCAATCTTTTGTCAAGAGAAGGCACCAAGCTTAAAAAGAAACGTAACAGGTATATTTCTTACCTGAATTTTCAGGGGCTCGATATGATTCAGGTAAATATGTGCATCTCCCAAGGTGTGGACAAAATCCCCTGGCTAAAAATGACCCACAGGAGAGAACACAGCAGTCAATATCTTCGTCTAAATTCTTTAAGCACATATGTTAAAACAGACTAGGGCTGTGAAACGGCTCCATGGGTAACGGCCCTTGCCAAGCCTGACAACTTGAGTTTGATTCCTGGAAGCCACAGGGAAGAAGAGAAAGGACTCATGTAGACTGTGCTCTCATCTATGCAGACTGTGGAAAATGTGGACCCCATGTGCACACACACAATAGTACATTCTACAAGGTACGCACACAGTTCAAAGCTTTCCACAAAAGTAACTTTTCCAGTGCTGTTTTTGAGAAAAGTTAATTTTTTAAGCTTTTAGGTTGTGCATGATGGCTTACACACATAGTCCCAGTACTTGACAGGCTGAGAATTGGCATCGTGAACCCTGGAGAGTGGGACCTAAAGTCTTATGCAAAAGTCAACTTTATTCAGAGCATCAGACAATTTATACTCTGAGGGTTAAGAGTCCCGTGAGTAAACTATACAATCACAAAGACCAGAAACACATGGCAAAAACATGTTTTTCCATCGAGACACATGAATAACAACAGCTGAAATAAACTCACTCCTATCTGCTACCCCTGGGAGGAGCATGAAACTAGAGTCCAAGAACAAGTCTGTATTGAAGAAACTAAAGTCACAAGACTCTTGTTTTCTTGGAGTTTTCTCACACGCACTGAAAGTTCTCAACACTCCATTCTTGGACTGTGTCCTGACACTGAGACAGGAGGATCACTGTAGGTCCAAGGCTAGTCTGGACTAGAGAATGAGACCATGTCTCAAAAACAAAAACAAAACAAGCTACCTATATGAATGGTAGTTTCCTTAGGCAACAAGGTACCAGAAAGCTCCAAGGAGGGTTATAAGGTGAGCCAGTACATGTCTTATTTACATGCATAAAATTTTAATACTAATCAGACTGAATTCCCTGCTATGAGTTAGTTTATTCCATTGGCTATAACCACATCTTCTGAAAGCAGCTCACCTTTAGGCCTGTGATGTGTGCAATCATGTAGGTAAGCAGGGCATAGCTGGCAATGTTGAAGGGCACACCCAGGCCCATATCTCCCGACCTCTGGTAGAGCTGGCAGGACAGCTCCCCATTCGCTACATAGAATTGACAGAGGGCATGGCAAGGAGGCAGTGCCATCAGGGGAAGATCTGAGGGGGTCAAAAGTAAAAGAAGGAGGGGTTTTAGAGAACACAGCTATAAAAAAGGTAAAATACAAAACAAGCCAACCACGAAAGAAGCCATGAGGTTCCAGATACGTACAACTCACTTTCCCATTCTGTCAAAGTCAGACCATTTTCCCAGCCCTGCAGCAGAGGTGCATAAGGAATCAGCAAGTGCACATTTGTGCTGAAGCAATGCTCATCCAGCTGAGCTAAAAATTAAGGATTTGGGCTGCTGTTGATGGCACCAAATAAAAGGAAATTCTTCTTTTTGCAAAGGCTACAGGAAACTGGAACCTGAGGCACATCTTTCTGGTTAAGTATCTATTAGAAATATGAAACGTTCCTTCCTGGATACTCACTATACCCTGGTAGAGTTTAATTTTATACTCTACTTTCAAGTTAACACCCGAAACTTTGTGTGCTCCAAATGAAAAAGATAAAACCATAGGTGCGTTTTACAGGCAATTTAATGCTCCTTTAATGTAAACGCATAAAGATCGTGTGGGTCTAATGAAGGTAGAAACAGAGCAAAGTGTGACTGTGTTGATCAACCACGTGACTGGAGACAGTTCCAGTGACCCGCAGTGCCTCCGGCCACCTTGCTCCCTTTGGCTAACTGGCCAGTTTAGCCAAAGGAAGATGGCTGGGATGCTGTCTACCTTTTGGGTTCCAGGCACACATGATGATTCTTCTGTCATCAGGGCTGGTTTTGATGGTGTCAATCACTTTTTGCAGCTGGTCTACTCCTTGACCCGAGTAATCTGCAGAATTGTCAGGAGAGCACATGCGCATTTATGTCACATCAGTCACAGCCTCTCATGTGATGACCCTGACAGCATCCACTCAATGCCCCCACCCATAGTTCTGATATACCCAGCAACTCTGAGTATTTCTCAGATCTTGCCGGGTTAAGCTCAATGTCCTTACACTAAAATCTAAGTTCTTTTTTACACAAGTCTTCTAAATATTTAGTCTGTTACAATGTCACTCCCTCCCCTTGATACTGCCCCTGTTGCTACTGCTGTTTGGCTATGGTTTGAATGTGTCACTCAAGGGTTCATGAGTTGAAATGTAATTCTCATTTTTGGGTAGAAATTTAAATCAATTCCAGAGTCTGTAAGAGGTGATCAGGGGGCTGGAGAGATGGCTCAGTGGTTAAGAACACTGGCTGCTCTTCCAGAGGTCCTGAGTTCAATTCCCAGCAACCACATGGTAGCTTACATCAGTCTGTAATGAGATCTGGTGCCCTCTTCTGGCCTGCAGGCATACATGCAGGCAGAACACTGTATATGTAATAAATAAATAAATCTTAAAAAGAGGTGATTAGGATGAGAAAGTCATCAGGGCGGAGTTCCATGGATGAATCCTGGTGGCGTCACAAGGAACCAAAGGAGACACACTTCTCACCTTTCACACCTAATACTACGTCACCTGGTGTGACTATCATCAAAATGTGGGCACCGAACCACCAGGACTGAGATCTAAGTTTCCTTATCTACTGGGTAACTGAATGTGGGGCTGTGAAAAACTAAACATACAACATGCAAAAACGAATCCAAATTTAAACGCATAAAGGAGCTGAGGTGGCTGAGAGAGCTCCCCAGTACGGCGTGTGGCCATTCACTGCAGACACGGTTCTGAATCCAGACACGCTTTACACTGGACACGCTGGTATAACACGAAGCACCAACAAATGCCGCCTAAAACACTTCAGCTCGTATTAAAACAACTGAATATGATAACTGTGGCATGTTACTGTACATACAGCTTGCTGTAGAATCGTAACGATCTAATTATGAAAAACCAGGGCTGCTAATATTAACTCTCATTCTTTGGCATATATTCAAGTTAGTCTATCTTTGGTTTCGTTGGATGGGAGGGTTGTTCTTAATTTCTAAACTAGTATTATTTTCTGTGTGTGTCTGATGTGTGTGAGTAGGAGTGGACATGCCAGTGCACACAGGGAGGTCAGAGGACAACCTTCGGGAATTTTCTCATTGCACTCAGCATTCTCGAGAGTGGACTCAAGTCGTTAAGCCTTGGGTAGCGAATGCTTTCAGCCACTGGGCGGTCTCACCAGCCCAAATCAGCGTGTCTCTGGATTCTATTACCGTAGAATCTTTGGTTTTCAAATGGACTTTGGTTTCATAAAAACATCATTCAATGAATTCTGGCTTGCAATGAAAACAGAAATGCCGGCAGTTTCTGAGATGGCAAATGTGCTTCTGTCATTTTGTACTACACGTTTCTGTGTGCACAGCTCTCATCACTGACAAGTCTGGAATCAAACTATCAATAAACTCTGAAAATGCCCTACAACCTACTTTCCGACAAGATTTCATTCTTTATGTTAAAATTGATAAGCACACCCCATCTCATTAATTTGTAAAATTTCTTTTCATCGTTAATAAATAATAAGTGTATTATTTATTAATAAATGCTAAAATTACATGCATGACAAAGAATTATCATAGGGAAAATTTTTAATGATTTATAAGCAATAAATATTTGGTTTGTGTACTTTTATACCTCGGGCTACACAAAAAATTTCTTGGGCAAAAAAAGTCACAGTGAAAAATAGTTTAAGAAACCTTTCCTCTAAATAAGGCTCTTTTCTTCCAAGTTAGTTAGCTTTAGATATTCTGGCATGGTAACAAAAAAATATACTAATCAGATCCAATCCCAGCAGTTTTAGATTTTTCCCTGCGTTCCCATGTGATATAGTTTCTATATCTAAAAAGCACATGGTCACACTTCACCAACACAATCTGTTATTGTCCCATAGGACACTGGATCTTAAAACTGAAAACAGCTTTTCATAGACAGTCAAATGACAAACTATAGAGAACTTTCTAGGGCTTAGGCACTGTCCTACCCACACTTCCACTAAAAGGACAAGACAATTTATCACTAAGCACACCACTGACTTACAACTCCCAGACAAACTGTAATAAGATTATGATCTTGTACTTTTTCCAGTTCTCGGCCACGGCCTTTAATCCCCTGCCCCCTGTTGAGATGTGGAAGCTGAGAGGTGATTTATTAACAAAGACCAGAACTCCATAGACTCTCCTCCGGATGCACTTTTACCAAGGTTAGTCAGTCAGTGTTCTGGCAGAGTTGGGTCTCTGAGGGAGGCGTTCCCAAAATCCCAGCTCCAAGAAGGTAATATTAAAGACTTGAGGAAATGTTCTACAGCTAGATTGTGGTAGTGACTTTGTAATCTGTAAGTGTTAAAAAAATCTGATAAATTACAGAACAGATTGTAATTATTTCCTATAGGAGAAAAAGGGAGAAAGAACAGGAAAATCATCTGCATTAAAAACATTTAAATCGGGGGCTGGAGAGATGGCTCAGAGGTTAAGAGCACTGACTGTTCTTCCAGAGGTTCTGAGTTCAATTCCCAGCAACCACATGGTGGCTCACAACCATCTATAATGAGATCTGGTGCCCTCTTCTGGCCTGCAGGGATATGTGCAGGAAGAACCCTGTATACCTAATAAATAAATAAATACACCTTTAAAAAAAAACATCTAAATCTACAAGAGCTAGTTTCAGGACAGCTAGGGCTATTAAACAGAGAAACCCTGCCTTCAAAAACCAGAATAAATAAACAAATAAAAATAAGACAATTAGCTAGGAGTTGTGGCTTATGCCTTTAATCCCAGCACTCAGAAGACAGAAACAGGAGAATCTCTGTGAGTTCGAGGCCAGGCTGGTCTATAGAGAGAGAGAGTTCTAGGATCATCAGGGCTACACATAGAAACAACGTAATAAAACAAACAAAATAACCAGAAACAACCAAACAAAAAATGGTCAGGTGAATGAACATGATGGCTCATTCCTATAATTCCACCAGGTGAAAGGTAGAGACAGGAGAATGAGGAGTTGAAGGCCAGCTATGGCTCAGAAGACCTAGCCGCTCACACCCCCCAAGACAAATCCCAGCACTTGGGGAGGGCAGAGGCTGACAGTTCAAGGGCAGCCTTGTCTCTCATAATTAGTTCCAGGCTAGCCAAGCTCTTATAGTGAGATTCTGACTCCAAATGAATAACATTAAATTTACCATTAAACTGTTTTTGCATTTTTACAATATTCCTTTATTTTGTTATGTGTGGCCTATGCTATGGCACGTGTAGCCTAAGAAGCTGTGGGAACAGATTCTCTCCTACCACACGGGTTCCTGAGGATCAAACGCAGGTCTCCAAGCCTGGAAGCAGGGACTTTAGCTGCTGAGCCATTCACATTCCATGCAACATCACACTATTCTGTTGCAGAACTTCTCAAGTAACTCTATGCCCACTGACACTATCACATTACACTCCAAGCCCAGCAACCTCTTCCCTTCTTTTTTGCCTTTACCAATTTACCAATTTAGTCCACAAAGACGTCCACAACTTCCAAACATCACCAGCACTGAAAACATCTTGATTGCAGGCAAACACAACTGAAGAATTTGGGCACTAGGCCTGTCTTAGTATTCTATCGCTGTGAAGAGACACGATGACCATGACAACTCTTATCAAAGAAAGGGTGTACTTGGGGCTCGCTTATAGTTTCAGAGGTTTAGTCAGTTGTCAGCATGGTGAGAAGCATAGCAGTATCCAGGCAGACATGGTGCTGGAGAAGCAGCTGAGAGTTCTATTTCCAGAACTACAGGCAGCAGGATAAGAGGCATTGGCTTCCAAAACCTCAAAGCCGATCCCCAGTGAGACACTTCCTCCAACAAGGCCATAGTCTTAATCCTTTCAAATCACACCACTCCTAAGCATTCAAATACAGGGGGTTACTTGAGCATGGGGATAATCTTATTCAAACCACTACAAGGCCCAAATTCTTCCCACTGGCTAGAAGGAGCTGAAGAGACCCTTGAAAAGAAAAGCATACTGTCCAGGCAGCTTGTGTCTGCTCAGCCAGTAATTTATTACTTCCTGCACGCACAAGCATACATACACTAGTGAGACATTAACTTTAGAACCTGGAGAAGGCTGATGACACTCAAACAGTACCCAAAGAGAGGAGATGCCAGTCACTACATGAGGAGTATTCTTAACCTCTGTCTCCACAGAGCAGGAAGGGAAGGGTGAACGGTACGGAGACACATAAGTTTGCAAGTGCTTCAGCGTTGCAAAGGGGAATGTTCATCACGGGTAACTCCTGCACCTCATCCCGGAGGAACCTCCTTCTATCCTAAACCCTAACATGGACAGGACAGACCAAATCTGCCACCACTGGTCAATGACACAGGTAAAGTTCCAAGCATCCGATAACGCCCAGTAAATGCTAGGCACCACGAGTATGATTTGGCCTTTGTGACATTTTGCCGTGGCTTCTCCACCATTACCCAGCACAGCTTCTCAGAAATCAGTTACTTACCAACTCCCACGATGTGGACTTATCTCCCACATCTAAGATGGATCTTTGAGGAAGAAGACCCAGAAAACCTGAGGCAATGATATCTCCTCACCTGATTCCATATCTTTGTAGTCTGCGCCAAAATGTCTCCACTGGAAACCATAAACTGGGCCCAGATCCCCTTCCTGTCGTGCAGAGAATCCCAGGCTGTCCAGAAAATCTCGGGACCCATTGGCATCCCAGATTCTCACTCCTTTGGAGGACAGTTCTTTAGCATTTGTGGATCCCTTGATAAACCACAGCAATTCCTCCAAAACGCCCTTCCAGAACACTCGTTTGGTTGTGAGCAGAGGAAATTCATCTCTCAGGTTGTATCTCACCTGCATGCCGAACACCGACAAGGTGCCGGTGCCCGTGCGGTCCTCCTTCTTGAAACCGCAGCGCATAATGTGCTCCACCTGCCCCAGATACTGC
>NC_022015.1:15950326-15959303 GCF_000317375.1 Microtus ochrogaster
CTCACTTTTTCTGGACCAGGATACAGAGCAGGAACTTGGGGATCCTGCCATTTGTCACCACACCACTCCAGTATAACCCAGGTACCTACTTGACCCTGGTATCTACCAATTCAGCCATCAATAGTGCTGAGCACCTACCATGTGGCTGGCTGTATTTTAGTCCTGAGATACAACAGGGAAGAGGAGAAACGGATTTTCTACATTGGGGAACTCACAGGACATTGCACTTATTTATCTCCCACCCAGAAGAGGGAAAGCTGAAGGCTGATTTCTAGGTCAGCTGATGCCTCCCTATGAAGAGAAACAAAGAGTTAACAGGAAGGTCTAGGGTGTCGAGTGGGCCTAGGAGGAGGAGGGAACCATCCTCCATATGGAAGGAAAGGCACTCGGTGATGGGAATGGCAAATGGCAAGTACCAGAGGCCTGGGCAGGATTCTCCCAGTGTGCTCAGCTCAGTGACGAAAGCAGGATTGGAAGGACACAGAAAAGCATCTAGAGCTAGCACTAGAAAATGAGCCAGGGATGTGGGAACGGCTGGCAGCTACAGCTTTGACTACTACTACCTCTTTTATTTTTCTTGGTTTTTCGAGACAGGGTTTCTCTGTGTAGTTTTGGAGCCTGTCCTGGAACTTGCTCTGTAAACCAGGCTAACATTGAACTTACATAGATCCACCTGCCTCTGCCTCTGGAGTGCTGGGATTAAAGGCGTGTGCCACCACCGCCTGGCTCACAGTTTGACTTCTAAGGCTTGATTTGAGAAGACAGGCAGCTTCCAAAAGCAGCAGCACCCTTACCTTGATAAACCACAGCAATTCCTCCAAAACGCCCTTCCAGAACACTCGTTTGGTTGTGAGCAGGGGAAATTCATCTGAAAAATAGGTTGTAACACAGTTAAAATGTGGTAAAATACAGCGAGCCATCATTCAGCTTTCTCTGTGGAGGGAAACGACCTAGGGGCAGACACACACACACACACACACACACACACACACACACACACACCCCCCTGGAGTGGTTTCAGGAAAACTGGGAACTCCCACCCAGCTTCGGGCTAAATCACTGAAACCACAGGTCTGCATTGACACAGAGGTATCCATATGGCAAAGAGGAGTCCTCACCCACTACAGGGCCACTATCACTGTCACTGGTGTTTAACAGCAACATCCAAAATGTGGCCTAGACACAACCTAAAGGCTCTCATACCCAAGTCCACCACGCTCCAGGAAGAGCGATATCACTCTGGTAAAAATTGAAAAAGTTTTCAGACATTTGGGGAGCAAACTGACCTAGCATCTGAAAACAGAAATGTTTATGCCTCTGAACCCGAAGGAAAACAGAAGAGATACAAAGGGGCAGGGCAGGAGCTCAACCAACAGACAAGGTAAAGAGGAAAGGCTCAGAGTATATGTTTGTCAGAGAGCAATACTTTCCTCTTTATGGTCTACATGGCAAAGCTGAATGAAGATTAGAGAAGCAGAATAACTTGTCAACAGTATCAGCAGAGGAAAGGGACTAAAACTGGGCATCAGAGTTCACTGTTCTAGGAGGCCCTGCGCACTGGGTTAATCCGTGCAGTAGCTCCTGAAGTTCCCACCTCCAGAACATGCTTGAGATAAGTATACCCTCACTCAAAGTCTTGTGCTTGACGTCTGATGCTAGGAACCCCAAAAGAGCACTTCTTCCCTGGGGCCACTCTGTAGGCTTACACATCCTGAGTTGCTCTATAAAAGCCAAGGCTGTCTGGGAAAACCCCACAGTTTCCGCCTCAGGCTTGGGTTCTTTTTTCTGTGCAGCTTAAACACCGCCTAAGCCATTTTCGCGCCAATTTTTAAAACAGTTGCAAAGGGGAGCAGGAGATCAGGGGAAGTAAGAGGAGGTGCACAAGTCGGGACCTCAGGGCAAGGTTTGGGCAGGTTTCTTCTACTCTGACCCTCGGAGACGCACGACCAGTTGGAACTTAATGGGGGTTAAGAACAAGAGGCCTTAAGGACCAGAGGTTTACCTGCAGTAGCTATCACCTTGAGGCTCTAGGGCGGGAACGCAGAGCTTAGGACTCTTTGAGCCGGGGTCAGACTAACCGCTGCAGCCAGCCCCGCGCCTCCGCGCCTCCGCGCCCCCGCGCCCAGCCCGCCGCTCGTCCTCCCGCAGTCCCTCCCGGTAGTGGGGACTAGCCGCGGTCACCTCTCAGGTTGTATCTCGCCTGCATGCCGAACACCGACAAGGTGCCGGTGCCCGTGCGGTCCTCCTTCTTGAAACCGCAGCGCATAATGTGCTCCACCTGCCCCAGATACTGCAGCTCCCCGTGCCCCGGTACCTCCGCGCCCTGCTGCTGAGCGGCGGGCTGCAGCTTCAGCTCGGAGCCAACGACCGGCATTGCGGACAGTTAGAGGCGGTGTCCTAGGCGCCAAAGAACGGACCTTCCGCGCGCTCTTTTCCGCGCCTCCCGCCCCTTCCTGCTGGGAAGCTTCTGACTGGCCACGATCGTCAGACCCCCGCCCACGCGCCAGCAGAGCAAACACACGCTGGAGTTCCCAATTCTCTTGATTTATCCTGTCTTTGCATTAAGAGCCTATAGGTTCAGGGCATGGTGAGGCACACCAGTAATCCCAGCTTGTGGGAGGTCGAGGCCGGAGGATCTGGAATTTAAGACAATCCTTTTTTTGTTGTTTTTGTTTTTGTTTTGTTTTTGTTTTTCGAGACAGGGTTTCCCTGTGGCTTTGGAGCCTGTCCTGGAACTAGCTCTGTAGACCAGGCTGGTCTCGAACTCACAGAGATCCGCCTGCCTCTGCCTCCCAAGTGCTGGGATTAAAGGCGTGCGCCACCAACGCCCGGCTTTTTTTGTTTTGTTTTTGTTTTTCGAGACAGGGTTTCCCTGTGGCTTTGGAGCCTGTCCTGGAACTAGCTCTGTAGACCAGGCTGGTCTCGAACTCACAGAGATCCGCCTGCCTCTGCCTCCCGAGTGCTGGGATTAAAGGCCTGCGCCTAAGACAATCCTTTGTTTCACGGCAAGTACAAGGTCATCCTGGGTATGAGAAGGTGAACATTTTTTTTTTAAATGTATACAATATTGGAAGAGCAGGCAATGCTCTTAACTGCTGAGCCATCTCTCCAGCCCGAAGATGCACATTGTTAAAAATAATGATGGACTTTCAAGCATTCTTTTTTTTTAAATATTTATTTATTTGTTATGTATACAATATTCTGTGTGTATGCCTGCAGGCCAGAAGAGGGCACCAGACCTTATTACAGATGGTTGTGAGCCACCATGTGGTTGCTGGGAATTGAACTCAGGACCTCTGGAAGAGCAAGCAATGCTCTCAACTGCTGAGCCATCTCTCCAGCCCTCAAGCATTCTTTATAGTGTGTACATTTAGTGTGCGAGGGGTGTGTGTGAGTGTGTGTGTCCGTCTGTCTGTGCGCGTATACGTGCAGATGCTTCATAGGTTTCTTTCTGCTCACACATTGGAAGTGTGGGACAACTCAGGCTATCAAGCTTGGTGGCAAGCCCTTTACCGACTAAGCCATCTCTACCACTCTGCTCAACTTTTCAAATTTTAATGCCTCATTTTTAAGTTTTAAGGGAAGGCTTCAAAGGTAAATATTGGTGAGTAGAACCATTTGATGAGTACAAAATATACTGATACACGTGTTGTATGTGCAACAAGAGATCTGTATCTACCACTTTGAGTACATTGTAGGTACCCAACAAACTTTTTAAATTTTGGTTATATCTGGGAATATGAAAAATAGGATTGGGGCTCTACTGAAATGTACTAAACACTACCAACTTTTTCTTCTGCTGAGAACTGAACCCAGACTTCCCACATTTTCACACTACCCCTGAGCAATAAACCCAGCCCAAGCCTGTATTTGTCCCCCCTCGCCCCCGCACCTCATGTTTGTCATTTTTGCATATGGTATGCATTGGGTAAGAATCCCCCCCAAAGGCCTATGTATTAAAAGACTTGCTGACCAAGTGGGGTCCAGTGAACAGAAGTAGTCATTTTTGAAGGCAACATTGGGATCCTGACTGCTCCCTGTTTTTCTTTGCTTCCTCCCAGCTATGAGGCAAGCAGGGTCTAACTTCACTCCAGAGAGACATGATAGCATGGTGTGTATGACAGAGTAAGGGGCTGTTCCCCCAAGACAAGAAGGCGACTAAAACAAGCAAAGATATTCTGAAGTCTTCAGCCAAAATAAAGCGTCTTAAGTTGACGGTCACAGTGGAAGGAAACTGACAGCACCATTCTCCTGTCTCCGTGCTAAAACTCAGCCTCAAAAGCTCCAGTTCAAAGTGTCTATGTTGTTGGACTAGACAGCAGGCTCGGCAGCTGAGAGCACTGGCTGCTCTTCCAGGGGACCCAGGTCCAGTTTCCAGCACCCATATAGCCACTCCCAACTGCCTAATTCCTCTTCCGGCCTCTGTGGGCACCAGACACCCACATAGTACAAAGACATACATGCAAGCAAAACACTATATGCATAAAATAAAATAATTGTAATAAAAAGAAAAATTTTATGATGGAATATGTACTATAAGAGATTACATAATCATCTTTTATTTGTAACCCTGTTTATTTAGTTAGCTAAGATACTGTCAAATGTTTCTTTGTAGTTTTGTTTTGTAAAAAAATTCAAATTTCAAAAGAAATTTATAGAAATGGTTGGCCATTTTGGCTTAACTACAAGTATCATGGGAAACATTTCGCAAGCTCAGTAGTGGGAAATTGGCATTCTTGCTGTGTAATTGTGAGCAGAAATGATAACAGAAAACTGAAAATCTATTTAGTTCAGCACAATGTTAGTCTGGCTTTTCCTACATCAACATTCACCGCACTGCTTCTCCACCCAAACTCTTACTAGTGCAGCGCAGTTCTTTCAAATCATTAGTGTTTCCTTTGGGAAGTCAGACCCTCCTTTATGAAGGAGGGAAAAAAAGAAACATTTTTCTTTACTTATCACAACGTCATGACTAAAGCTGTATAACAAAGAGGTTAATAGAAGGCTAATATAAGTTTATTAATATGTTTACATAACACAGGAGAGACTTCAGGCCAAAGGCTAAGAATATCTTCAGGTAGCACCCAATGCCTATAGGGAAGACTTCCCTACTTTACTATAATTTTTGGGGTTTGGATTTGAGGGGTGGAGGGCAGTTGTGTAGACAATGACTGAGGATAAGAGTCTGCTCTCATGGCAGTGGGGAAGGGGGTGGGACTTGGCAACACCCGTCTTTTCAGGTTTGTGTTGACTCTTAACAGGGTAGGGCTTTCTGTGACAGCCCTCTTTCCAGGAAACATAGGTCAAAGAATTCTTGTAAGTCCTGCTTTATGTAAAAGGTAGGACACGATGAGAGCAATCTCCCTACTTCCTCCAGCTAGAAATGCACAACACGTAAATGTGGCATATTTGAATACTGTGTAGATAAAAGTTTCTGTATCACCTGGTCCCACAGCCATTCAGTCCCAAATAAACACACAGAGGCTTGTATTAATTATAAGCTGTTTGATCTACTGCTCAGGCTTATTTCTAACTTGCTTTTACAACTTAAATTAACTCATAATTCTTATCTATGTTTAGTCACCTGGCTTGGCACCTTTTCTCAGAATGGCATTCTCATCTTGCTTCCTCTGAGTCTGGCTTGTGACTGTATCTCTTCCTTTCCTCTTTCCAGAATTCTCCTAGTCTGGTTGCCACACCTATACTTCCTGCCTGGCTACTGGTCAGTCAGCATTTTATTAAACCAACACACGTGACAAATCTTTACAGGGTACAAGAGCACTGTCCCACAGCAATACTATATGCTGAATTCTTCTATGGTTGTACTATGTACTTTCTGATGGTTGCTTGGAAAGACATGGGTGCACTGTCAGAAGTCTGAGCAGAGAAAACAGATGGGCCGGTATTCATTTGAGGAGAACACTTCTAGATGTACAGAGATGAGGGACTGAGTGGGTTGAGGTTATGGGTGTCAGGGAACTGCAGGACTTCCTTCAGGAAACTTTTTCTGGGGCTTTGAATAGGACTGAATGTGATTGTCTATCATAATGCAGGACGCTGGTATGCCTTCAGAAAACCAGTCAAATATATACATTTTTCCAACCAAAAAGTGCCCACATACTTTTGAGCCGCTAGCAGAATCCTAGGCAGAACATATCCCAGACCATCCAGTTGCATGTCACTTTTGTGCTAGTTTTCTCTATGATGAGTCTGATCTTATTTTTCTACCCAAGATCAGCTGATCAAGAACCAAGAGTAGGGTCTCCCACGCTCATGAAATAGAATCCTTCACCATGACCTTCTTTGAGGACCTTGTTTTGATGGAAAGGGTCCTTCTGCCTACGGAATACAAGCTAAGCCAGAATAAATGATCCCCCCCAAAAAATGAACTCATTCAACAAACATCTCTATCCCAATGCCTTGCTTATTTATGTCAACAAGGAAAAGACAGGCAAGGACCTGGTCTTCATGGAACTTGTTTTTCAGCAGAGACAATCAGAAAGTTCCCAAGCAAGTGTTCTGCCCGGACGTGACACAAAGCAGAACCTAGGTTCACTAATGAGATTTATGTTGGTGTTAAGCCTCACTAAAGCTCTCAGGATTCAAAAGGATCGCTATAGCAGGCGAGCCTGACTAATAAAGTCTGAGGACACGTAAGTCCCTTTACCAGGCCCCATTTGTTCTTCCTGTGCTCCCTCCAACACTCGCTTGATGTTTCCCTTTGATGTTCCTAGCTGTCCTCAGGGTTCCAGTTTGCACACCACACAGACATAGTTAGCAAGCACGCGGCTTTCCACACTGATGCCTTCTCCTTCCTGGCATGCACAGAGCAACACATGACCCAGTCTAGAAGCTAAGAAAATAATCTTGGACTTTCCACTCTCCAGAATTGTTCGGTAAATAAAGCCTCATTTCTTTGAAAATGGTTTTGTCTTCCATTTCCTCCCTCACTTCCTTTTCATCCCATCTGCCTCACAACCTGTGATGCTAGGGATGGAGCCTAGATCTTCACACATGGGGATGGGGTGAGACGGAGTCATCTTCTGTGGCCCTGGATAGCCTTGTCCCTGTTATATCCCCCTGCTGGCCTTGAACTCTCTGAAACTCTCCTGCCTCGGCTTCTAACTGCCGAGAGTGTAGGTGTGCATTCCCACTTTGGGATTGCTTTGATTTCTTGAGACAGAGTCTTCCATAGCTGAGGCCAGCCTTGAACTCCTGGTCTTCTTGTCTCTACCTCTTTACACTTTTTGTTGTTGTTCTTTCGAGACAGGGTTTCTCTGTAGCTTTGGCGCCTGCCCTGGAACTAGCTCTTATAGACCAGGCTGGCACAGAGATCCGCTTGCCTCTGTCTCCTGAGTGCTGGGATTAAAGCCTTGCCTCTACCTCTTCAGTGCTGGCAAGATCACATACAGACATCTGCCACAACACTCAACCCTCCCCCCTTTTTAACATGGTTGTTGTTATGAGTAGTTAAACTTAGTTTTCAAATTAGGCTACAACTTGCAGCTTGACAAAAAGAAAATGGTCAGATTCCCTCAAAACAGGCTGAGTCCTAATGTGAGTTGATTGCTAAAGGGATGCTCTCGGGTAAAACCCTTATGAGGATGAGAAAAGCATCCTGGGAGGAGAGAGGGATGCCGAATAAGAACATGGCTGCAAGCCATCTCTTGCTGCACCTGGGTGCAGCAGGGAGTTCTAGACCACAGTGGCTGGAGCAGGAGCTGGTACAGGAACCTGTGATGGTTAGCCTTGATATCAACTTCCCTGGATCTGGAATCAACTAAAAGACATGCCTCTTGATGGGTCTCTGATAGCATTTCCTGGAGAGATTAATCGGAGAGGGAAAGACCCTCCTGTGCGTGGGAGACACCATTTTGCAGCTGCCCTCATGTAAAGATCTGAGGGGAAAACTGCTCCTTTTTGCCTGCCTGCCTTCATTCCTTTCTGGTGAGCGCAACTGATTTGCTGGTGCCTCACGGACTGTAGCCACAGCTGCCAGCACCACCACTGCAGCCGCCAGCACTGTAGCCGCCAGCACTGTAGCCTCCATCACTGTAGCCGCCAGCACTGTAGCCTCCATCACTGCAGCTGACAGCACTGTAGCCGCCAGCACTGTAGCCGCCAGCACTCTAGCCGCCACAACCACTGTAGCAGCCACCACCACTGCTATCATCTGTGGATAGCAAAGCTTCCAATGTAAGAATCCAAGAATCCCCCCTGCCTTCAACACTAGGGAGGGCTTGCTGAGGTGTCTATCCTAGTGGAATCAGTAGCTACTGGTTCTCAACCCCTTGAATATGCGGACCGCCACTGTTAAACTACCCAGAGCACAGCATGTCAGTCAGTGTACTAAACCCTGTGTAATATCTATTCACTCTACCAGTTCCTTTCCTCTACAGAACACCACATACTACACAGAGCACTGCTGATTTAGTTGGTAAGCCCGGGACTTCTTGTACCCAGGTCTTTTTAGGATCCTCCTACCTCCGTGCTATCCCCACAGGAATCAATGTACACTTTTGTGTAATTAAGGCAATTTGTGCATGGTCATAGGGATGTCTGGCTCAGGATGAAAAGTCAGCCATTGTTCTATGCAGCAGAGTTAGGGATCAAATGTGGGAGTCACAGCACAGGTACAATTTAAGTATGTTTTCAGAGGATATTGAATGTTAAACCTTTTCTAGATCTACTTTATACGTACGGGTTCCTTGACTACATTAGGTCTGTGCACCAAGCACGTGTGTTGCCTGATGCCTGAGGAGGTAAGAAGAGGGTGTCAGATCTTTAGGAACTATATATAACTGGAGTTATAGATGAGCCACCATGTACTTCCTGAAACCAAACCTGGATCCTCGGCAAGAACAACAATTGCTTTAACCACTGAGCCACCAATGTTTAATTTTCCAGCCCTGATATTAATTCGTAAGGTGACTTAGTTTATTGTATAAAAAGTAGTAAGTGCTGGGGCTGGGGAGAT
>NC_022015.1:15959856-15960410 GCF_000317375.1 Microtus ochrogaster
TCATAAACTAAAGCACTGTTAAGTACGGTGTCTGTATATGTGTAATGTGTATGCATACAAGCACAGGCTTTACAGACAAACATTTCAAGGTGACTTCCATTGTTCCCATCTTAGTGGGAAAACAGGCCTAGAAAGGTTAAGGACCTTTTCCAATCTTTCTAAGCTATTAAGTTTTAGAGTCTAATTTAAATTTTTTATTTACTTTATGCAATGGGAGTTTTGCCTGAATTTGTGTCTGTACATCACTCGCAGGCCTAACTCCTCAGGAGGCCAGAAGAGGGCATCAGACGCCCAGGAGTAGGTAGGAAGGCTGTAAACTTCCTTATAGTACTGGGCATCACATCTGGGTCCTCTGCAAGAGCAGCAAATGCACTTAGTTATTGAGCCATTTCTCCAGCCCTGGTGTCTAATTCTGAACTCCACTTTACCTACAAGTCTTCTTTCTTAAAATCTGTATTAGCCAGTTGAAGGTTGTCACTATCAGCTACAACCCTATCTCAATGAGAATTAGTCATTTTAGATTTTTTTATTAATTTTAACTATTTTCTTTAATT
>NC_022015.1:15961524-15972150 GCF_000317375.1 Microtus ochrogaster
CCCACTTAGTACGGAACCCAGGCATGCTAGGCAAATCCACCACTCAGATACATTTCTAGCCCTTTTAGTATTTTTGTTTTGTTATGTTTTGAAACAGGGCCACACTAAGTTGTCTAGGCCGGCACAGAATTCATTACATAGCCCATTCTGGCCTTGAACTAAAGACCTTCCTACCTCAGCCTTATGGGTAGCTGATCTAAAAGACTGAGCCATCTTTCTAGACCATGAACTGTGTTAAGCCAAGTGGGCTTGGATATGATCACCATGGAGTAACACGTATTCCTCTTCAGCTTGTTTCCAAAGTCAGCTGTAGTCAGTCAGTAACTAGCAGAATAGAGATAACACACATCATTTCTGCTCTGGGGTCCTTACCTTTGTTGAGTTAAAGATGCCCGCAGTCACTGGGTTATGGGTTGCTAGTTGAGACACCCATCCAAACTGCTCTTGCATCTTTTTCCATCAGACATGTGATGTCTTCCATATGATACTGGACCATCCAAACAATCTGATCATATTGCTGAGTGGATATATTGACTAATTTCAGAGCCTCAAGGAATTCAGGTACTTCAGGGCAGTCTAAAAAGGAGGTAAAGAAATAGTGAAGAAAAGGTCCAGAAACTTAGAAGTGGGTGGTGTAGGCTTAAGACCTAGAGTTCTTAGTTAATGCTTGTTGTTTGTAGTAAGGAATTATTGCCGATATCACCTTCAAATGAGACCTGGTTTAATGAATTGTTATTTATATGGTTTTATAGAGCAGAAGTGGGTGGATAAAGAAAAGAACTTCTTGTTAAAATCTCACATGCTAACCGCCTATATTTTAAGGGGAGCAGTATGTGGGTTGTGGCTCAGGATTAGACTGCCTGCTGGAAGGGCAGAGCCCTGCTGACCGTTAGCCCTTTGCCCAAAAAACTCGACTGAAGCAGAAGCCTCTGCTTTGTTCCTTCCACAGCACATTCTCTCCATCCCATCAAAGGGGGGAATTTAAATATATAAGCACAAGTGGAGGTGTGAGAAAACGGAAATTTCTATAGTGAATCTAGTTAAGACTGGGACAAAAAAGAATAGTAAAACAGTTAAAATCATGTCTAGTGATATATATTTGGAAAAACATTTTATCTTACATGTACAATATCAAATATGATATTATAACTATAGCTATGGGATTATTCATAAAATAATAGATAGATAAAATGTATGACAGTTGCCTTTGTTTTATTTTTGGTAAGGGGAATGGGTTCTAACTTAATAGTCCAGGTTGGCCTGGAACTTTTCTATGCCAGTCAGGTTGGTCTTGAACTTTCTATCCCTCTTAGCTCTGTCTCGCAAGTGCTGGGATTATAGGCATATGAGCTACCATGCCCTCCTCAGTTTTCTGATTCTGTGTTTTGTAATAGCAGAACTTTGAAAAACAGCAAAAAAAAAAATCCCCACAGCGGCCCCTCGTGGGTCAGCTGGCCCTCATGGGACGGGACCTTCCTTCCCTCCCACCATATATTTAAAAAAGAATAACATCTATTACAGCACAGGCTGGGTTCAAACTCTTGATTCTCTAGCCTTAGCGTCCTAAGAGCTGGGATTACAGGTGTGTGCCACTGCATCTTGTTCATCAATAATACATTTAAAATTATAATCTGCAGATGTAAAAATTTTAAACGTAAAACACTGTTAAGGAGGGGAGGGAGTGGGAACTGGGATTGGTATGTAAAATAAAAAAGATTGTTTTCTTTAAAAAAAGAAGAAAAATAAAAAAGAGGACTAGTGGGAGGAGCCTAAGCTAACAGTCAAGCTTTCATAAACTAAAGCACTGTTAAGTACGGTGTCTGTATATGTGCAATGTGTATGCATACAAGCATACATATGTGAGAACATATGTAAAAATAAAGACATAAATGCTCAATCTAAATTAACCATTTGCAATCAGTTGTTTTGAGACAGTGTTTCCCCGTGGAGGAGTCTGGCCTTGAACTCACAGAAAGTCTCCAGCCCCAAGGCTGGGATCAGAGGCCTGAGTCACCACGTCTGGCTGCTGCCCTTGACCTCTAGCCTGCTGGGTTAAGCGATTCTGAGGGTGGAGCCTAGGCTTTTGTGCACGCAAATGAAGCACTCTACTGAGCTGCATTTCCCCCCACCCCTTCCTTTATTTACTTATTCATAGTCTTGGAGCAGGATTTCATTAACTGTCTTAACAGAGCAATCCAGCCTTCAAACGCAGCTGTGGGACTCTGTTTGCCCTTAGGCTCTAGCTAGGGCACGAGGGGGCTCTGAGGGCTCTCTCCTTTTCCTTCTGAGGGGATGAAAGGACTGCGACCTGGAGGAGTGACACAGGCTTCTCTGCTTTTGTAATGTCTAATTCCAATGTAAGTGCTGGGTCCATGGAGCTTTGTTATGTCCTTCTTCATAGTTTTAAAATAAATTGCTTTCTAAAAATAAGCTTTCACAGTATGAGATCACAGAGGGATATCTGTTCCCTTGTATTTTATCTCTATGACAACCAAGTTACATTGTACTTACCTGTATTACCTGATATAGGCCACATCTATTAATTGCTATAGTTTGGATCTGGAATATTTTCCAAAGGCCTAAGTGTTAAAAGCTTAATACCTAGTCTAAAGGTGAGGGAAACTGTATGAGGTGGGGCCTAGTAGGAAGTCTTTAGGCCACTGGGAATAAAGGGCTCTTTCTTTCTCCTTTGCTCTCCTCATTTCTTCGGTACACAACCCTGCAAGTGACTTTTAAAATGCTTGAATAATGGAAGTCACTGATACTTCAGGCCATTTGTCTGATGCTTAAAAGACCTATTTGAAGTGCATGTGTTATCCTCATTTTCAAATGATAAAACAGCATCTCATAGTCACCCAGTTAACACTTCAGGGGGAATAAACTCCACCACCCTTAGGTAACCAAAACTTTAGGGATGTGGGGCACAGTAGTTTATAACCCAAACTATGGAAAGTAGTATCTTCCAAAACATATTCTAGCAACACAAATTCGAGATGTCGAGATTTTCTGACACAAATTCCAAGGTGGGGTAGACGTGTGGTTGGGGGTGTGCAGAAACAGGTAATCCCATGTAGTTAGTGGGTCCTTTCTAAAAGAGGAGTTGAGAAAACTCCTGTGAAGTTGGTTGAAGAGGAGAGAGAATGAAACAGAGAAGAGAGAGAGAGAAAAAAAAAACAGCAAGTATTCACATTCTTGTTCAACAGTGCAAGGAACCTGCCCTTTACAAATTCAGTACACCTGGGAACTGAGAAATAAGATCCCGGGCTGGTAACACTAAGCAATATGGGGAAAGAAGCATTATTGAATCTTAAGAGGTCTAGTTAACTATATAAACACTGTACGGCTATGTGGTGATATTTTCTTTGTGATCTAACAAATAAAGCTTGCCTGAAGATCAGAAGGCAGGCCACTATTAGCCATAGAGGCTGAGCAGTGGCAGCACACACCTTTAATCCCAGCACTTGAGAGGTAGAGGCAGACCAAGCTCTGTGAGTTCAAGGACACCTTTTGCTACTCGAGATTGAGTTTCTGTTTCTAAAAGAGAAACAGAGCCAAGTGGTGTGATTCACACATTTAATCCAATCACTAGGGAGTTGGAGACAGGAAGTGGTTTGACTGGGCAGAAAGAGGAATATAAAGCAGACGGAGACAGCTCAGCATTCAGTCTGAGGTTTCCTAGAGACGGCATCCAGTCTGATGACTTGTAGAGACAGGACTGCCCATTCGGTCTGTGGATTCGGTAGAAGAACTAGTAGCTGGCTGCTCTGTTTCTCTCATCTGTTACCTTTCACCCCCTAGGATCTGACTCTGGGTTTTAATTTTTTGTTTAATTAATTAATTAATTCATTATGTATACAATATTCTGTCTGTATGCCTGAAGGCCAGAAGAGGGCACCAGACCTCTTTACAGATGGTTGTGAGCCACCATGTGGTTGCTGGGAATTGAACTCAGGACCTTTGGAAGAGCAGGCAATGCTCTTAACCACTGAGCCATCTCTCCAGCCCCTGGGTTTTTATTATTAAGATCAATTAGAATTCGCGCTACATTGGGTATAGTTCAGCAAACTATCAAAATCATCTTTTTCTGTTAGTTGAGCACAGTTTTAGAATAAAGACCTTACTCCTCTTGAATTTCAGAGCAGGCAAAGGCTTAGGAATCTGTGATACATTAAGTCAGGATACAAAGATGTTTCATTAGCAGAGACCATTATTCTGTAAACGTAGTTATCTTAAGCATGGTGTTTAGGTTTGCTTTTGCTTGCTGTGTGTGCATGCATGCATGCGTGTGTGGGGGGGAAGGCAGGGGTACTTATTGAGAGAGTGTCTAATGTAGTCTAGTCTGGCTTTGATCTCATTATAGAGCCAGAGGCAGTCTCGAATGCCTGATCCTTGTACTTTTACCTCCAAGATGCTCAGATTCTAAACATATGACACTGGGTTAGGCTTTAGCTGGGTGAGAAATAGTTTGCTTTTCATGACATTTTTGTTTTTGTTGTATGACCCTGGCCCAGGACCTCCTGCTTGCCCTGAACTATACCCCCAGTCTAAGCAGTGTGATTAAATCAAACAAATACTACATTGAAAAGTTAAATAAATTAAAAAAATATTTTGTAAGTTTCAGTATCATTTCATGTATGCGTACATGTTTATTTATAATATTAGAAAATACAGAGAAGGGTATGCAACTCATCCTTAACATTACAACTCAGTGATAACCTTGATTCTTATCATGGTATATCTAATGACATCTTATTTCTAAAAATTATTTTTTATTTTTAATTATGCGGGGTGTCAGGGGTGTTTATGTGCACATGAGTGTAGATGCCCACGGAGACTGGAGATACAAGTGCTGTGGACCATTGGATTTGGATGCTAGGGAACCAAACTCAGATCCTCTACAAGAGTAGTTAGCACTCTTCAGCACTGAGCCATCTCTCCCGTCTCTCTAATGACATAGGAAAGTCAGTGTGTCTTTTATATCACCGTGTTCAAGAACAGGAGAATTCTGTCCTTCCTCGTTTCTAAAGAGCTACGTTGGCTGAGATTCACTCGCTGATGAAGGGCAGAGGAGAGGCAGCAGAGAGGATAAAGGTTCCTGTTGATTGTACTGTGACTCTTCCTATTGGTAGAAACACTTCAGCACTCTTTGTTTTGTGAGGAAGCTGAATGCAGGAGCTTTATAACTTTGCAGTTAAAGAATCTCGTCTTTCCTGAACTTTGATTTTATTAACTTACCCTATTTAGATTTAATTGTAAACAAAGCCTAGAATCACCTGGGAGAACTGCCTAGATTAGATTGGCCTTTGGGTATATTTCTGGGGATTATACTGATTATTATTTAATGGAGGAGGGCCCAACTCACTTGGGTGGTGCTGGAGCAGGCTCCCAGACCTTAGCACAACTATTTCCATGATGGAAGTATCATTCAGACTGTAAACTCTTTAGTAGACAGCACCACCCGCCAAAATGAAAACAAAGATCTAATCCATCAAAGTCCACAGTTCTGGGAAACTCTCTAAATGTACTCACCTTGAGTTTTAGTTTCTGTAGTTCTGCTTTTGGCTAACTGTCCTTGTTAACTGAAGTACGACAACACAGAGCATAGGTTTTGTGCTTAAGAGCTCAACCCAAGAAAGACTCACTGGTGCACCGTGGTTCCAAATACCTATTGTAGTTTCAGGCCAGCTACTAAAGACTTTCAATGTGCTTACACCCATGTCAGAGCAGTGTTCTTTGGGGGATCCCTCACTACAGCCCCATCGCCTGGGCAGGTGGTCCTGGGCTGTATGAAGAAAGCGAATCAAGTTTCCCGAGAGACGGTTAAGAACACTGGCTGCTCTTCCAGACGACCTGGGTTTGATTACCAGCAACCACATGGCAACTTACAACTGTCTAGAAATTTACACTCAGGGAATCCAATATTCTCTTCTGGTCTTTGCAGGCACCAGGCGTGCATGTGGTACACAGATATACATGTGGGCAAAACACCCAGACATATAAAATTATTTTTTACATACTTAAAAATAAAACTAGCTGTAGCTGGTTATAGTAGTGCATGTCTTAATCCCAGCAAAGACAGACAGATCAGTGTGAGTTTGAGGCCAGCCTGGTCTATATAGATAAGAGTTCCCAGGACAGCCAGGCTCTCATAGCAAGACACTATCTCAAACAAACAAACAAACACACACACAACAACAGAAAGACATAAGGTCATGAACAAGGTAGCAATCAGCATTACTCCACGGTTTTTGTTCAAGTTCTTGTTTGAGGTACTGCTATGACTTCACTCAATGATGGTACCCTAGTTACTTTTCTATTGTTCCAGTAAGAAGACACCATGACCAAGGCAACTTATAGAAGCGGTTAGTGAAGGTTTGCAGTCTCGGAGGGTTAGAGCACATGCCCACCATGGTGGGGAGCGTGACAGCAGGTGGCATGTTGCTGGAATAGTGGCTGAGTCTTTACACCTTTGTCCACAAACACGAGGCAGGGAGAAAGCTAACTGGGAATCACATGGGCTTTTTAAACCTCAAAGGCCACCCTCCAGTGACATAACCTTCTCCAAAAAGGCCACACCTCCTAAATCCTTCCCAAACAGTTCCAACAACTGGGGACCAAGCATTCAAATATATGAGCCTGTGGGAACCATTCTCATTCAAACCACCACAGAAAGACTGGAATCTGCTATAAGAAATAAGCCCTTTCCCCCCTTAAACTGGTTCTGGTCAGAGTGGTTTATCCCAGCCACAGAAGGAAACTGGAACAGAAATAGGAACTGAGGAGCGTGACTGTTGCTGGGATGACTTGGTCATAGCTTTGTATAACTCTGGACTATTTTGTTGGAGGGCTGTGGAAGATTTTGAAACTTCGGGTTAGAAAAGTGGTTGAATGCTCAGAATTGAACGGGCTGTTCTAAAAGGAGCTTAGGGAACAGTAATGCTGAGAAATACACGGCCTGTGAAGGCCTGTCTTGGGAAGTTTCAGAGGGAAGTGAAGACCATCAAGATCTGAGATAGGGGCCATCCATGTAATTCCTGGCTAAGAACTTGTGTATTCTGATCTACTGAGGCTAAAGAATCAGCTTTGACTAAAAAGAGAGCAATGCCATTGAGTGACATTTTCTGTTTCATTGGGGCAATAAAAAATATGACCTCAGAATTCGTACACAGAGTCGGTCTAAGAGGAGCAGGCTATATTTTGAGTTGCCTGGGTAGTATTTATTTTGAGGCTACAAAGGGGTCACAGAGAGCTTCAGAGGCTTGGCCCCATATGGAAGAGTTAGAGTCTCTGTACAGAGGTTGGCAGAGGTCACTGGTAAAGGTTCAACCTCATTTACAATGTAAACCCCTGAGTTATTAGAGATACCAGGACCATGAGACATTTGGCAAGGACAGCAGTGATTGTGGAGTGGAGCCCACCTAAGGCTACAATATGAATCATGTGTGCACAGCAGCGTGTGTGTGTGTGTGTGTGTGTGTAGCCCACCTAAGGCTACAATATGAATTGTGTGTGCACAGCAGTGTGTGTGTGTAGTGGAGCCCACCTAAGGCTACAATATGAATTATGTGTGGACAGCGTGTGTGTGTGTGTGTGTGTGTGTGTGTTTGTGTGTAGTGGAGCCCACCTAAGGCTACAATATGAATTATGGGTGCTGCCCATAGATCTTCTGGAGTCAGAAGAGTGAGTCTGAGGATTTGGATTCACACTTCTGGATTCTCGTCTTGCACTGACCTGATTTTTATTCCTCCTTTGTTCTTCCCTTTCGGGACAAGAAAGTACTCAACTTTTTAAAATCAAGCCCACAGTTCAGAGACTTTGGAATTTTAAAGGGACATGGAGTTTTTAAAGACTGCAGAACTTTTAAAAGTTAGGTTGTGTTTTACTTTATGCTATTAATGTGAGATCCTGGGGACGAGAAAGGAAAGGTTAGAGCCTGGCTATCTACACGTTACCTCTCACTTCTATGAGTTTTCCTCCACCAGGGGATTTCCCCTTTCTTCGTAGCAAAAGAAGCTGACCTAATTTGCTTATTGTTTTTCTCATCTGTAAATGTTTGTGTTTCTTTAATCTTTAATCATACATCCCTAAGTTCCCACTGTGGATGGAACTGACGAAAATGAAAGGATTAGTCTACATACACTGGCTGAGTAATATTTGTAAACCTTTATCAGGAACACCTGTAGATAGAACCAAGCGTGCAAAACCAGAGCTGGGAGCTGCTCAAATGGTAAAGTGCTTGCTAGGCAAGCGTGAGGGCCTGAGTCAAATCTCAAGAAACCCATTTGAAAATCTCATACATAGAGGTGTGTTTGTAATTCCCACACTGGGAAGGATAAGACAGGTATACACCTACAGTTCACTAGCTGGCCAGTCCAGACCATTTGGAGAATTCCACATTAGTGAGAAACCATGTCTCAAATAAAATGAAACAATGGATGGAACCTGTGAAATAACACCTAAGTTGTTATTTGATCTCTGAATGCACAGGCTTATGTGTGCTCATGTGCCCACACACATGAAAGACATGATAAAACAGGAACTATTACCTTCAGATAGGTAACTGTGACAACGTTGGCATCTTTCGTGAAATTTCATACATCCGGATAAATTCTGGTTAAATTCCTCGTACATTCCTCCATTTGGCTCAGGTAACATCTCTGGAGGCAGGTCTCTCTGACCCAGCTCTGAGGGGAATACAACAATCACGTGTAAACACTATGGGAATTTCACCACACAGGGCTGGGGAGATGGTTAAGTCAGTAAAGCACTCACTCCACAACTAGGAGGACCAATGATCCCGAAACCCTTGAAAGAAACCAAGTATGGTAGCCATGATTTAATGCCAGTGCTGGGGAGGAGGAGACCCGTGGATCAGTGGGCTGATTGGCTTAGCTTGCTCCGCCTTCTTGCTGAGTTCCAGGCCAATGAGAAGGTTAATTCTAAAACTCCGGAGGCAGTGCAGGTGTTCCTGGAATTGGAGACCAGTCAGGGCTACACAGTGAGAGCCTGTCTCAGATACACAAAAACCCAAAACGCAATGAAAGAAAAACTAAAAATGAAATAGAAAAACTAACAAAAACAAGTAGGTGGCTCCCGATGAGCAACACTCTTCCACATGTGTGTGCAACCCTGAACAATTAAATAAAAAAATTTATGTGATAAATAAGTCAAAATTAATTAAAATTTAAAAACTTTAGAAGCTAGGCAAGGGAGCCTATAGCTGTGGGATGTCTCCTATATCCCAAGAGAGGTAGAGGCAAAGGATTAAGAGTTCAAAGTTAGCCGAGGTGTGGGTGATATAGTAGTCAGGGGATTAGTAGGATAAAAAGTTAACACAGAAAAATCAACAGCCTTTATCAACAGCAGATGTACCAGAAAGAATCAAGGAAACAAGGAAACACTCCCACACCATAGCCTTAAAATCAACCCACACCATAACCTTAAACATCTGTCAACCTGGGAATAAATTCCACCAAAGAAGTGAAAAGTTTACAATGAAAACTTTAAGACACAGCAGTCACGCTCTGTGATCTCTAGTCTGGGCAGACCTCAGCTGTCTTTACAGCACAGTACTAGAATGCTTTGGGTGTCACCAGCTATGGAATATTACTCCTGGAGCATGAGTTTCCTACTGTGCAAACAACTATTCTGGAATCTGCACAGGACCTATGCCTGTCCCAGAAAGAAGTCTGGATGGATTGCCTGCCTCTCCTCTGCCAGCTTTTGTTTACTGATTCCATTCATAGAAACAAAACTTTAGAGCTGGACAAGGCGGCACATGCCTACAGTTCTAGCTCCTCCAGGGAGTGAGCGGGAGGGGACCTTACTAAAGCCAAGGAGTTGAGACAACCCTGTGTAACACAGCAAGACCCAACCTCAGAAAACAACAGCTACAAAACACAAGCCCTGAGAAAAGTTCATAAAGTTACATGTCCGACACACATGAGAATGACTTCCGAATATCCTGTCTCTAGCACTCATCTCACTATACTCTGGCAATCAGAGAAGGACCGTTGTAGTAATATGAGCGGCAGGGCTGCGTTCCCAGCACCCCAGCCGCCTGGCTAGCTTATGCCCCGAAATAACAACACACAAATTGTATTCATTTAAACACTGTTTGGCCCTTTAGCTCTAGTCCTTACTGGCTGATTCTGATATCCCAATCAACCCATCTCTAATAATCTGTGAGTACTGGTCTTACCGGGAAGATTCTAGCCTACGTCCATCCTGGGTCAGAGCTTCATCGTGTGTATCTGCCCGGGAGCGGGGCATGGCGTCTCTCTGAGGCGTCTGCCCCCGAGAGGAGAGCTGTCGAGTCTGAGCTCACTTCCTCTTCCTTCTAGCATTCTATCTGTTTACTCCTCCCACTTATGTTTTAACCTATCAGGACAAGCAGCTTCTTTATTTAATTAACCAATGACCTTCCTCCATCAGACCGTGGCTGTAAAAGTGGAGTGAATGCAATCAACAACGGCGTGGTGGCATTTCACTTGTATTTTAATAAATAAAGCTGGCCTGAATCTCAGAAAAGTAAACAGCCACACTGGCCAGCCTTACACACCAGGCAGTGGTGACATACACCTTTAATCCCAATAGCCACACTAGCTTGCCATAGAAACCAGGTGG
>NC_022015.1:15984798-15986369 GCF_000317375.1 Microtus ochrogaster
AAATAAATAAATAAATATTAAAAAAGGAAAATAAATATGGAATTCTTAACCATCCTCACCCTAAATATATTTAGGAGTAGTGTCTAGTTATTTATTTATTATTAGTGATAGGGACTAGAAATCCTTGATCTAGTCAAAACCTCTCCAAACACTTTTGACTTCTTAGCTTAAATGAGACTAAAAGTGAAGAATTTTGAGAAAGCAGTCTTCTTAACTAGGTATCAGTCCCTAAAATCGCTGTGTTCAAGCTCCTGTGGGAGATGATTAGACAAGAAAATGTAACGCTTCCTGCAGCTTCTCCAATCTAAACTGCTCTCCAGGAATATGTCATCGGGAAGGCAGTCACTCATTAATTGCACGTATTTATTGTTGCAATTGTCATAGCCTGGAAGTGCTCAAGCACAGGTAGTTTTCAGTGATGGTACCTGCTTTCTTCTTCCCATTTCTTCAAGGTTTTCATCAGTAGTGCGTGCTCCATCTCTCTCCATCATGATTTTCATCTGCCTAACGCCAATCAAAGCCTTCTTCGCCTCTGCTCCTATATCGTTCTTCCCCGCCTCTAGCAGACCTAGAAGACATGTTTGAGGTTTCTTTTAACTTTATTAGGAAACAGTAACCTCGCCAGTTTTTTATGCCCCCTAAATAGCAGCTGAATTGCTCCTGCACAGCCTTCCAATCTAAAGGTCTTCATGCTGAATTAGCTGTCGGGTGTTTTGGTGACCTGCCTTCTGATTGTCACGTGGGAGCTCCTGAACAAACCTGAGATTATTTGATCTCAGTCTGGTCATTTTCCACAAGCCCTGTTTTCCTTTATCCACTTTTCTCTATCACTGGGTACTCAGGGATGTTTGTATTAGAAAAAAATCGGAATTTCGATTATAGTTTATATGAAACATTCAGAAGAGGACTTCAGTGAACAATTTCCCTTTTTCAGTTTAAATTACCTTCCAAGAAGCCTTCAGACTAAGAATGTATGTCATATAACACATATATAGTAACTTTTAAGTGTGGCAACTCAAGAGATTATAGAAAAAAGTTCCGAGTTCCTAGTCTAAATGTGATTTTATGTCACATGAAGCCAAATCTGAATTATTTTCTAGAAGAAGAGAAAAGAACTTGTTATGCAGATGGAAAGAGGGCACAGCTCTTTTGTCTTAGCTCCATTCTAGACATGACTTGATAGGATACTGTTAACACACCCAGAGGCATGGATGATGAGAGAAGCAATAGAAAGAAGCTGCTACTCAGTCTGGAGCAGCACCTTAAGACCACAGGTGGTGAGACAGGACCACTAACCAGAAAGAGCAAGGAGCAGGCACTGCTGACAGCACTGTGGAGCCACCACGCTGCCCCAGACAGCCTACATCTGACTTCTCACTCCTGAGGAAACATCCTGGAACTTGTTGTTTGTTGGTTTTGTGAAGTTAGGGATATAACTCAACCCTGGCTATACACTACATTTAAGGACAGTCTGGAAAATGACTAAGGAACAAAGTAAAAAAAAATAAAAAAAGGAGGTTTTGTATACAAGTGTATATACATGTGTGCACACACAAACCATCTATCCTAAC
>NC_022015.1:15987392-15991257 GCF_000317375.1 Microtus ochrogaster
GGTCAAGTCCTAACAAAGATGCATTGGTTGTCATTGTAGACATTAAAATAGTACCAGCGCTGTATTTATATATTTGAAAATCAAGTATATGAGACTGTTAAGGCGTTTTTATTTGAATTGTTTTTTTTTTTCTTTTCTTGGTAGATAAAGTGTTAATAAATCCATACTTGGTCTAGGAGTTCCAGAGTACTCAAAAACCCAAATTCTCAGACAGGAAAAATGGCAGTGAAGCATGAGCAGTGTCATGGAAGACAAGTACTGTTTTGGCTTCACTCTAACGGGCTCTCATAACTTGATGTTGAAATGTACGTAGGCAGTAAGTGAGCAGTGTGGTCACAAGCCGACAGCCGCACAGTTATCACTTCATAGATGGTCCTCTTCATAGATGGATCACTTTTGTTTTGACGTAATGTGAGTTTCCTCAACTTTTATACTGTCTTAATTTCTTTTTTATGATTAGAGAACAGCAATGGGTTGATGAGTTTCCTTTGCATTGAAATGCCTGTGAGGAGATTCAGAATTACTAAGCCATCTTCTCAGTAAGGGATTACAGTCAAACAACTAGATAATGACCACTGGGTACCCGTTATGCGTGCTGGTAACTAGATTATTCTTTTTAGGAAAATTGAATTCATAATGCTATTTTTTTTTATCAGAAAACTGTTCTCATTCCAGGCAGCATCTGTGCCATGTTTGCCTTTTGACCATTCTGTTCTGTGTGTGCTACTGTTCATAATTACCAAGTCTGCCACAAGTAAAGCGCTGGCTTCTTCTCAGCCACAGCAAGCTGTACGGTAAGATGGCCAATAGTTAGCACATGTCAGTGCAAACTGTGATATCGCCCTTCCTGATACTAGTGTTCGGTATTACACTGGTGTATTCTTTATTAAACATCCATTTAAAATTGACATTTATTAAGTACATGGGATTGAGTCTATATCACGTTAGAAAATTACCCACTAGATGCATGATGTGAAAGACAAATTGAAGAAATAAAAGGGAATAAAATATCCATTTAGATCTTTCAGAATCTAAGGTGTCGAGAAGCCTAGCAAACCCTTCTTCAGAGATTCTTAGAATCACTCCCATCTGTTTTATCAGATGTAAGGTTGGAACACAGCTGGGTTTGTTCTCTGTGCTCATGCCCAGGGTATACACCTCTTGGCACTGTTCCTCTTCTCACATAATAATGCTGCTTGGCTGAACTGAGTTCTTACTTCATGGTATAATGAACTGTTGGAGACTGTTGTCCACAGACATCATCGTTCCATTTTTATGAGATCGTTTGTAATGTATTGTTTTGAGTGATCTTAACTTTTGTAAAGAATACTACATTCTTCTGTTGAGAATTCTCTGTTTATATCTGAATCCCCTTTTTAACTGGATTATTTGGTATTTTGATGTCTAGTTTCTAGAATTCTGAGATCAGCCCCCTCTCTGATATATTTTGCCATTCTGTAGGCTGTCATTTTGTCTTATTTACCATATCCTTTGCCTTATATTAGCTTCTCAGTTTAAGGAGTTTCCATTTATTAATTGTGCTCTCAGTGTCTGTGCTACTGGGGTTATTATATTTAGGATGTGGTCTCCCTGTGCCCATGCATTCACGTTTTCTTACTTTCTCTTCTATCTGTGTATTGTAATAGGAGCGGCGCGGCTGCGTCCCCAGCATCCCGGCCGCCTGGCTAGCTTATGCCCCAAAATAACAACACACAAACTGTATTCTTTTAAACACTGCCTGGCCCACTAGTTTCAGCCTCTTAACACATTTCTAATAATCTATGTAGCACCACAAGGTGCACTTACCAGGAAAGATTCAGCATGTCTGACCTGGTGGCTGGCTGCATTGCCATCTGCCTCAGAGAGCAGAGCTATCGCATCTGCTGGGGAGAGGGGAGCATGGCGTCTCTGAGCTCACTTCCTCTTCCTTCCAGCATTCTGTTCTGTTTACTCCTCCCACCTATGTTTTAACCTATGAGGCCAAGCAGTTTCTTTATTACTTAACCAATGACCTTCCTCCATCATCTGTGGTTAGTTTTATGTTGAGGTCTTTCATCCAGTTGGCCTTATTTTGTGTATGACAATAGATATTCTTCTATATGTTGATATCCAGTTATGTTTCAAAACATGTCATGAAGCTTCTAAAAAACTCCATCCTATTCCTTTGTTCTCAGAAAATTGGAGTTGAAAGGGGTTTCTTTATTATTATTATTATTGTTGAATATTACATTGTTGTTGGTGGTGGTGTTATTGGCCCCTGGTCTGTAGTCTGTCCTATCTACTTGAGAAAACCAGATTCTCAGTGGCTCGTAGTCATAACATTGTGGATAAATTACATAACTGATTCAAACCTTATTTTTCTAGTCTGATACAATTACCTCTACCTAACTCATACTTTGTTGTGAAAACTTTATTAAATAGCTGAAAAAGAAAAGTTTAAATGTCATACAAAACTCATGTTTGTATAGTTACCCTTGTTGCTCTTGGAGCTGTTCTCTCTCACACACTCTGTCCCGTCTTTTCCTGAAAGAGTGTTTTTCTGAATGGAGTTTAGTGTTGTAGGATGAGTATCTTTCTCTAAGTTTTTTGCTAAGGATTATACATTCTCTCAGACTTACCAATACTTATGCTCAGTTGGAAGGTTTTACATATTCTCAGGTAAATACTCTAGGCCTTGCCTCCTTCCTCAGTACTATTAATGCATTTTTTAGTTGCTACTAAACAGTTTAATCCCTTCTCTTAGGGGCATAAAGGACATTCAAGAATACACTAACACCGATAGAGAACAAAGCACATGAAAGAAGATGAAACTGCAAAATGAAACAGCTTCTTAAGAGAAACAGAAAGAAAATGCTGGAATGTATTAGGAAGATACAGTGTATCTTAGCTTAGAATAATTATAGTGTGTTAAACTCTGAACAAAGTGTGTGGGGGGGAACATATTAAAAGTAGTAAAAAAACACAGTGGGAGGTGATATGACTAAGGCAGGCTCGAATACAAGTGTCAGTTCAGAGTATGAGAAAACCATGGGGCTTGTGAAGGGGAAGAAAGCAAATGCTGAGGGCAATAACAGCCCATTTAATATGCGATTTTCCCCAAATGTACTACAGCGAAAACCAAATTTCCCTTCCCTTCTTCCCTACTATTCTCTTCTTTCCAAACAGCAAGTCCTTTTCTGCCCTCGCTTCAGATCAGCCTTCAGCATGTCTTTGGTCTTGACCCAGTTTACCTGGCACGGGCTTGGTACTCTCTTGAGATCTCGTATTGCTTACTCCTTTTTCCCACACCTAAATTACTTTACTCTCTTCAACTTTTTAAGTTCTGTCCTATTTAAAATCCAATTCAAATTTTATTTTATTGTTTCAAAATACTACTTAAAATTTCCTTGGACTAGATTTGTATCTTTTCTCTTTTCCAATAATTTTTAAAGAGTTTACTATTTTGATCATTAAAAATTTGAAGTACCAGAGAGATGGCTCAGTAGTTAATAGCACTGGTTGCTGTCAGAGGAGCCGGGTTCCATTCACGGTGCCCACATGACTTACAACCATCTGTAATTACAATTCCAGGAGATCCAGAGGCATTGCATGCAAGTGATTCATAGACATATATGCAGGCAAAGCACCCGTACACATAAAACGGATTTTTAAACATACTAAAGTTTCCTAATCTTACTGATTTGCTATGCTAGTTATCTACTTAAAACTTACAGCATTCTATAACTTACTAGGTGTAAGCTTTTTTTATGACTTAATTTCGGATTCTCAGGTGCTTTTTATGCTATTATTTGGTTTGGTTGTTTCCCATGGGGCTAGCAACCGAAGCCTAGGGTTCTTGATGCATATACTTCCAAGTGAGCTACAC
>NC_022015.1:15991497-15993234 GCF_000317375.1 Microtus ochrogaster
AACTTTTGTATTTTTTAATGGGATAATTATGCCATCTTTTTCTCTTGTTTTGAGAATATGTTTCTCTTAGTTGATCAGAAATGGAAATAGTTAAATTGAACCAAAGTAATACATGAAACATTTCAAGCATTCCGGACATTTAGGTCAGTATCTTAACACATTGTTTGTCCTCTAGATTTCCTTCAGGTATTCTGTAAATTTTGAATTTTTAAGTGTTTCAGATGGGTTATTTTTATGTATTTTATTTTTTATAGGTATGGGAAAATTGAGGCCACTTGCATATTACTAGAGAAAGAAAAGTGCAATCCAAACCTTTTAAATGGCCAGCTCAGCTCACCTCTTCACTATGCTGCTGGAGGGGGACATGCAGAAAGAGTGCAGATTCTCCTAACCCACCCAGACATTGACAGAGTAAGTTATTAATTTTCAGCAGCTAACAAGTAGTGATACAACAACGTTTAATTGTTTACTTAACATGTCAATCAACACCAACAAATTTTCCTATATAGAGTATAATGTATATGTTAACTGTGCTTTAATCATAAGTTTTGAATTGCTGTTATGATAAAACACACTTCACCTAAAAGGTATTCTTTCAACAACTTAGATGCAAAGTTCATAGCATTCAGTACATTTGTATTGTTATATATAGTCATTGCATATACACATCTCCAGAAACTATGTACAATTCATTTTCATCTTATTCCCCCCCTCGAACATCTTAAAGAAAGAAAATGATTTACCCATCTTCTACAATGTGTGCTAACAATCATTTGGTAAAAGGAAAGTAAAACTGTAGAAACTGTTATTAAACCTATGACTTAAAATTTAAAAAACATAATCCTTCTAATTAGTGCTTTGAGATTTTTTTTTAGCTTTTCCAATTTTTGTTTTAGTATGTATTAAGTATGGTTAATATTTACTTAATCCTTAACCAGAGTATTTTTTTAAACACTTTAATTGAATAAATTCCTTCAGAACAGCATGTATTTGTAGTATCTTTTGGTCTGTTGCTTCCTCCATCCTAGCGCATAACAGACCAACAAGGCAGATCCCTGTTAAATATTTGTGAGGAAAACAAACTAAGTAACTGGAAAGAAGCTACAAGATTGTTGAAAGATGTTGTTAACAAACCAGTAAGAATTGTCTGAACAGCTGGAGGCAAATGTGTAAACTGATCATTTGCTGTTGCTTGTTTCACTCTCTACTCTCTTGGGGGCCGGCCACCCAGGTCCCAAATAAACACACAGGTGATCGTCTTTCTTATCATGCCCGGCCTTAGCTTAGCTTCTTTCTAGCCAGCTCTTCTTAAATCATCATCTTTTGCCTCTGGCTTTTACCTTTCTCTATTTCTGTATAACTTTCCTTTCACTCTTACTCCATGGCTTGCTGTGTAACTGGGTTACTGGCCCCTGATGTCTTCCTCTCCTTGGTCTCTTGTGCTCCTTCTTCTCCCTCCAGTCTGCCAGACCCCCCTATCCTTTCTCCTGCCTCGCTGTTGGCCATTCAGCTCTTTCTTAGGCCATCAAGTTTTTTAGACAGGCCAAGAATCACAACTTCACAGAGTTAAACAAATGCAACATAAATGAATGCAACACATCTTTGCAACCAATTATGTATGATTGTATTTACCATGTTTAATATAAAGTAGTTCTGCTCACTTATGTGTATTTTCCTCCAGCAACATTTGTTTGTAAACAGCAGAATTATACACCATTCATTAATAATCTTCAGCAA
>NC_022015.1:15994209-15995720 GCF_000317375.1 Microtus ochrogaster
AGGCCGGCAGGGTGGGCGGGCGAGCCTTGCACTGCTGGCCACTGGAATGAGCTCAGAACCGGAATGCTTGCCGCGCCCGCAGTCCCGGGGAAAGCAGCCCGAGCCCGGCTCTGGCCACCCCCATCCCCGCAGCCTCCAAGTCCCCGCGCCGCCCCCTCCGCCCCCGCCGCCCTCGCCTTGGAGACCGGGGATAAATCGGAGTGGCGGGCGGGAGGGGGAAGGGGGCTAAGCAGAGCGCCCGGGTGCTGGTAGCAGTCTGGCCGAGCTCCGTTTCCATGATCGCCCTTAATGGTGGCGCAGGCTAGGCAGCCTAGGCATGGAGCGGCCACCACGCGCTAGAGAGTCTGCCCGCCTCCCGTGCCCTGCCCATCCACAGAGATCGGCGCCCTGGCTGGGTCCCCAGGCCTCAGCGTGCAGTCCGGCCGCCGCCTCCAGGCCTGGTCGCGAAGACCGCTGACGTCTGCCTGCTGGCCTTGACTCTGACACTTTTCCAGTCTTGCCTGAATGGCCCCTCGAGCCAGGAGCCCTTCCCTTTGGCTCAGGTAAGTCGGCAGCGGGTCCAGGCGGGGGCTGGAGGCCGGGGTACCGACTCGGCGCCAGGCTGTCATGAGGGGCGGAGAGAGCGGCTTGTAGCCGCCGAGGCCGGCAGGTTAGCGGGCGAGCCTTGAGCTGCTGGCCACTGGAATGAGAGCTCGGAACCGGCGTGCGAGCCTCGGTCCGTGGAGCCCACCTCAGCCGGGTCTCCGAGCATGCTCCACACTAAGACTGTAGCCGGACTTGGGGGAAAACTTTGCAGGCATACCCAGCTCCAAGCCAGGCCAGATGAAAAGTTGTGTTTCCGTTAGGTATTTCACAGAGTTAATTTCAGGCTGACCCGGGTAGCTTGAGCTTTTGTACTTGGCCCCTGGGAAGCTAATTACTTTGCTGTCCAAACTCATTTAGAGCCCAAATTGCTAGGAGCGCCTGACAGCCTCCCTGGTTTCCAGCCAGTTCACTCCAGGCAGCTTAACGTGCTGTCCACCCCAGAGCTCACAGATACCAGGGCCACCAAAGCCAACCTATCCAACCCTTTATTTGAAACTTCTAAGAGCTGACAGGACGTTACTGTTCTTAGAATGAATAGAACCCCTATTCTTTGAGGGAGAAACTATTTCCGTAGTCTCCTGCAATTTTCTCTTGTTTTCACCATTTCTAAAATAACTTAAAAAAAAGCTGTTGCTGTTCTGGAAATAGAGTGTTGAAAGGTAGCTATAGTCGCAGGGCAGAAGGGAAGGCAGTGCAACTGTTCTCCGCTCTCTCAGGCTGCAAGAAGCAGTCAGAGTCAATGGCACATATAAATATATACCATATAAATATATACATGTTTTTTAAAAGCATTGAATAGCTTATCTGGCATCCTGGGAAAGCCTTTGTTTTGGTTCTTGCAGTGGTTAAGAGCATTGCCTGTTCTTCCAAAGGTCCTGAGTTCAATTCCCAGCAACCACATGGTGGCTCACAACCATCTGTAATGA
>NC_022015.1:15997985-15999236 GCF_000317375.1 Microtus ochrogaster
GAGGAATGCCGGCCAAGACACACCTTGACGGAGAGCGACTGTGTGTGTAGGTGTGTATCTTATGTTAGGTCTTCCTTGCTGACCTGGCTGTGACACCCACGGACTCAGTGGGATACCACAAATCTCACTGTACTTTACACTTTATTGCAACTCCTTGATGTACGTTGCTGTTGAATCTACTGAATTAAACCTTTAGTTGTGCACAGATAAGCCAACACAACTTGGATTGTGTAGGGTCGTGTGCGATGGTCCAGGCTGACTCCAAACATCACAGTTCTGCTTCACTTTCCTGTTTATTTACTGGATTACAGAAACATGTAGTACACCCAGCTAATAATTTTTATTTCATAATTTAGCTGTATCAATACTTCCTTTTACTGAAACCACAGATCAATCAGTGTGGAAGAGGTGTTGTCGTCTATAGTGCCCAAATTTCTGGTCTCTGGTTTTCTCCAGTTCTAACGGATGTCTGTCGAGTGTGGGGGAAAGTCATTTGAGTGTCTTCTTTGTGGGTGATGGGAGAGGGTTAGAGGGGATGAGTATCAGGGAATTGGGAAAGGTTTTTCCTTTCATTCTGTGACTGTTATAAGCAAGCACTCCCCCCCGGGTATATTCTCCGCTGCTCTCTGAGGAGTGGCACACACTGAGACCCTAGGGTGGACTTTAGAGGGGGTACTGAGACAGCTTGTAGCCAGGCCCAATTCTAGATGAGCTGTGGCACGGTAAAGGTTAAAGTGGTGGGAAGGCATGATGCCTCGGCCACTCTGAGGCTCGGCTCCTCCTTTCCCTGTGACTTCTGCTGAGTTTCCATTACTATTGGAGAATTGCAGCTCTCCTGTGCCTGGAGTGAGAATGAGGTTCATGGAGCCCCACTATGTGTTCTCTAGTTTCTGAGATAATCTCTCCTCCGATGTCACAGGTTGTTGCAGGAATGACTTGTCATCATATTACTAATTATAGTTATTATAAAATTCATGCTCCGTGCTGCAGTCTGGGTAATCAGCTTTGGCCCACATGCCAGTCATTCAGTCAGTGCTAGTTACTGCCATCTTCAGGGACTACTGCAGCTCCCAAGATTCCATGTTACTGCAGCTCCCAGGATTCCATGTTACTGCAGCTCCCAGGATTCTCAGCATTTAAGGCTGAAGGTCTTTAAGGCTATGCATTTAGATGAGGAAAAGGAAGCCTGCAGGGAAGGGTGGGAAGGAGTGCGTGAGAGGTCATCTAGCCCTGTCGATGCTGAGGCATGCA
>NC_022015.1:15999796-16008344 GCF_000317375.1 Microtus ochrogaster
AAATAAATAAATAAATAAAAACGAAACAAGAAGTAGGTCACTATATTCCTAGAAGGAACTATGATCATTTGAAAGTCTCCTATTAGGGTTTCAAGACCCAAGTTTTAATTCCTAAGTGGACCATTTCTGTTTATCAGGGCTGCTAAAGAGTTACTGTCACGAATTCAGAAGAGGTTCCAGAAGCCCCAGGAAAAGCTGGAGGCATTGAAGGAGGCAGCCAGTGGCCTCCTTTCAAACCACAGAGAAGAACTGCAGGCAGCAGAGGAGCTCCTGAGGGAAACAGACCAAGACCCAGGAGAGCATGGCCTGCTGCTCCTCCTTAAGGTCAACCTGAGAGAGTTCAGCGTGAGTCAGACGTCCCTTGTTTTGACTATCTCTTCCCCCACCCTCTTGTCTCTCCCACCTTCTGTTTGAACCTGTGCGCCCAAGTTTCCCACCCTTTCCGTACTCATATATGTCCCTTCTGCCCGCCTCCTTAAGGTGCCCTGCCCTGTGCAATGTCTCCTCTCTAGTTTTCTGCTTTCTAGAGGTTCTCCACGTTAAACACGTGGAACTGAGGAGTGGAGGAAGCTAGGACACGCACGGGAGAGACTATGCAGCGTTTGTCTTTTTGTCCCTGGGTTATTACCTCAGTACAAAATTTCAAGTTTCATTGGCTTTCATACCAATCTCAAGATGTCAATTTTGTGTCTAGCTGAATAGAATTCCATTTGGTGTGTATGCTCTATTTTCTTTACCTGTCCATCTGTTGATGAGCAACATTACCAAATGGGACTGAGAACCCTGGGTGTTAACATGGAAAGAATGAAACTCAGTCCCTACACCTTATGCTGTACAAAACTCAATTCCAAATGGTAGGGTTCCCCCTTCTTTATGGTCAGATATACTCTTTATTCTGCTTTTGAATCTTCTCAGTAGCACATTGTTGATCCCCCACATCACAAACCTGTGAACTTTTATTTGCCAAATAAAAGATTATTGTAATTATTGTAATCTTTGATATAGTTGGGCTTAAATTTATCCTTATTTGATGATGATTTACTTAGTGTATTTTTCGAGAATCCCTTGTCTAATTCCCCTTTCCTTACCTCTTCCTTTCTTGCATTTCCCCTTCATTCCTCAATTTACTTAAGATGTATACATCTTACTTGTGTAGATGCAGCAAATACTTTTTAAAATGTAAGGAAAATACTAAAATTTGTGACTTTGGAGTTATTTAGTGTCTACTCTCTGTTCTAATTGATTTAAGAATTCTCAACATGATTTTCTCTTTCTTTTGCCTTCTTGTACTACTTTGCGCTGGTCCAGCCAAGCCTTACGTTGAAGTACCGTGGAAGTTAATGCCTTGATTTTTTTGCTTCAGGTGATAAAATTTGCTATGTCTGCATATCTCTCATTGGACACACTAACTACTGCAGTACTGGGGATACAAATCGTTGCATCTGTTTTTATTTTAAAGCAGATTCTGTACATAACTCTGACCTGGAATTTACAATGTAGACTAGGCTGGCCTCAAACTTACAGAGATCCCCCCCATGTCTTGTCTCTGGGGGCTAACCACATCCAGTCAAATCACTTTATTAACTTTATAAAATATTCCTGTCCATTTTGCAGCCATTGTTATCTCTGATTAACTTTTCTATGTAGATGCAGTCGCTCCTTGAAGTGTCTGGTGAGAATTTTGTTCAAACCTGAGTTTATTCCTATTTCAACTATATCTTTTCCCTTATTCAATACTCACTAAATGTTTTTTATGCTGGTTAAATAATGATCATACAGTAACTTCAAAGTCATCTTTACCTTTTCACTGGTACCGCTGTTCCAAGAGTTTTAGTTCCTCTCCCCATTAAACTCCATGCTTCTCTTTCTTGGTTTCATCTTTCGTGAATTGTGACTTGAGGATTTGTACTCATGTTTTTATTTGAGAAACCTGCCAGCTTACTCTATTTCTTTCACTTGCTTCTGTTGATTGCATCAAAAAGCCATGATGTACTTATATTTTCATTAAAATAAAACTGTTAAGAAAAAAAGCCATGTTTATACCCTTAAGTTTAATTGCATTTTTCTGATGACTAGGGATGCTGAATGCAGTTTTAAATATTTGTTGGCTGTTTGTAATTGTACATTGTCGTTTCTGTAGATGCTGGCCGAGGCTTTGCTTGGCCCTTCTAACTCAGTGACCTCATTCTCATCTGTCCTTCCTGTTTTTATAAAATTAAGTCTCCCCTTATCTTTCTCATGTATACGTAAAGGTTTCTGCTATTTTAATCTAATAGTTTTCTCATGGGTTTAGGGTCATTTCTCTGAAATTTTACTCCCAATTGCATTATACCATTCAAGATTCCTCAAAATGTCTGATTAGATAATTCTTTTTCCAAGATCATGAACTGTTAGTTTTGAAGAATGTATTGTTAGTCACTGTGTTGTGTTTGGTGTGGGCTGGGGACAAGAGAACACATTTAGTATTTTCATTTTTAATGAATTGCTACAGTTGGAATGCAAGTCATGGGCTCCTTTATGACCTGTCATTCTTGTGTATCATTGTACTTTCTGTATTTGGCCTCCCTGATCTTCTCCCCTGCAACCTCAGTGTACAACTTTCTCTCTGTAAGTAGTCTCTCCTCTGCTTTCACATGTGTGTGACCAAGTCTAGATTCTGCATAGGGGAAATATGGGGCATTGTGTTTTCTTCTTTCTCTCTTTGCCCTCCCCCATTTATCCCCTTTCCTTCCTCATCATAGCCTCTCTGATTTCATATCTGTGTATGTCCTACATATGGGCTCACACACACATAAATGTGTCCATATATGACAGAAAATATGGTTCATGTATTTCTGAGTCTGACTTGTGTTGCTTATGTTATCATTTTTATTTTTACATCAGATTTATCATGTTAATGATAATCTCTATTAGTTTTCCTGAAGGTGCTATATTTCACCTTCTTTATGGCTGAATAAAACTCCACTGTGTGTATGAACCATATTCTCATCAAATTAATCTGCTGCTCATCTCGTGTATTGTGAGTGCCTTTCTTCCGTAGCAAAACCACCAGGTTACACTCTTACCAGCGTAAAAGTGCATGACACTTCTCTAGCATTTTTGCCATGTTGTTTTCCTGGTGACAGCCGGTCTTATGGGTGAGATGGCATCACAGTGTTGTTTAGTTTGCATTTTCTTGACGGCTAAGGATGTTGAAGAGTTTCCACATACTGGCTGTCTGAAGTTCTACCTTTGAGAACAGTTCTATTCATCTATTTATTGATTAGATGGGTTTTCACGTTTCATTCTTCGGGACCTTCTTTATTGCCTATGTTAATCCTCCACCACATACCCAGCTGCAAAGATTTTCTCCCATCCTGTTGGCCATCTCGCCACTCTGATGCTCGTCCCCTTTGCAGTGCAGACAGCCCGCGATTTCATTTGTCAGTCCTTAACAATTTTATCACCTATGAGAATGCGAGGTTAGATTGATCAGTTATCTCTAGATAGTATATGTTATCTATGTGATTTACTGATAAAATATGTTGGAGGAGTATTTTTCTGACTAAGTGTTATACAGTCATGATTTGCTGTAGAGTAACATAGTATTCCCAGCATCAGCAGCTGTATAATACATGTGCTAACTACAGTTTTGTTATAACTAGAAAGTCATAGATAAGATGACCATTCTAATAAAACTTTGTGTTTAATTTTTGTACAACTTTCATGTATCACAAAATTTTCTTCTTTTGGTCCCTTCTCAAATAGTGAAACAAGGTAACAATTATTCTAAGTCAGTGGGATGTATAAAAACATGAGGCAGAGTATGTTTAACTTGCATATACTATTTTATTAATTATAATTTAGAATATTGTGCCATAATATGGAAAATGTTCATAACACATTGAATGTGAGAACACAGGTCATAAAGCATGTATATTGAATGTGATGACATCTCTATTAACAAACAATTTCCAGCAGAAGGCCTTGGGTGATGCTATATCAAAATATGTGCAGGGCTACCTTGGTTAGATTATGGACAAATATAATTCTCTGTGTGTTTGTATATTCTGAATTTGTACAATGATTATTTCCTTGTTTTAAAAATATTCTGATATCACAAAATGTTACTCATTGTCAACAAATTGGTACTGAAACAATCTGTTTTGTTTTGCCGCTGTTTTGTGTTTAGCCAAGAACCCTAGTTTGGAAAAGCTGATTCCTATGAAAAACTGGAGAAACTAGGAGAAGGACCTTGTGCAGCAGTCTACAAAGGGAAAAGCGAGTAAGTTAAATATTTTAAAGAACAAATCAAGGGAGAGAGAGAGGGCAGCTGAGGCCTAGGAGTTGGAATGGCAGCAGGGCTCTCTCCTGGGTCCCACGCGCCAGGCCTTGGGCCAGAGGAGACGTGGCTCTGGGGCTGCACCGCGCCTCGGGCTGGGAACTTGTGCGCTGGTCTCCCGTGCCTCCTCCTTCCTGGCGCCCCCTCTGTTACAAAGGAGGTCAAATGAGGCAGCGATGGGCGTGGCGTGGGACCCCCCGGGGCGGCGGGGAAGGCGGCCGCCCCGGGCACCACCTAAGCCCCGGCCACGCTCCCGGCCTCTGCCCAGGCCTGTCGCCCGCAGCCCTCAAGGAGGCAGAGGAGCAGGACGAGGCGCCGCCTTCCCCGGGTGGTGCCGCGCGCCCTCGCCTTGTCTGCGCTGCGCGCTGGACCAGTTTCGCGAAGTTGCCTCGGCCCTGCGTACCCCAGATGTGGGACCTCATGGAGCCAACAGCCAAGCGAGAAGATCTGCAGGATGAAGAACTTTGTCAGAGAGTTTCAGCAGCATCGGTGAGTGTGCTCCTCTGTCCCCCACCACCCCACACCAGTGCGCTGCCGGCTGTCCCCGGGCTCGCTCCATGCTCCGTGCTGCCACCCGTGCTTCCTTGCTCCCAACACCTGCCAGGCAGCTGCCTTCTTGGGCGAGGTGTGGACCAAGGATTGAGGGGGACATCGCTCGGAGAGCCGCCCCCTCTTCCCCAGGATCTGGGTTTCATTTGTGGACTGTCCCAAGCCTTTAATTTGGGTTCCTCCTCTCAGCCACTAGTATCTTTACCATCCGCAGTGGACCGCAAGGGGACACCCAGCCCTCACCACCATCGGGGGTCCTGCGGCCACCATGTTACTTGTTATTTTTAAAGCGCTTCGGTATTAGGTGTTTAACTAGTAATTTAGCTTTGAGAATCGCCGAAACCTTGATGTGTGCCTGATGTTGTTTAACGTAGGCAACCTAAAGGAAGTGGGACAGATACCTTGAGACCTTTTGTTCAATACCTTGAGTACTTCGGGTCCTATAAATGGAGGTTTGGGTGTTCAGTTCTTAGGATGCTGAACCTTCCAGCTGCTGTAGAGAAATGTGAGTTATGAAGCTGTGGGGACTCTATGAATCAGTCTCCTGAACTGCTGCAGTAGTACAGTTCAGAGTATTGTCTTTGAGAAAGAGCAACCGACTTAACAAAGAACAGACAAACAACAAGATCAGGGAATGTTTAGGATACTTAAAAAGATAGATCCGTGTTCTAGGGAAAGCAAGATGACAACAGTGTCATGTGGAATGGCTTTCTTAAATCTTGAGGTTTACTGGCAGGAAGCACGCGCCTTAACCTGGAGGTGTAGCTGCCTCCTCAACTGTCACAACTTTTTTTGACACAGGTAACTGTGCCAAGCAAAGGATTCCCACAGAGCCTCAGACAAACCTATCAGAGTGTCCAAGTGTACCTTCTGGTCCTTGATTTGCTGTGATCATGTTCATGAAGTGTTAATTAATCATAAACAAGCTAATTCCTTAAAACCCTGATGTGCCAGGGAATGTCAGCTGTCTGTCCATGCATGCAAACTGTCTTCAAGTGAAAGTAAACATTTAGTCAAGCTTATTATTGTTAATAATTATTATTATTATCATTATTTTGGTCCATTTTGTTAATATTATTTCTGAGAACACTCAAAGTTATGTGCAGAAGCCAGATTAATCCAGCCTTTCCATATTGTGTTTGAATGCACACAGACTCACTCTTCTGCCTTTCTTGTCTGCGGGGTTAGAGGGTAAAGACGTCACGCGGGGAAAGGAGACACAGACACGCGGCGGTCCCACGTGGGTGCACTTTAATGGGGGAGGGGTAACGGCAGGTAGGTACAGGTGTGCAGAAACGATAGGAAAGGTGGGGGAAAAAAGGGGGGGTCATGGCTACCCTCGCCTTTTAACAAGGAATGCAAAGGCTTCTGGGAAAGGTGTCCTGCGCTTGTGCGCGCTGGTATCCATAGCCCAGGGGAATGCTGGGAGCTGTAGTTTCACAAAAGGAACAACAATAAGGACCTAGACAGGCAACTTAATGTGTTGGACACCATCGACCAGGGTGGACTTGGCACTGTGGCACTGGCATGCCATCGCCATGTTTACATGCTGGTGGCAAATAAAATGGTAGAAATGAAAACGAACACCTTCCTCTAGTCATGACTGAAGTGGCAGTCCTAAAAAATGATTAAACACCCCTACTTCATTTGCCTCTTCCAGATTTTAAATACAGAAAATTATACTTTTATAGTGATGGAGTTCGCGCCGGGAGGAAATCTGAGGGAGCAAATACTGGAAGAAGGCAGGCTGCATGAGGAAAAGGTGCAGAAAATATTCAGACTGCTAGTGTCAGCCGTAGAGTGCCGCCCATGGCCATGGCATCGCCCATCGAGACCGGAAGCCCCAGAACATCCTGCTCGATTAGATGCAGAGGGCGATGTGAAGGTGGGAGACTCTGGCCTCACCACCAGGTATGCAGCTGGCACTGTGCTGCAAGGGCGCTGTGGGACTGAGATCTACAATGCTCCAGAACTGGTTCTGAGGAAAGGGGACGATGGGAGGAAGGCAGATATCTGGAGTCTGGGTATACTGCTCTGTTTTATCACCACGGGGCACCACTCCTTCTGAAGAAGCACCCTGAAAGAGATATCCACCCAGAAAGAGATATTGAGAAGAGTATATCCAAAGGAAGGTATTACATCACAGCTTACATCTTTAAAAGACTTGATAATCTCTGTTTTTCAAATGCTCAGTGTTACCCCAGAGAGGAGGCCCAACATTGAAGACATTCAGCAACATCCATGGGTCAAGAACCCTGAAGGAAACATCCCTAGTGAGCCCTTCCCAGATCCTGTATTTGTAAAAGAGCTCTTTTCCTATGGATTTCCTCTAAAAAGATCATATACTCCTTATATAAAAGAGAATAAAATGAGATCATGAGGCCATTCCTATTAGAACAGGCACAACAGGAGCTTGACCCCACCACCTCAGTCAAGGCGGGAAACCCTGGCGCTGCACCTCTACCATCTCTGCTACCTGCTTTAACATCTGGTCATCACCTGAGAAGAAGAGCCAGTGAGCCCGCCCATGACTGGCCTTTTCCACACCCAGTCTTCAGAAGAGGATATACCTAATGTCCTGACATTATCAGGGCAGAGGATGCCCAGAGGGGCGGTTCCCCATGCCTCTATGTTGTCCCCAGAAGAAGAGCCCCACTTCAAGCCATGCCCCACTGACCAAGGCTGCATCTGCCCCATGTGTCTGCCACATGTTAACAGAAGAAATGCCCCTCCCACCTAGACCTGACCCTGACATGGAGACAGCATCTTCCACTCAGAACACTGGGTGCTGCTGGAGACTGAGCAGGGAAATCAGGGCTAGCCTGTCAAGACTGTGTTGCTTCCTGGGGGCCCCAAATACACAAACCCGGCCTGTGTTCAACACCAGAGTGGCTCCACTGAGAGAGGCAGGAGGAGAAACCCAGTAAGGGATCCCTGAGTCCCTGAATGGGGACCTTTCAGATCCCTCTGGTTGGACCTGTTTGTTCCTCTTCATTCTTTGAATATTGGGGTATGTGGGGGGGGTTATGAACTCTCCCCCCCTGAACATTCCCACATCATGCTCAGTTTTCAGAGCTGCCTTCCTCTTTCAGTAAAGTGATCCCTGCTGTTGAACTTGTGGGTCCCAGCTCTCTTCTCCATAGATGTGTGCAGGCAGACAGCCACTGAAACTGCATTGATCAGCTAGAGTTCCCTGATGCCAAAAGCCTGCACCAGACAGGACTCCTGGACCTGCATCAGCTGTGTCTCACCAGCGAAGACTTCCTGATCATCCTTTAGCTTGGAGGATGCAGTGTTCTCTGCTTCCCTCTTCAGTTACCTTGTCTTCTCAACGGCCATTGCCTGGCCTTAGGGTAAGCCTTGCTAATTCAGGAACATGGGGACAGCCTATTTTCCCCGCACCATCTGTGCGGTCTCTGCTGTTCTCTCTGAGCACTCTGTCGCTTGTGACTCCCTGTGTGGATCATTCTTCCCTTTGTCTGTGCCTTCATCTTCCTTCAGGATCTATCTGTTCATTGTCAGGGCCTCAGGAAGGTGTGGGTTCTTGGGAATCACCGTCCTTCTCAGCCCATGGTTTTCCACCCTCTGACTTCTCCCTCAGCCTCCTGGTGCACGTGGACCCCTGGCAGACCATGGTCTCTGTGTGCAGGACAGGAGGCCATCATCGCTAGGTCAGAC
>NC_022015.1:16008444-16011771 GCF_000317375.1 Microtus ochrogaster
TTAAATAATGATCATACAGTAACTTCAAAGTCATCTTTACCTTTTCACTGGTACCGCTGTTCCAAGAGTTTAGTTCCTCTCCCCATTAAACTCCTTCTCAGCCCATGGTTTTCCACCCTCTCACTTCTCCCTCAGCCTCCTGGTGCACGTGGACCCCTGGCAGACCATGGTCTCTGTGTGCAGGACAGGAGGCCATCATCGCTAGATCAGACATCCTCATCTGCATCGTCACCACCATCTCTAATATGGAGGTAAATGGGTGCCGGCCTCTCTCTTCCTCAGCCTGCCACTGTGCCCTGTGACACAGGTCATTCCTTTCAATGTCCAGACCTGGAATTCCTCTGGAGATGGGACTTGGCAAAGGGCCACGTGGGCAGAGGTCCTGTCTTTTTCAGATCACTGGTTATTTTTAAATTGGAGAAATCTGGGGATCCTGTAGGCCCATACTTCTACATGGTGTGACAGGCATGTTAGTGGTTGGTATCCTTGCCAGACAGGCTGTCACTACCCTAACAAAAGCTCAGGATGTGTTGTTCCTTTTCTTTTGTAGATTTGTAGATTGCCTGAGAAGAGTTGTGATTTCCATGCTACTGACTGAGCTGCAGACCTGACTGTAGTCCTGCTACCCGGAAACAGAATGTTAATGCACTTCCACCTTAGTTTACCTTGGGGGATAAAAGGAGTTTGGATAATAAACATGGGTGATCTTCAGGATTTGAATGAAGCCTGAGACTCCCTTCCGATATCGCTGTGTGAACTGTGTCTCAATTATTCCCACGCCTCCACGCTGGTCCAGAGAAGGAAAAGTGGTTTATGTTGGGACATGGGGCCCCCGATAGGATCCGTGCTCTTTACTCGTGCTTCAGTCAGCGTGCTGGAGACAAGTTCCCTCAGTGGAATGGCGGTGAGAGCAGCTAGAAGAGGCTCATTGAAACTGCTTCTCCTTGGAAGGTCACTATTGGAGGATGCTCAGGGCCTCTGAAAGCTCCTCCTTGCTGTCACCTGACACGTGCCATCCCTCAGTTCCTTGTCAGAACTCCTTAGGCCATGTACTCTGGGTGCCACAGAGCGCCAGTTGGGAGCCAAACTAATGAGATGATCATGAGGTTTGTATTTTTCAGTGTGTTTATATGGTGGATTACTTAGACAGATTTTCACGTGTTGAACCATCCTTGCATCTCTGGGATGAAGCCGAATTGATCATGGTGGATAATGGTTCTGATGTGTTCCTGGATTCGGTTTGTCAGTATTTCATTTAGTATTTTTGCATCAATGTTCATGAGTGAGATTGGTTTTTAATTCTTCTTAGTAATGTCTTTCTGTGGTTTGGGTATCAGGGTAATTGTAGCCTCAAGAGTTTGGCAATTTTCCTTCTGTTTTTATTGTGTGGAAATACTTGAGGAGTATTGGTATTAGTTCTTTGAAAATCTTGTAGAATTCTGAGCCGAAACCATCTGGTCCTGGGCTCTTTTTGGTTGGGAGACTTTTGATGACTGTTTCTATTTCTTTAGCAGTTATAGGTATGTTTTATTTGCTTATCTGGTCTTGATTTAATTTTGGTAATTGATATTTATCCAGAAAGTTGTCCATTTCCTTTGTTTTCCAATATTGTGGAGTTTTTGAAATATGACCTGATGATTCTCTGTATTTCCTCAGTGTCTGTTGTTATGTCCTCCTTTCATTTCTGATTTTTGTTAAATTTCTCTCTTTGCCTTTTGGTTAGTTTGGATAAAGGTTTGTCTGTTTTGTTGATTTTCTGGAAGAACCAACTCTTTGTCTCACTGATTCTTTGTATTGTTTTCTTTGTTTTTATTTTGTTGATTTCAGTTCTCACTTTATTTCCTGCCATCTAGTTCTTTTAGGTGAGTTTGCTTCTTTTTGTTCTAAAGTTTTCAAATGTTCCTGATAATTTACTAGTGTAGGATCTTTCTAGCTTCTTTATGTAGGCATTTAGTGAATTTTAGGAAGCCTTTAGTTTCTCCCTTTATTTCTTCCTTGACCCATTGATGATGCAGGTGAAAATTGTTTAATTTCCATGTGTTCCAGAAAACCCACAGTTTTAACCATGGTAATCTGATAAGGTACATTGGGTTATTCCAATTTTTTTGTATTTATTGAGGTTTGTATGTGGTCAATTTTGAGAAGGTTCTATGTGGTGCCGAGAAGAAAGTATATTCTTTTCTGTTTGGATGGAATATTCTATGGATGTCTGTTAAGTCCATTTGAATCATAATATGTTAGTTCTCTTATTTTTCTGTTCATTTTTTTTGTCTGGTTGACCTGTCCTGTGGTGAGAGGGGAGTTAAGTCTCTCACTATTAGTGTGTGGGGTTTAATGTATGATTTAAGCTTTAAAAGTGTTTCTTTTTCATTGGGGCATAGATGTTCAGTATTGAGATTTCCTCTTGATGGATTTTTCCTGTGACTAATTTGAAATGACCCTCTTTGTCTCTTTTGACTAATTTTAGCTCTTGAATTCTATTTTGTTAGCTATTAGGATGGCTACACCCACTTGTTTCTTAGGTCCATTTGATTGGTGTATTTTTTTCCAACCCTTTACTCTGAGACGATGTCTGTCTTTGAGGTTGAGATGTTTCTTGTATGCAGAAGAAGAATGGATTATGTTTTCGTATCCAATCTGTCAGCCTGTGCCTTTTTATAGGTGGGTTGAGTCCATTTACATTAAGGGATATTAATGACAAGTGATTGCTCTCTACTGTTAATTTAGTTTTCATTGTTGGTGATGTTAATTTGTGTGCTTTTCCCTTCTTTGGGATTTGCTGTTGTGAGACCATCAATTGTCTTTGTTTTTGTTGGTGTAGCCATCTTCCTTAGGTTGGAGTTTTCCTTCTAGTATTTTTTGTAGGGCTAGATTTTTAGCTAGGTATTGGTGAAATCTAGTTTTGTTGTGGAATATCTTGTTTTGTCCTTCTATGGTGATTGAAAGTTTTGCTGGGTATAGTAGTCTGGGCTGGCATCCGTGGTCTCTTAATGTGTGATAACCCTTGACCACAACCTTCTGGCTTTCATTGTCTCCACTGAGAAGTCAGGTGTAATTCTGATGAACTGTCTGCCAGCATTCTCACAGACACCAGAGTATATTAAATAGCACACTGGCCTAGCCCGTTTATTACATTTATATAAGCATTGTCAGTGGTTGTAACAGGGGACTCTACTACTGAGCTACATCCCAGTCCCATTTTATTTTTCTATTTTTAGTTTTTGAGATGCCAGGGCTAGAATACATGCTGGGCTCTACCACTGAGCCACATTTTCCAATCTATTTTTAAAAGTCAAACAACTTTATATATGGCTATAGTCCAGATAT
>NC_022015.1:16012021-16013996 GCF_000317375.1 Microtus ochrogaster
TACTTCATAGTTTAGTAATAGTAACAATTAATACAACATTGAAAGCAAATATTTTCAAGAGGTTACATTTTAATACTACTTTTAATCAGCATAATTAACACAGAAATAAAAACTGTAATAGAATAGTTTGGAAAGTCTAGGTAGGTGACTTATGTCTGTAATCCCAATATTCAGAGTCTGAGACAAAAGGATTATCACAAGTTCAAGACCAACTAAATATTTGGTTCCAGGTCAGTCTGGGCCACAAAAGAGGGACTCCTGTCACAAAGCAAAAATAAATTAATTAATCAATAATTAAATAATTAACACAAAGAAATTTAGAAAGTATTTTAAATGTTAATGCTGACAGTTACTTTTTATTTTTAAAGAAATATTGAAATTTGGGAAAAATGTTTATGTGAAATTTATCATCTCAATCTTTTTCTTATTAAATTCCTTTTTGTAGTGCTAAGAATAAAATATATGACCTCACACATCATGACAGAGCTCTGCTCCCACCTCTTCTTAATCATTTGAGTACACTGTAATAGTATTGATTATATTCAGAATGCTGCACATCACTGCCAGAATTGTTCTCATTCTGCAAGAGCTGAGATCCATGCAGAAACAGCACCTATTTCTCTTCCATTAAACCTCCCCTTTATTAAATGATTAGCTAAAAAGCATAAATGGGGGCTGGAGATATAGCTCAGTCAGCTGCTAAAGTGCCTGCTGCGCAAACTTGGAGATCTGAGTTCAGAGCAGCAACACAGAAGTATGGTGGCATGTGACCGAAACCCTAGCACTAGATAAAGACATCTGACATTGACTTCTGGGCCCCATACATGTGCGTGTGGACAAATATTGCACATGCATAATTAAGACAAATACCAATGGAGTTGCAATGCACAGCTGTATCTTTATCTAAGTTCCTGTAAAGTTGGAGCGGATGAATTCCAGACAGTGTCCAGAATCTCATCATTCTTGAGCACTGTGATCTCTGGGAATCCACAAAGCGGTGAGGGCAGAAGCTGCCAAGCTGAACACAAACCTGTGTAGTGGTCGCTACCAGGCAGGAAGAAGATGGCCCAGCTGGCAGCTGAAGCCCTCCCTTTTGGCAGCAATCCAAGGATGGTGAAGAAGCCTAAAACAGCTCCTCATTAGGACTGTGTGGAAGGCCCCATGCCAGTTCTTACCTGGTGGGCCAGTCTGACCATCTGGGAATAGTGACCCTAAACATCTAATACAAAACATCATCTCTTGGAATCCTTCCAACATTGAGGTCAACCACACTTTGATCTTTGCAGCTAGGAGAGTTGAGGTTAAAGCTGTTAACTAACATGTTGCTCCAACACTGATATGAATGAAGCTGAGGAAGCCAGCAGCATGAGCATGTGGGACCCACTGACTGACTGTTGTTCTTATTTTCTTAAGCCACCTACTATACGCTAAGGCTGCAATACTAGGAAAAGATTATTCCTGCGAGGACCAAGGAAGCATATCTGGGTTTCAGGTCCTGAAAAATCCCAGCAACTAGTAGAAATGTTATTCCTAAAATTTTATTCATTACACAAGAATCGATTGCATTAGACTCTTAAGTTTTGGTACTCAAAAAGTTAACTAGAAAAAAGATAAAACTCTTCAATTTGGACAGTAGTGGTTTTGGGAGAGGCTGCTTGTTTGTTTCCAGCTGCCCAGACCATGAAATAATCACACAGAAACTTTATTATTTGCAGTACTGTTTGACCAATAGCTAAAGTGTATTTCTGGTTTACTCTTATATCTTAAATTAACCCATTTCTGCTATTTCATATTTTACTATGAGCCTCGTGGCCTACTGGTAAGGTTCTGACTGGCATTTTGAATCTCCGGTGGCAGCTCCGTGACTTCTCCTGACTCCGCCTTCTTTCTCCCAGAATTCAGTTTAGTTTTCCCCACCTAGGTCAGTTCCTCGCTGCTATAGGCCCAGTGCAGTGTTCTTTATTAATCAACAGTA
>NC_022015.1:16017901-16018870 GCF_000317375.1 Microtus ochrogaster
AAAAAATAACAGCATTCTTTATAGTTCTAAGGCAAATTTCCCAGTAGCCTATAGTCCATGACCTATCAACTGCTGTCATAATATCAGGTTATAACTTGTCTACTATATTTTGATCTTTTTAGCCGTCAGTGAGTGAGTCTAAGCCATGGGAAGTTTCGGGTTCCATTTCCACAGTTAAAGTTAAGACCTTGCATAAGAAAGGTTATATATCATTTCAAAGTCAGCCACCTTTTCCTACCTTGTACAGAACTTATTTTAGAAGGACTTCCAAACGATAACTTTAAATTTTGCAGGAAGAAGTGGAACAGAAAGGCAAACATCTTAATTTTCTTTCCCTGCTTCACACTAGGCACAGATGAAACAATTTCTCAGGGAGATGTGCTGATTTGTCTTGCCCCTCAGTGAAGATGAGGAGAAACCCCTGCTGTCACACAGCTGGCAAAGGAAGATTTACAAGTGGTACAGATGGGGAACCTGTTCAGTCATCTGGCTGTGGTTGGGAAATCTCTCTTCAACACCAGCTTTTAAATTCCCGTACAGATGAGGCAAGAATTTGACCAGAATTTCCAATCATACTTTATGTCCAATTTAACTTAAAGGAGCCATACTTTTCCCCAGTTTTTTTTATTCTTTTATTGAGCCATATATTTTTCTCCACTCCCCTCCCTTCCTCTTCTCTCTCTCCCCTCTCCCAGGGTTCCCATGCTCCCAGTTTACTCAGGAGATCTTGTCTTTTTCTACATCCCATGTAGATTAGATCCATGTATATCCCTCTTAGGGTCCTCATTGTTGTCTAGGTTCTCTGGGATTGTGAATTGTAGTCTGGTTTTTCTTTGCTTTCAATCTAAAAGCCACTTATCAGTGAGTACATGGGATATTTGTTTTCCTGGGTGTGGGTTACCTCACTCAATATGATGTTTTCTAGATCAATCCATTTGCTCACAAATTTTGAGATGTCATTGTTTTTTT
>NC_022015.1:16019952-16020521 GCF_000317375.1 Microtus ochrogaster
GTTTTTCCATATAAAGTTGAATACCATTCTTTCGAGGTCTGTGAAGAATTTTGCTGAAAATTTGATGGGCATTGCACTGAATCTGTAGATTTCTTTCGGTAAGATTGCCATTTTTGCTATGATAATTCTACCTACCCAAGAGCATGGGAGATCTTTCCATTTTTTGGTGTTTTCTTCAATTTCTTCCGTCAACAATTTAAAGTTCTCATCATACAGGCCTTCCACTTGTTTCGTTAGAGTTACTCTGAGATATTTTATGCTATTTGTGGCTATTATGAAGGGTAATGTTTCCCTGATTTCTTTCTCACCTCATTTAGCATTTGTATATAGGAGGGCTATTGATTTTTTTTAGTTAATTTTTTTATCCTGATACATTACTGAAGGTGTTTATGAGTTGTAGAAGTTACTTGATAGAATTTTTGGGGTCGCTTATGTAAATTATCATATCATAGCAAATAGTGAGAGTTTGACTTTTTTTCCAGTTGTATCCCCTTGATCTCCTTTTGTTGTCTTATTGCTCTAGCAGTAAGAGAGAGTGGACAACCTTGTCTTGTTCCTGATTTCAGTGG
>NC_022015.1:16021741-16026534 GCF_000317375.1 Microtus ochrogaster
TTTATCCAGAAAGTTGTCCATTTACTTTAAGTTTTCCAATTTTGTGGAGTATAGGTTTTTGAAATATGACCTGATGATTCTCTGGATTTCCTTTCTGTCTGTTATTTCCCCTTTTCACTTCTGATTTTGATAGTCTCTTACTACCTTTTGGTTAGTTTGGATAAAGGTTTGTCTATTTTGTTGATTTTCCTTAAATAACCAACTTTTTGTCTCCTTGACTCTTTATATTGTTTTCTTTGTTTCTATTTTGTTGATTTCAGCTGTCAATTTGTTTATGTCCTGCCATCTAGTCCTCCTGAGTTTGCTTCTTTTTTATCTAGAGTTTGCAAATGTTCTGTTAACTCACTACTGTGGGATTTTTCCAGCTTCTTTATATAGGTATTTAGTGCTATGAACTTTCCTCTTTAACACTGCTTTCATTGTGTCCCAATAATTTGGGTATGTTGTGTAACCATTTTCATTAAATTTTAGGAAGTCTTCAATTTCTTACTTGACCCATTGATGATTCAAGTAAGCATTGTTTAATTTCCATGTGTTTGTGGGCTTTCTGGAAGTAGTGTTGCTGCTGAATTCTAATTTTAAGCCATGGTGATCTGATAACATACATGGGGTTCTTCCAGTTTTTTGTTTTTGCTATCTGTTGTGGTTTGCTTTGTTACCTAGTATGTGGTCAGTTGTTGAGAAAGTTCTGTGAGATGCTGAGATAGAATGTTCTATAGATGTCTTTTCAGTTCATTTGAGTCACAACATCTGCTAGTACCCTTACTTTTCTGTTAGTTTTCTGTCTGACAGATTAGTTCAGTGGTGAGAGTGGGGTGTTGAAGTTTCCCACTATTAGAATGGAGGATTTAAACTTTAGTAGTGTTTCTTTTACATATGAGGGTGTCCTTGTATTTGAGGCATAAATGTTCAGTATTGAGATTTTCTCTTGATGGATTTTTCCTTTGACTAATATGAAATGTTTTTCTTTGTCTCTTTTGATTGATTTTAGTTTGGAGTCTATTTTGTTATATATTAGGATAGCTACATCAGTTTCTTTCTTAGGTCCATTTCATTGGAAAATTTTTTCCCAAAACTTTACTCTGAGGCAAATGTCTGTCTTTGAGGTTGAGGTGTGTTACTTGAATGCATCAGAAGGATGCATTCTGTTTTTGTATCCAATCTGTTAGCCTGTGTTTTTTTTTCTTTTTCTTTTTTGGATTTTTGAGACAGGGTTTCTCCATAGCTTTTTAGTTCCTGTCCTGGAACTAGCTCTTGTAGACCAGGCTGGCCTCGAACTCACAGAGATCCGCCTGCCTCTGCCTCCTGAGTGCTGGGATTAAAGGTGTGTGCCACCACCGCCCGGCTAGCCTGTGCTTTTATAGGTGAGTTGAGTCCATTTATATTAAGGGATATTAACGACCAGTGATTGGTAGTTCCAATGAAAACTTTAGTTTTCATTGTTGGTGATGTTATTGTGTGTTTTTCCATTCTTTGGAATTTGCTGCTGTGAGATCATATGTTGTCTGTGGTTTTGTGCATGTAACCAACTTCCTTGGGTTGAATTTTTCCTTCTAGTACTTTCTTTATTGCTGGATTTTTGGCTAGGTATTAGTGAAATCCTGTTTTGTCATGGAATATCTTTTTTCCTTCTATGGTGATTGAAAGTTTTGCTGGGTATAGTAGTCTGGGCTGGCATCCGTGGTCTCTTAATGTCTGCATAACTCTTGACCAGGACCTTCTGGCTTTCATTGTTTCCATTAGAATTCAAGTGTAATTCTGATAGGTCTGCCTTTATATGTTACTTGGCATTTTTCCTTTGCACCTCTTAATATTCTTTCTTTATTTTGTATGTTTAATGTTTGATTTTTATGTGGCAAGGGGACTTGTTTTTTTTTTTTCCAGTCTATTTGATGTTCTGTAAGCTTCTTGTATCTTCATATGCACATTTTTCTTTAGGTTGGGGAAGTTTTCTTCTTCTATGATTTTTATGAATTATATTTTCTGTGCCTTTGAGCTGGAGTTTTTTTTACTTCTTCTATACTTATTATTCTTAGGTTTGGTCTCTTTATGGTGTCCCATATTTCCTGGATAATTTGTGTTAAGCTTTTGCTATATTTAATGTTCTCTTTGACCGAGTCAGTTTACTCTGTTGTATCTTCAGTGCTTGCAATTCTCTCTTCCATCTCTTGTATTTTGCTGTTTATGCTTGCTTTTGTGGTTCCTGATCATTTTCTCATAATTTCTGTTTCTATAATTCTCTTAAGTTTGTGTTTTCTTTATTGTCTCTAATTTGCTATTCAAGTCTTTAATCATTTCTTTCACCTGTTTGATTGCTTTTTCTTGTTTTTTTTTTAGGGATTTGTTGATTTCTTCTAATTTTTCATTTGTATTTTCCTCCATTTTTTGAGAGAATTTTTTATTTCCTTAAACATTCTCCTAAAGTTATTTTTAGGTCATTTTCTTCTGCTTCATCTATATTTGGTTATTCAAGTATTGCTGTTGTAGGGCCACTCGTTTTTATTGATTTATGTCCAATGTTGTTGTTATCCCCCCTCCATGCCTTCCCCCTACCTGTGCAAAGGACTTTGGCTCAGGCCTGCTCCCTCAACAACGGTGGCTCCCTTGTACTTGCTCCTGTGAGGTGCTGCCTCAGGCCTGCTTTGGTGGAGATTGTTGTTTTAGACTTGCTCTGGTGGAGGTCGCTGGCTCAATCCTGTTTCTATATATCCCTGGCCTGGGCCTGCTCCCATGTAGGTCCCTGGCTTGGGACTAGTCCTGAAAAGTTCTCTGCCTCAGGCCTGCTCCGTCAGCAGTTCCTCCCTAATACTGATCCTGTGGGGATTGCTGCCTCAGGCCTGCTCTGGTGGAGGTCGCTGGCTCAGTCCTAATTCTGTATACATTTCTCTGTCTCAGGCCTGCTCCCTCAGTGGTTCTTCCCTTGTACCTGCTCCTGTGGGGGTTGCTGCCTCAGGCCTGCTCTGTCAGAGGTTGCTGGCTAGGGCCTCACTTTCCCCAGTTTTATCCAAAGAGCTAACCAAAAAGAGAACCTGGGCAAAGGTGGAGCATTCTCAATGTCTTCCAGTTGTTTCATAATTTCAGCTTCTCTTTTATAAAACCCAAAACCACGTGTCTATTGGTGGTACAGTCCACAGTGGGATGGGTTCTCCCACATCAATCATTAATCGAGAATATGCCCCTACAGACTTGCCTACAGGCCAATGTGATGGAGGCATTTTCTCCACTGACATTTCCTCTTCTCAGATGATTCTCGCTGGTTGACAAAATAAAAGTAAAGGAAAAGCTGAGTGATAATTAACCTAGTGTATAAACTAATGATACGCCTACTGTGTGCTATGATTAAGGAGAAGGTTTTATTGTAGATAAGAGAGACAACAGCCAGAAGCATCTGGAAGAGTCCAGAGCAGGGGGAGAAAAAGTCAACAGAACATGGCCAACAGACTGGAGCTGGGCAGGAGAGAAGCAGAGGAGCAGAACTGAAAGAGGAACAGGAACAGGGAGAGAGGGAGAACATGGGAGGACAGGGGGAGAGAGAGGAGGGAGGTAGAGAGAGGAAGACAAAGACACCACAGGCAGAACAGCAGGGTCATAAGGACAATGAGTAGCTATGGGAAGGGAAGTCTGTGGCCTGGGGGAGTTCAGGGTAGGGGAGGAGGTGAGAAGGGCTGGGATGCTAGCATTGACTTTGAAATGTGTAACAGGTACTTGTGATACTGAGGGAGCCTGGAGGTGAGGAAGGGATTTAATAAGCTACTAGGCACCACAGGTGGCCATTTATTTGTCCATTATGTCTTTTGGAAATTTGGGAAAATGGAGTTTCCTTTGAACCTGACACCTAGAGTCCCAAACTATATGGTTTTGGAGAGCACTGACATATTCCTGGAGTCTAGAAGACTGTGCACCATTTAAAGCTGTGTGACTGAGAGGACTGGAAACACACTCAGAAGAGTATGAGCTTGTCCTAAGGTTCTGCATCTGGAGGACATTGGAGGCTCTTCCCAAGGAGGAGAGGCCTGAGACATAGTTCTCAGCTGTTTGGCTCAGTGTTGCAGGCATAGCCCACAGGTACCCTGAGCCCCTCAGCAAAGACTGGAAGATTTGGTTGTTGTTCTTGTTCCCAGGAATTTAAAGAAACCTTTGCCTAATTATTAACTGCATCTGGGAAAATCAGTGTCTGTACACAACAAAGGACACAGATGTTAGAGAATCTGTTGGGGAAAGTCACAAAAGAAGCTCCAAGACTGTGACAAGCAGCAAGAACAGTCTTGGGGAATGAAAGACAAGCTTTCAAAAACACCATTTAAAATATCTGGTTTTTAAAATGACAATACAGTATGATAAAATAGAACTCACAAAAGACAGAGCAATCGACCAAAATGCTAATTGAAAAGGCCCCAGATTTCAGCCCTATTTAAACAAAGATTTAAGTTAGCCACTTTAAAATATGTTAAGAAAAAAAGCCATGTCCAAGGAACTAAGAGAAAGCATAATGTTATTATAAAGAATATTAATAAAAGGAAAACTACCATGAAGAGGCGGGTAGAGGTAACAGAGTTGGGAACTCCAATGAACACAATGAAGATGTCACCACCAGAGCTCCATTTTGAATGTGAACAGGCAGAAGAAAGAATCCAGAGACCGGTAGATGGGCCAACTGAAGCTATCCCAAAAAAGGGAAGAGTGGGTAGAAAGGAAACTAGGGCTTTAGGTGTTTCCTCCAAATGCATGAAGAATGTAACTCATCACCATGTTCACAACCAGAAGATGAACAAACGGAAAATCAACAGCTCTAC
>NC_022015.1:16052868-16054263 GCF_000317375.1 Microtus ochrogaster
GGGGGTCGGCTCTGAAGGGGAGAACTGACAAGCTTTATTGGCGCAGGTCGCCAAGGATGCCCCGCTCGGAGGCTGCACTGCCCAGAATGAAGCCCACAGCCAGGGAAACTGTTTGGTCGAAGGAACCTCGCAGCTGCTCCACGTGCTGGTTCAGGGTCGCCAATTGGTCGCGCAGAGGGCCCAGAACTGTCGAGATGTCGCCCATGTGCGTCAAGGCCTGCAGCAGAGCGCTGTTTAGAGACTGCGGTGCAACTTGCCGGACCGCACGATCCTGGGGAAGGCCAGGAGACTCATTTGGTTCCTCCGTGTCATAGTTGAGGGTTGGTGGCGGGGAGGATCCGAGGGCCCGGCCGGACTCAGCAGCCAGAGTGCCGAGGGTCGTAGGGGCAGGGGAGCTAGTGATGCGGCGGGAATCTGCAGACTTCGTAGTGGAGGAACTGAACCTGAGCGCGGACGCGGGGTCCAGGTCTTCCGCAGTCACCTGCTGCGTAGCCCCTGGCTCGACTGCTGTAGGTGCGGGCGCGGCGCTGGGGACGTCCAAGCCCCGCAGGGCGATGGCGGGTTCCCCGATGCCCATCGTCGCCCAGCAGCCCAATGAGCTGGCGGATCTGGTTATTGTAGGGTCCGGATGGCTGGCCATGGGAGTCTCGAAGTTTGTCCTTGAGAAACTTGTAGCGGCGGCGGCACTGAGCCTGAGTGCGCTTAACTTGCTGCCGGGCCAGCGCGGCCTACACGCGGCGGTAGGTGGGCAGAGCCTGCCGGCGGTCGAGCAGTAGTGAGCGCCACATTGCCAGCTGCAGCAGGGTGCCCAGAAGTAGCTCCGTCTCTCGGGCACTCCAGGGAGTGCGCTGCGCCGAGCCCGGGGACACGGGAGCCTTGGGAGAACCAGACTCCGCCATCGCGCCCGGAGTAGGGGCGAAGGCATCAGACGTAGTCACCCGGACGTCCCGGTCGGCCGCAGCTCGGCGTCGGGGCTAGCTGGCGACAGCGGTGAGAACGAGGTTAGCTGCCAGGGACGAAGCAGCATGCCGGAGCCAGAAGGTGCGCGTATTCTGAGGCTGTAGCCTCACTGAAGGAACGCTCCTCCAGAACTGCCCACACCAAGCCTAGCACTTTTAAAGATTTATTTTTATATGTATGAGGGTTTACCTCATGTATGTATGTGTACCACTGTGGAAGCCAAGAGGGCCTTAGAACCACCTCAGCCACACACTGGAATTACAGATGATTGTCATCAGCCATATGAGCACCGGGCACCCAACTCTGGTCCTCTCCAAGATCAGAAAATGCTCTTAATCTAGCCCCTCCTTCTGCTCTGGTTTTATCTCATGACTCCATCTTCCTCTGACTTGAACCCTCACTGACTGAACTTATCGACACCACCCCCATTGATGC
>NC_022015.1:16055308-16056816 GCF_000317375.1 Microtus ochrogaster
CTGTACACACACACACCTGCACACACACACCACACACACCTGCACACACACTCACCTGCACACACACCATACACACCTGCACATACACACTCATCTGCACACACACACACTCACCTACACACACCACACACACCTGCACACACACTCACCAGCACACACACACACCACATACCTGCACACACACTCACCTGCACACACACACCTGCACACACACCACACACAACTGCACACATACACTCACCTGCACACACACTACACACACCTGCACACACACCACACACAACTGCACACACACTCGCCTGCACACACACCACACACATCTGCACACACACACCACACACAACTGTACACACACACTCATACACACACACACTCACCTGCACACACACACACTCACCTGCACACACACACCACACACCTGCACACACACATACCTGCACACACACACCTGCACACACACTCACCTGCACACACACACACAAACACACACACACACAGCTGGAGAGATGGCCCAGCAGTTAAGAGAACCTGTGTATGTGGAGGGTCCAGTTTTGGTTCCCAGAACCCACATGGTGGCTCACATCTGTAACTCCAGTTCCAGGGTTTTCAAAATCCTCTTCTGACGCCTATGGGCACCAGGCACACATATAGCAAAACAAGTAGGCAAAACACTCATACTCATAAAATAAATAACTCCAAATTAAAAAAATAAAGACAACGACAGTCTTGTTAGTTGACTCACTATGGCGACTTCCTGGCACAGACAGGTATAATTTTTGGTTTATTTTGTGGGATGCTTGCAGCTCAGACTGGACTGAACCCATGATGCTCTTGCTTCAATCTCTTGAGTGCCTGGATTCCAAGCAGGCAGATACTATGCCCAGTCACAGTGTCTTCTAAGCCAGAGGTGGTCACAGATAACTCAATATGCAGTTTCAGGCATCTAACTCTGTCAGTGTCTGCCCCTCTGTGTTACCAAGAAATCCACCCTTTGTGGGCCCCCAATAAGAACAAATGTCTGCACTGACAGCCTCACATTCTGCTTTTCCCAGGCGTCTTACTCTTAGACGGGCAGGAGGACATTCAGGTTACTGGGAAAGAGAAGCCCCATAAAGTCACAGTTCCTGATGCACACACAAGCCCTGGAAGTTATTGGGAGTCAGCTTCTCTGAGTCTAAGACAGTCTGGACAGACCAGAAAGAGACATTAAGACTGTGCGACCCCAAAGCAGTCGAACCATGGGAGGTTGCTAAGGAACAACCAGGCAGCTGGGTCTTACACTTGTCAGTCTTTCCCATCAATGTGATTTTTGTCTCTTATCTTTCTTTCACCTTTCAGAGACAGGGTCTCATGTAGTGCTTTCTGGCCTATAAACCATTCTGTAGTTGAGGACAAATGACCTTGAACATCTGATCCTTCTGCCTGTATCTCCCAAATACTGGGAAACGGGTATGTACTACCATACCCAGTTCCCCACCCCACCCCAGTCTTACTATATAACCCAGGCT
>NC_022015.1:16058601-16059604 GCF_000317375.1 Microtus ochrogaster
GGCCTTGATGAAACCCACAGATAAGCCAGGAGACTGGTTTCTGTCCCTTCCCTGAAAGCCCCTCCTTGCCTCTGTCCCTGTAGTTTTGAGCTATGGTCTTCTTTTTCCTAGGGGTATACCCCTTTTCTCTCAGACTCCAGGATCAAGAGACTTGTCCTTGCACCATAACTGTGGGAAATGCCTAGATTATGGAGGTGCTGAGGAGTTGAAGGTCCCGGGCATCCAGTGCCATTTCAGACAGTTCAGGTTTTACAGTAACTAGAAAACCAACGGAACAGGTTGAATCTCCTTGTCCAGAGATAGAGCAACAACAGTGCGCGTGCACAGAATCAGGGATGTCAGAGACTTGTGGCTCACCCTGGGCAAGGGCAGATCTGTCTCGTTCAGTGCCTTACAGGCCATGACAGGCACAAAGCAGACACTAGGAATCCTACAGGTGGGTGGCTGATGGGAAGAGAGATAGTGGGCTGGTGCAAACATCCTTCCAACCCTCCCTTTTCACAGTCTCAGGCAGAGAGGGAGCCATGACTCAAAGGCAGCAGCAAACAAGAAAACCATTGCAAATTCAGTGTCTTCCCTGCTATCCTACCATGGATGGCACTGCCAGTCCAGAGTTCACAAAGACTAAGGAACAGGCATGAGCTGGTGGAACATGCACAATGCAAAGACACACTAACCAGATTTCTGCTTGTCAGTATCTCTACTTGTGTGCCAGCTATGAACCCTTTCTAGAGAACAAACTGGCTCTTTTTTCCCTTCAACCATCAGACAGAGGGAGGTGTCCAGGGGCACCACTTTATCAAGGTGACAAGCCAGCATGAATCAGACATGAAGCAAAGCCAGATGGTCTGGGCTCTCTGGAATTACATTTCTCCACCTCCCCAAGGACTGCGCTATTCCTCCAGGAGGGTCCTTAAGGAGAAGACATCATCTGAGGAGAGAATGGCTGAAGTCTTGAACACCCAGTTCATTGCAGCAAAGGAAAGGGTTACTTCAGAAGATA
>NC_022015.1:16059704-16061810 GCF_000317375.1 Microtus ochrogaster
CTCATTTAACTCAGTCAAAAGACAGACTGAGAACTTGTCCTTGAACTTGAAACCTCACCACCTACCAGGGAGAAAGTCTCTTAGTCCACAGTGATCGCAGATCCCTGAGAAGTCACATAGAAGCCATGATGGCTCCATCTAATCATGGTCAGCTGGGAAAGAAAGTCACAGGGTGAGCTAAAGGGGGAAGGGCAGAGGTAGAGGTGCAACTAGCTGGTCCTTCCTCAGGACTGAAGAATCAGACAATCCAGAGAGGAAGTGAGAAGTAACAAGGTCACCCGGCTAGCCAAGGAGAAGCTGACGGCATCTGAAATACACTGTCCTGTTACTAGGCAGGCTAAGCTGAGGATGGAAGACAAGATCAAAGAATGGGTAAAAACTTTGGGGCAAAAAGGTCTCCATCTGGATGCCAGCTCTGACAATTCCCAGTTCCTGTATCTGTAGAATGAAGATAACAAGAATATGTGCCTATTCTGGATGCTCGATGCTTATTGAGAATGGCAGGAGGGAGTACGGCAAAGCTTAGCACACAGTGGACACTGAGAAAAACACTATTACTGCAATAAGGGTCTTATTCTATTGCTGAAGAGCTGAACCTGCAAGCAGCAGGTAGCAAAGTTACCCTATAACGCATGACCCCGTCACAGAGGGGTTTGAGATCAGCTCCTTCATTAATGTGGTGAAGCAATACTAGTTCAACCAACAGCACAATCCGTGAGCTCTTTATAGTAGCAATACTGAGCATGCTCACTCTGGATGCAGGTGGAACAGGGACACACCCTTCTGCATGTATTTCAGTGTCCCGTGAATCCTGAGAGTCCAAGGACTTACAAACGGGACACAGTATTTCATTGTTGCTTTGAACTTTTAAAACTGAGCATTTTAAGCTTACCTTGCAACTTGTGTCCATTCTTCATACAGATTGAAAGTCATCAAGGGCTCAGGTAATTCCCGCAAATAGGACTTCAAAGCACCTAAAACCATGAACACACTCTGAGCATGCAGTGGGGGCCAAAGCTGCATTGTTCTGCAAATGAAAAATATCTCACATACAGTCTTCCAAGATGCACAGAGCAAATCATGATCTGGCAGCAGTGCTTATACAATAAAGCCTTGCAAAAGAAATTCAGTTCTTTGCAAAAATACACCAAGAGAGCAATGGAAAATAAAATTCACTTTAAGGTAATTCTATTAACATACAAAATTTCTCCAGGCAAACGTAGGTCATGGGTGTGACAGGAAGAAATATATCTTCAAAATAAATAAAAGCTACATCTGAGCACACTGTCTTTACTGAAAAGAAATTTACTCTAGCCACACAAAGCAGGGCTGGCCTCATGGGCAGAAGACAAGCAAGAGCCTCCATCCCGTGAAAGGACAATCCTTGGCATTCCAAACAAGTGTGCCGTGTTTGTCACAGCTACCTTCTTCACCTTCGCTTAACAGGGAGTGAGCGGGAGAAGAGAACCCAGAAGGAAGAGAAAAGGTGTATACGTGTGCACACACAGTGCAGGTTAGGAGATTCCATCAGTGACTTGATCAACCACTCCTCAAATGACAGCTGTTCTTCCTGCTGGCAATCTGAGCTAGAACTTGCTTCCACTAAAGACAGGTAGGTTTGCAAACAATCCTTGGAGCTTACCTGCTACAGCATGGGGGTCTGAATAGAATTCATCCAGGTGAGATGTGGAGCAGTCCAGAGCAGCCTTCAACTTCTTTAGCTTAGAGGCTCCAGCCCCAATCCGAAAAAGGCCCTAAAGACAATAAAAAGCCACCAGCATCAAGTCAGAGCAGAATCTCACCCTGGGGATCTTCAGCTTGCTTGTGAGAGCAGCCACAGTGCCCATCTTACAACACCATTCCAAGGAATGAAGAGTGTGTGCCCAACGTATGGTGACAGGCAGAACAAAGACCTTCTTTTTATTTTTTAAAATGATTTTATTGAACTATACATTTTCTGTGCTCCTCTCCCTTTCTCTCCCCTCCCCTTTAACCCTCTCTCATCTTCCCCAGGCTCCCAACTTACTCAGGAGATCTTGTCTTTTTCTACTTCCCATGTAGATTAGATCCACATATATCTCTTTTAGGATCCTCATTGCTGTCTAG
>NC_022015.1:16062400-16064568 GCF_000317375.1 Microtus ochrogaster
GAATCTTACATTTTGAATCTAGCTCTGCCCTGGCATGAACTCTTTGCATGTTTACTTCTATGTATGGGGAGAAATAAGAGCTGTCCTGCTTGGTTCATGCAGGTATTTTTGGTATGGATCATATAAAATGCAATACATAAATGTACCCTTTAAAACCACTGTACACCACACAACGAAAGGTCATGGATGTTCTCAGCCACCAAAGCATTGTCCCAAACCATAAACAGAGATTGAAAGGAGACAGGACGGTGAAAGGTCGGAGTGCACAGCAAGCAGAACGAGTGCACTGTTCTGTGAGGCCACACTTTATCTATTAAATCAAGGTCCATGAATCATTGGAAAACAGGGAGCATGGGGACAGAGGTTTGCAAGCCAGTGGTCTATACCTCCACATTGGCTGTAGGATAAAAGTGCATGGGGGGGGGGGGCAGGTGGTAGTGATGTGGATAGAGGAAGGGTTAAATGATTTGGCAGATGGAACCTGGGGTGCCTCTCACCTCCTCCTTCATGCCAGTCTCCAGCAACAACATGACACAGGCCTCAATAGGGAGAGCAATCTCACGACCACTCCTCTTCAGGTGTTCCTCCAGGGGTGTACCGAAGGCTGGCTTCTCTGCCCACTTATCTAGAGCAGAAAAGAGCTGGTAAGACCTCTGACCACCTCATGATTCCCTGAGAATTTTCTTTCCATAGAACCAAACGGCTCCTTTGTAGACTGGTGGCTGGGGCTTGGGGAAAGGAGAAACACCCAGACATTTGTAAGCGTAAGTGAGCACAGCCCATGTATCAGGCCAGGACAATCACTGGGGGACAGAGGCTCCTAGCACACCCTATGGCACGACTTGCCCAGGGGAGATACTTATGGTGGCCTTGAACCTGTACCACACACAGTGAACACTTGTGGAGCCAGAGGCCTTGCATTAAAATACAGGCTACATCTGAGCACACCATCTTTACTGAAATTTACTCTAGCCATGCAACGCAGGGCCGGCCTCATGGCCTCCATCATGTGAAAGGGCAATCCTTGGCGTTCCAAATAGGAGTTTCTGTTTGTCATCAAGACCAAAAAAGGTCAAGGGGAAGGCAAAGTAGAAAACACACTGTGGTATGCAATACTGTCCGCTAACCTTTGTCTACTTTAGAAACCTCTGGGAGAAAAACTTTGATGTATGTGGTTCCCAAGCAGCTTGGGCTAAAGGCTGTGCTAATGGTGGCATCATTGTTTTATGACTTTTGGGTCACAGGCCCCAATTCATACACTACAGATCTGAGGCAGCTCAGCAGAAACATGCACGATGAAGCAGTCATACAAGAATTTGGAACATGGACATGCTAAATCAGAATATGAGGTGCTCCTTTGGCCTGGCCTGCCTGTGGGCACTGCAGAGGTCTAGGGCTGCCTGGAGAACACACAGAAACCAAAGAAGGAACCAGCACATGAGCCTGTGCAGCTAAGGAAGAGCACATTCTCCCCAGCCTCTGATGGAAGGCCCTCCCATCACCACCCTGCTGGAGGGCTGTATCTGGACAGGGCTGTCCAGGGACACTTCCCTCCCCTCCAAGCGTGGGGTGGGGCTCCTTCCACATAGACAGAGAGGAAGGGAGAAAACAAAACACCACAGATGCACAGGCCTAAGAAATGATTGGAAGTTTAAAATGACAGTAAGAGGAAGTGAGGAAAGATGAGAGAAAGGGTGGAGACAGAAGACCGCGAATAAAAACACAGACCAAGTGTATGCCACTCTCAGCTTCTCACCTTCGGCCACGTCCTAGCCCTGTCCTGGGGAATTTTCTAACAGATAAAAGTGTCTGGACCAGTCCTGTCCCACAAGACAGATCTATGACAGTTGTCTAGAAGTCTAGATCTTATCAGACTACTCTGTCCCTTTTACTTAAAGCATTGATGGTCAACCTTGCTCAAAATGGTCATGAGACCATTTTCTTAGTGAATACATGAGAGGCACTTGGAAGTTTTGCATATGATACCTATAATCACCTCTACAACATGTCCAGCCCTAGACACTAACGTCAAACAGAAGACAGACAAGCTGGGAGGAAGGAGCCCAATGCCTTGTCTAACTCCTGCTTCCTGTCTCTGTATTCTATTATAAAACTATGGTCTCAGCCCTCAAACTAAAAATCCCAACTTTTTTTTTTTTTTGGTTTTT
>NC_022015.1:16064668-16069024 GCF_000317375.1 Microtus ochrogaster
TTTTTGGTTTTTCGAGACAGGGTTTCTCTGTGGATTTGGAGCCTGTCCTGGAACTAGCTCTTGTAGACCAGGCTGGTCTCGAACTCACAGAGATTCACCTGCCTCTGCCTCCCAAGTGCTAAAATCCCAACTTTTAAAAGAGCAAAATGTCTTTACTGAGAGTCATGAGTTCAATCACGAACCTTGAACAATCTCAAAAGGGAGTTAGGTAGGAGGTAACCAAGAGAACTGCAGCAGCATTTTTGTGGCTGTGTCTCCCGTCAGTCAGAATGCCCTGTGGTGAACGTCCTTGAAGCTGCTCATGGGTCATGACTGCTACACAGAACACTACTTCCCCACACACGTGCACCAACAAAGGCTCTGCATCTCTGCCCCTCAGTGAACTTGTCCAGACATCAGAAAAAGAACCATAAAAGGGAGATCCAACCCACCATGATTTGGGATAAAAAATGGCCATCTTTCCCCATAAATATACCACCTACCTCATAAATATTTATAAAAACTTTAAAACCAATGGCACAGGAGCCACTGTGCTGCCTCTTGCCTTTGGGGCAGCCCACTGCAATCTCTCTTTGGAGTGCCTGTCCTGCCAAATGAACTTCTGCTTAAGCTTTTCCTGTCTCTCCATTCTTCTTTGAGAAGACAAGAACTGCGACCTCCATATCACTGAGAGATGGCTACACTCCGTCCTCTCTTGGGATGCTGTAGTAAACACTAGCAGAGGATGGCTCACCACCCACTGTGGAGTGTCAGCAGCAGGGGGAACAAACGAGAACCTTCTGACCTAGGCACAATTCCAAAGGCAAGTTCCAGTTCAAGAGCTGGCCTTCAAACAACAGGCCTTCTTTGTGCCAAGTACTGCAGCAGGCACACAAAATTCTTAAGGACCCCCCACCCCCACCCCAACACACACTTTCACAGTAAGAGCAACTGAGCTATGAAGGACACATAAGACAGACACATAAACATGTAACAGCCATTAAACAGACAGGACATAATGCTAAGACGTGGCGATCAATGGTATAGACGAGGGTCACAAACGCAGTTGTTCGGCCAGGCTGGAGAGGCTCTGGCTGCAGCCACTCTGAGAGCTGGATGGAGGTCTCCACAGTGGAAAGCATGCTGTGCTGAGATCTTTGAAATATTGATGAGAAGCCTGAGGTCAGGACTGTTCAAAAGTGTCTGGTCTTTCAATGGTGGCAACTAATTTTTAAAATAAATTTGAATAAGCTATGGTTGTTTGCGACTTCTGGTATAGACCATCAATGTGACAGCAATTAAGAGACAAAGTACTCAGTGCTGGCTGCAGTGGTTAGAGAAGGCTCCTCAAAGGAAGTGAGTGAGGCAGGGCATCAAGAAGCAGACAAGCACACATAAGGGAGTTGGCTGGGAACAGCACTAAGGGACAAGGAAATGAAAGTGCAGGGGGCTGGTGGGACAGAAGGAAGGTGGAGCTCAGTGACAACTACCCAGAACCCAATCATAGGTAGGCAAGGGGATAGAATGATGGCTCTCAGGTTTCACAGTTGCAGAGTTTTGTGAAAAAGGCCAGTAAGAGAAGACAAGGAGGGAAAAACAGCTGAGCAGGAGGTCTTGGGTCAAAGGCAAAGGAGCACAGATCCAAGGGAACTAACTGATGCTCAGAGTGCAGTGGGGCAGGAGGGGGTTGTCAAGATGCAAAATGTCTAGAAAGAGAAAGCGGATGAGGGAGGAGAGGAAGAACAGAAGAATGGGAATGGGCCTCAGAAAAGGCTGACTGCTGGGTAGTACAGAATCAAAGACATACGGAATCCTAACCGGGAAGGAAGAATGAAATCAGGAAGAAGATGGCTGTGTCAAACACCAAGATTTGGGGGAAAGGTTGCTGTTCCTTGGGGAACTGTAATTTCCTTTAATGGTGGAGTGAGCACATAAACCAAACTGCAAAGGGTTATGGGTAGGAAGGTGGACAGCAAGGTGGATATTGGAGTTCTCCAGGTTTAGGGGCAGAAAGTTCCCACTGCGTAATTTTTTTTTTCTTTCTAAAGATAAGCTGAGTCTTTCTGAGAGAAGGCCACTGAAGAAAAGACGGGCCCAAAAGAAAGGTAGGTACAAAGGCAGGTAGAGGCGAGCGAGTGACCTGGGAAAGACAGAGCACGCTTCTTCACAGCGATGCCTGTCACAGTCCAGCCTTCCCTCTTCTGTCCTGAGCTCCCCTCTGCTCCCCTGACTTTCTGTATATTTCTCTGAGGAAGAACACTGAACAGAGAAATCCAGCCTTCTTGCTTATGTTAATATTCAACTCTTCCCAATAGAGTTTTCACCATTCAAAGGCCAGAATGACACCTACATCTTGTCCCATTTAGGGCCCAACCAGCAGTGGACATCAAACACATGCTCTCAACACTCTGAACTTGACAGCATTTGCTGCTGAGACTCTGTATATTGCCCAGGAACTGGGAAACCATGACTTAGGAAGCAAGGGCAGCCTGTCCTGAAAAGAATGGCCAGGTAATGAGACACACTGCACCGCAAACGGCATTGCTCCAGACCCTATGCTCGCAGTCAGGCTAGAGAAGCTCAGAGTCCACAGTGTAAAGCATCCACACAGAGTAACTAACTCATCAGGACTTCCTGAAACTTAGGCGAACAAATGGCATTCTCTAGGGGACCAGCCACACACACATTTGTGAACACCACACATTTGCCACACTCAGCACCTGGCCAGATACCCTTGCAGTACCAGCTCAATGGCTCCACAGGGGATGTACAGTCCGAATGTCAGCTCTCTGTAACTGTGAACTAACAAAGTCAACAACTGTAGACCAAAAGCCTCTGAAAAAGCTGTGGGCACAGGACACTAGCCTCATATGTGTATGACCGTTCGTTCTAGCCTAGGACTACAAGGGAAAAAGGAGAAAAGAAAGAAAGAAAAAGACGCTAGAAAAGGCTGATCTGAACCGAGTATGTAGGGACCTTCGTTTTCTTGTCATTATTTCTCAAACAATGCTATTTTTATGTAGCCCTGTATTATCATAATACACATTGCAAGTCATCTGGAAATTAAAAACTGTGTGGAGGGTGTTTGCAAACACTATGCTGCTTTACATAAGGGACTTGGGAGACTGGGACTTTTGTTCTAGAGAACCAGTTCCCTCATGGACACCAAGAGACAAATACAGAAACCCAAAGATAACAGAATCATTTCTGCCTCAACAACTGCCCACATATGCTGATAACTATTCTATAGTAAATCAGTGAGAAATAACAGCAAGAACTGAGATTGGGGGAGGCTTTACATACCCAACTTAAAACTACACGCTAGGGGAGAGTTCAACACACTGCTAGACAAAACAGTTACATGCTTCGGCAGAGCAGACAAAATATCAAAGCTGGTAAGAGAGCAAGAAATGGAAGAAAGAATCTTTCTACTGAAGGTTAGAAAGAGGCAGCCATGGCCTTGTGATTTGATTACAGTAACTGATGTGGCATCAAGGGCTGGCTTGTCAAATTCTTCCTTGAAAAATCTGGAATCCATTTTCTAAAGGGATGGACGCTCTCTGTGGAACAGACAAGCGCTGGAAAAGGATAATTAGATGGCAGAGGCTTGCAAACCTCTTCAAGGAGCAGAGGCTGCTTATCTTCAGTGGAAGGTGTTGGAAAGTGCAATGCTCCGTTAGTGTGTTAATTAGGGTTTGGAAGAAATTAGAGAATGCAGCAAGAATGAAATTATGCTGGGAAACGCTAGGCAGAGAGGCTCATCTCAAGGAAAGGCTAGGCAGAGAGGCTCATCTCAAGGAAAGGCATGCAGAGGCAGGGTGAAGAAGAACAGAGGCGGGGGGAGGGGCGAGAGGAGGCATCAGCGGACACACAGGTTACATTACCTTGATGGGCGCGCATTTCGGGAAGGGCCTTTTCTAAGACTGCTAATGCTTTTCTATGGTAATCTGCTTGGGCTTCTAATAACTGAGAACAGACCCACATTCAAAAACAAAAGTAACGTTAGCATTGGATGGACACAGACAAAATGGTTGAGCAAAACTGAAAATCAACTCTTTCCATAACGCTTAAGTCATTCAGTTTTTATAACATGTTAACATTTGGTCGAGGGAAGGTACTTACCGTTACAAAGAATCTGCCGTACTCTCCTTCTTTGGCCATGAAGTTGTACATATCTGCTGCTAGTTGATCCTGGGTAGAAGATGTGTCACTAACATCAGTAAAGAAACTGGCACCTGACAACAACCTCTGGGATTTCTTAGATTAAAGGGGACGTGAGCAGCCACAGGTGAAATGTCTACTGACCGAGTTACTGCACTGAGGCCTGATGGTGAGACGGCTCACCGAGAAGGCACCTGCCTCCCTAGAGACGGCTCA
>NC_022015.1:16069124-16072594 GCF_000317375.1 Microtus ochrogaster
AAGGCACCTGCCTCCCTAGAGACGGCTCACCGAGAAGGCACCTGCCTCCCAAGGTGAGGGCTCGAGTACAGTTGGGTACTGTGTATGAACTGTAAGTCTGGTACTCCTACAGTAAGATGGTGGCCCACAAGGGACAATCTCTGGAAGTTTGTGGGCCAACTAGCTTGGGTACACAGTGGTGAACAGAGCCTGCCTCAGAGAGAATGGAAGGCAAGGAGCAACACCTAAGACTGTCCTCTGACACCTCAAACCCACCCACCTATCACCACACAAACACCAAAACAGAAAGAGAAAAGAACAGAAAAATTTTTTGATTGGCATGGAAGGAAATGAGAATGTAAGGGTTAGTGTTAATTCTCAACGTGACAAGATCCAGAAACCTTTAAGAGACAGGCGTCCAAGCACCGCCCCCTACCCACCCTTGAAGGAATGCCTTGGAAGGATTAAGTTAACCAGGTTGGGATAGAAAGACCCACCCTAAAAGTGTTTGGGTTCTAGACTGTATAAACCTAGATATTTGCTGGTAAAAATCAAAGTATAGACTATAATTTGGCATTTATCGCCATTTGGGCTCTGGATAAGAAAAAGGAGGGAAAAGGTCATACTTCTATTGTCATATAAATATAAAAATGTGTATGGAAAAACCCAGGGTGCTAGAAGCAGTAGTTTTCTGTTAGCAGCAGTAGATGTGGGCAAAGAGAAGGAGAAATGGAAGCAAGACTTCACTCTGTAGTGACACTTTTTAATATGTGAACTAATGTAAATAATTGTTATGTAAAAATTGCTGTAATTTTTATTACCTTGCAGCACTGCACCGAATCTCAGGCCTTGTTCATTCTAGGTAAGTTCTCTATCACTGAGCCCAATTTCTGCCTTTTAATTTTAGACAGTGTCACAGATGTCCTAGTTGGCCCTGAGCACTTCCTGTAGCCCAGGCTGGCCCTGAACTTCTAATCCTTTTGTTTTAGCCTCTCAAGAGCTGATATTACAGGCTTATACCATCAGGACAGAAATTTAAAAGACAGATTTAGCGTTTGAGTATACATGTCTAATGTTTCAAACATGTATCTATAGACATTCTACATGTATATAGAAAACCCAAATATTAGAAAAATGATACATACAGCCTGAGTGAGCTTTGATTTGCTTTGTTTTTCCGAGACAGGGGTTCTCTGTGTAGTAGCCCTACCTGTCCTGGAACTAACTCTTGTGGAACAGTTTGAGGCTGGTCTCGAATGCACAGAGATCCTCCTACCTCTGCCTCCCAAGTGCTGGATTAAAGGCGTGTGCGCGCCAGCTTGAGTGAGCTTTTTAATGTATTATCTTCTGTTTTTACCACAAGGTGCACAAAGTTATATGAGGATTCCCTTATTCAGAAATGCACATTAAGAACAACAAATATCCCTTTAGAATAAATGAGAAAGCAAGAAGTAGATTTCCTCAGACCTCGCCTTGCTCCTAACCAGAAAGAGAAGGAAAGAAAAATAATGAACAGTCAAATGCTAAACACAAACTAAAGCTGGGGACAACCTCTGCTGCCCAACACGCTGGAACGCGGCAGTCGTGTAGGCTCAAGGGTCAGAAAATTGCTAAGCATGGAGCCTGGTGAATTAAGGAAGAACTATATACGCATCATGCATAATGACAGCTTATCTTTTCTTTTTTGAAACAGGGTCTCACTATGTAGGTTAGCTGTCCTGGAACTCACTATGTAGACCAGGCTGGCTTCAAACTCAGAGATCCACCTGCCTCTGCCTCCAGTGTGATGGAATCAAAGGCGTGAGCCACCATGCCCAGTTTGCTCAAGGACAGTATTTCTCAAGAATTATATCCCAACAGAGGGAACAATTACAGTAAGTTCACTCATCAGCACACGGAGAGAATGGAGCAGTGTCTGTGGGCCGGGCTGAGTCTAGGAAAGAACAATGCCTATGGGACACTCCTCCAGTTCCCAGAACCCCGGAGATAATGCCTTTCTCTACTGGTTTGGACATGTGCCCCTCTAAACACACCACACTCGTAGCAGTCTCGCTGGAATATGAATTTTTTAGTATTCTTTTTTGTTTCTTTCTCCCTGAGTTAGAGTCTTGTGTAGTAGCCTGTGCTGGTCTCAAGCTTGAAGCCAAAGATGATCCTGAATTTCTGATCCTCTAACTTCTACTTCTCAAGTGTTAGCATCACTACTCCCAGTATGTATGGTTCTGGGACTGAACCCAGAGCTCTGTGCATACCAAGGCAGCATTCTACTTACTAAGCTAAATATGATCCTTTATAAACATAAAAATTGTGGTGCAACTCTGTGAGGTACAGTTTCATTTTTACCTGTTTTATTCAGTATTTAACAGTTTAGAGAACAATAACTGCTATTTTTTTCCTTTTTTGGTTTTCAAGACAGGGTTTCTCTGTGTAACAGCCTTGGCTGTCCTGGAACTCACTCTGTAGACCAGGCTGACTACACAGAGATTCACCTGCCTCTGCCTCCCAAATGCTGGAATTAAAGGCGTGCACCACCAACTGCCCAGCAATAATTGCTATTTTAAGGGTGGGATTATAACATGGCCCAAACAAACCAAAATGTAAGAGTTCCAATACAACCTAGGAGGAAATGAGTATTTCTGGAAAAAGATAAGCAACAACAAGAAAAAAAAAATTTGAAGATCCTAAGAGTCACCAAAGACTTGCTTCCTTAGAAACTCTAAAAGAAGCGGAATAAGTATCTATTTTCATGACTAGACCTGGGGAGAAAAATATCACTTAGTAATATAACCAGCATAGAGTTTTTGAAAGTATTTTTGGAATTAAATTTTTGAGAGAAAAAAAAATATTATTCTCCTAAATTACAAACCAATTGCTGTAGAAACATTAAAAAAAAAAAATTCTTCCTGCCTGAAATGGTGGCCCAGGCCTTTAATCCCAGCATTTGGGAATAAGAGGTAGGGGGTAATCTCTTGAGTTGAAGTCAGCCTGATCTATAGTGGAGTTCAAGAACAACCAGGGCTACATAGTGAGATCCTGTCTCCAAACAAACAAACAAACAAACAAAAAACAAAACAACAAAATCCTTCCCTTATTAAAGTAAATAAGAGCAATTCACTATATAATAGATGTCATGTTTATATCAGAAAGCCTATACAATACTGCTGTCTTTATACTGCCATCTGTCATTTTAATTTTAACTTTATATTATATTTAGTTTCTTTCCCTCTCTCAACTGATTATTTTTAAATAAGCCCAGTCAAGTTTTCCTTAAACATCCCACTTGCATTTTAAGATTTATTTTAGTTATTCTTAGGTAATCCGTGACTGTGCTGTGTATGGGTACAAGCATTTGAGTGTGGGTATCTGCAGAGGCCAGAAGAGGATGCTGGATTCCCCAGAGAAGTGGGGACAGGCAGTTGTGATCTACCCACTGTGGGTGCTAGGAACTGAATTCAGGTCCTCTGCAAGAGCACTATGGACTCTTTAACCAC
>NC_022015.1:16072704-16089625 GCF_000317375.1 Microtus ochrogaster
TAGCTCTGTAGACCAGGCTGGTCTCGAACTCACAGAGATCTGCCTGCCTCTGCCTCCCGAGTGCTGGGATTAAAGGCGTGCGCCACCTTCGCCCGGCCTAAAATATATATTTTTTTGATTGTAAAATAATGTACAGTATTAGAAAATAAAAACTAACCTGTGGTCAGGATGTAATATATGAGAGGAGAGTAAATAAAAATAATAACAAAATAAAAACTACTCTTCATTATCATTCATAGTATTCTGATATGAACTAGGTGAACACTGAAGAATTTATAACATGACGTTTTGCCTATGATTTACAGAAAACAACAGGCGGCTGAAGGTCTCCCCCGATAAGGGACTCCCCCATACCTTGCACTGTTCAACTTTGTTCCCAGCTTCATCCATCTCTTCCTTTAGGGTGTCTATTTTGGATGGAAGCCCCTGAAAGTTGGTTCCTGAAGACTTGTGTGCTTGGTTCCACCTGCAAAACAGGAAGAGCCAGATTGAGAAGAAGCAGTGCAATTTTAACCAGGAGGCAGGCTGGACTGAAGACAGAGACTTCCCTAGCTGACTCCCCTGTACTGGAAGCAGACTCCAGAAGGCCTTCTTTCCTAGCTGTGGCCTCCAGAACAGAAGCAGGCAAAACCAGGCACTGGCTTCTCCACAAGCAGGACTCCTGTGGTGCTGGGGGTGGCATAACCAAGAATATCCTATGTCACACAGCACCGCTGCTGGAACACAATCTGTGGACCTTCTTTTCTGCAGGGCCCAATCACTGAGTCCTTGCCATGAGGCACCCTCTTGTGGTTTGATCTGGAATGTTCCCTATATACTAAGAACAAGTCCCTGCTCTTGAGGACTCCGTATGATGCACTTTGTGACCATGTGAGACCTGTGATTGTTCTTAGCAGCAAAAGTTAGAAAGTCAAGCCTGTAGCTATGAAAGCATTTCAGATACGCATAGGAATAGGAGAGGGGCAGATGCAAATAATGGGTCTGTAACATTATTTCTGGTTTTCAAATATGCTTTGACCCTCTGAATATAGATATGTCTGGTCTTCTTGAATATTTAAATATCAATAGTATACACACACAGCATGAAAGCCTATGCTAGCAACTTTATAAGTTTGCCATTCTGCTGCCCTCCCCTGCAAATGCCATATTGTACCTATTCCCCGTCCCCAGTATGAGGCACAGAAAGCTTCCCATGTCTATAGAGGCAAAACAGTCAGTCCTGGGCTTGAGGAAAGCACAGAATTTGGAGTGTGACATCTTGTTTGCAGAGCAGTTCCAGCTTATGTAGCTGTGTAACCTGGCATCTAATCTCTGCCTAGGTTATCTCATCTATTAGGTGAAGCTGAGGAATACTGTCTATCTGGCAGAACTAAGACAGGGAATAAAAGAAGGGACAAGCAGCCAGGCATGGTGGCACATACTTTAACCCCAGCACTTCCAGAAGCAGAGCCAAGCAGATCTATGTTGAGTTCGAGGCCAGCCTGATATACATAGTGAGCTCCAGGACAGTCAGAGTTACGTGAGACTATGTCCCAGAACTTCAAAACAAAACAAAATAAAAAAAAAAACCAAAAACAAAAAACAAAACAAAAACCCAAAAAGGAGGGGATCGGCACAACTGCTTGCAGAGCATGTACCACAGACTCTCACTGCATTAGATTCCATTTTCCTTCAGCAGAGCCACAGGAACAAGTAAAGGCAAACAAGGAATACTCACCCACTGCAGTTTCTCTGATACCCACTTCAGTTAACTAAGGGAGTATGACTATGGACTAAGAATCAGAGTTGGATATCCTAGGGCACATGGGCTTGAGATGTTCATGTCCTGACAGATAAACTTCTATGTTTTGCTTAGCCAAGCACAGTGAAGGGCGCACACATCTCAATTAACTAAGCAACAGACATTCTTTCTCCTGAGTAAAAACATATGTAGGGGGCCTGCTCCTGGTCTCGCTGTCTTGCAGGGCTCTAGACACACATGTATACATGACAAGGCCACAGCAGAACTCTCCGTCAGAGTACTAGTCCTGCCATTTGCTATTTCTAGCATGGAGTAAATCATACAGCCAGCATGTGTTGGTCTCAGTCTGTCTGTGAAACAATCCTCTTCACAGAAACAGAGGGAGCTTGTATCAACCCCATCCTGGCCTTTCCAGCCACTTACTCCCGAGGCACTGCTGGCAGAGATGCCTTCAACCCTGCATAGAGCCACAAGGGACTCACAGTGTTCCGTTCGTGAGTCCTTCCCTTCTTGATCATGGAGGTTTAAGACCTCATAAGCTGTCCGGATCACAGATCTGTTATCTCTCAACTCCAATGTCTTGAGAGTTGTGATCTTGGAAGTGTCAGCTGCCAACCCTTTTCCTATTAAGAGCCTTAGTTTAGAATGTTCTAACAATATCCCCACTGTCATACTTGGAAGGAGGTACACACAGGTTGTGATCTGGCCACTGACAGAGGTGTCTGTCTGACTCTGCCAGGCTTGAATGCTGATCACAGGAAAGAATTCTGCTGCATTCATCACTGATCTCACAGTGTCACCTTACCTTGCTCGGACTGAATCCCAGTCCAAAACCAGTCTAGCCAGCTGTTTCCTTTGCTTTTGGATGTTGGGAATCTCCACCTAGAAGGAAGAACAGATCATACAGTTACATCTGGGGATTTTAGATGAACTCTTCAAAGAAGAAAACTTATTTACAATGGATTTTTATTTTTTATTTTTTCAAAGACACAAACTTTCCTTACTTCCCCAAAGAGTTCTACATTAAAGCTGATGCTGATTTAAATTCTAGGCCCACAATAACCATTAATTATCTGATCCCTATCAGGCCGGGCAGCACAAGAACCCACCTCTGCTATGCCGTAGAGAGGGTCCACTATCTCCTTCTCAACAAAGACTTCGTGCTGGGAGAGCTCAAGAGCCAGCTGGTTCTCAGCATCACCACAGGTCTCCAGCATCTTCCTTTAGAGACAAGACACCAAACAACAACCATGCACTCATAAACAGGTACCAAGTGGTCACGTGGCTGCATTCTACTCTATGACAGGAACATAGCAGGGCACTTCCCAATGAAGCCATTACGATGTATGCACATGGGCTATCACCTAAAATACAAGTCCAGATTTATGCTTTAAGTGAAATGAACTGAGACTGAAGGGTGGCTCACTGATGCCCTCAGTTCTGACCTGAGAACAGAGGGCTGAAGGGAGGAGGGGAGGACTGTCTCTGGCATATACTTATTGCATAGGGAGATAATGTGTGAACAGTGCAGCCAGAGCTCAAAGAATCAGGTTCTCATGTCAGGTGAAAAGAGTGTTCTCAAAACACCCTGAAAAATTTTAACATGTGCAAAAGGTCACTCACTACGTGTGTCTGTTATTGCATCTGGCTTCAGCAACACTTCCTCTAGAGTTAACACCAAAACCGGGTCTCTAGCTTACCAAGTATAGATGTGGGTTTCTCCCCAGCACCACAAGGTTGAAAACAAGGTTCTCAACTGCAGATGAAGTGGCTGACTAAATGGGCCAAGAACACGGTGCTACTCAAACATCATACTTCCTTTTTGTTTTCCTTAAATACACAGCTGATATAGCCCCAAATATATGTGCAAATATGTAACTCCATTAGCTCATGCCTCCCTCCTGCCTGTCTTCTGCACCATGACCCTCCAGCGGAGCTCTTTTGGCTACAGAAAGGGTGTGGTGTGGTGAGAGGTGGCTGTGGTATCACAGCCAAGCTGAAGAGTTTGAATGCAGCTTTTGTACTCTGCAGCTGTGTGGTCTCAGGCAGTCTCCCTGCCCTTTCTCCTGCCAGCATCCCTCATCTGTAAAATGGAAACGTTAGTACTGCCTACTTCCTAGGTTGTTTTGAAGGCTAAGTGAACTAATACCTGGAAAGAATTCAGACTGGGCTTGTACCAGCATCACTGCTGTGAGGAAAATGACATCAGCACAAGGAAGCAAAGATGGAGATATGCACTGGTTTTAATTTAAAAAATCTTGAAGAAAAAACTTAAAATTTTCTAAACATACACACAAAGTACGTGAGCACACATGTGTGGTGATAAGCATTCTAATTACCCAGATAAAATCACTATATATCATACCACCATAGACCATAAGTATAAAATTATTTATGTATCAATTAAAAATAAATATATGTTAAAAAGAAAATAGACTAGATATAACATTTTGGAGATAAAACAACTACCACATAAGCCACATAATTCAGGAAATGCATTCTTTTGAAACCACCACCTTCTGTGTTTTGATGGCCATACTTAAAGTCAGTGACTCTGAAGGACCGAGAAGGACTTGTCAATACTAACTCAGAGCCTACATTGTCATCGGCAAGTGTACAAGTTCATGCATAAACATGGGGAACACATCCTGACTCCCTGTGCACGCTTCCTTTTCTACCCAATTCCATCCAAACTCCTAATAGAGAAAGACATTCCCAGCACCCCAGCCCTGGGTGCTGCTCCCCTGATGAAATAGACCCCACTGCTGTGCTCCGAATTCCTATGGTGGCTGCCAGACACAGCAGCTGTGCACTTCCCCCAGACTCTGGGCCAAGGGCTCTCCAGAGCATCACTCTTACCCCAGAAGAGACTCTTCTAGCTGGGCTGAAGCCTCTTGCAAGTTCTGGGCGAGCGCTGTCAGAGGAAGCTTTTTCTGGAAGGCAAAGATAAGGTGGGTTTTTATCTGCTGTTCACAACCATTCTCATTGGTCTGCTTCAGGTCACTCTGGGTACCCCTGCCCTCCAGGAAATCTGTAGAAGGAAAAGAGTTGTCCCTGTAGCTCAGACTGCGGCTGTCCTTGGACTAAATTAACTCAGGTGTCCTGGCACACAGGGTGTGTTCAGCACACGGAGTGTGCCTCCCACATGGGGAATGGCCAGCACGTGGTGCGTGTCCAGTACATGGGGAGTGGCGAGCATAAGGGGTGTGCTCAGCACACGGGGAGTGCTCCCACAGGGGTGTGCTCACCTGGGGCTCAGCAGCTGCTACTGTTGCTGCTGCTGTTATTGTTACTAATTAATCAGGTGCATAGAGGTGCAGATAAGTATTACTTATCTGAAATCTTGGGATCACAAGTGTTTTAGATTTTTAGACTTTGGAATAGGTGCACTGCCTTTACTGATTGAATATCCTGAACATGAAAATCTAAAATGTGAAATGGTCCAAAATCTGTACTCATAAAGATTTTAATTTCAAAACATTTTGGATTTTAGATTTTAATTTAATTAAAAATAAAAATCATTAAAAAGTAATTCATTTGCGGTGTGTGGGAGGGTATACCTGCACTGATGCCAATGTGGAAGTCGGAGGACTATTTGTGGAGTCAGTTCTCTCCTTCCTCCCTGTAGCCCTCTGGAACTGAACTCAAGTCATCTAGCATGACGGCAAGCACCTCTACCAGCTGAGCCATCTTGCTGACCCTTGTTTGTTAACAGGGTCTCCTGTATCCTGAGCTGGCCTTGAACTCACTATGTAGCCAAGGATGACTCTGAACTTCTGATACCTCTGTGTCAACATCCCAGAATGCTAGAAATACAGGTAAGAACTGTCACACCCAGTCTGGTGCTGGGGACTGAATCAGGGTTTCATGCATGCCAGGCCAGCCAGCACTCTATCAGCTGGGTAGCAGAGTTTCAGGGTTTCAGATTGTGTTCTATGAACAGAACTTGCTCTCTAAATATCATCACAAGTAAATACAATAAAATGTTCAACTTCAAAACTTAAGTTAGAACATTCTTAATCTGGGTCTTGATTTGGCTATAATCCTAAAATTCAGCTTTAAATATCTAAAAATAGCTGAACAACTTTTGTGGTGTTTCTAAGCACAAAGCCAATCATTTTCCCATCAGAGATCTGTTCTTTATCAGCAACAGGATCATCTGACCAGGAGAATCAGACCCAGAGGTGAAATGGCTAGCCTGGAGCCTCCCAGAGCGCAGAAGTGCAGACCTCACTACTGATCAGCAACACAGCCCCAGTCTGGCTGGCATTATCTCAGAGCACCGGAGAAGAGGCCTGGAAAGTAACAGAGGCTGCTTCTAACAACGTGGAGCTTGCATTCTGCAAAGCCACCTCACTCTGCCTTCCCAGTGAAGAGGACACAAGGTCAGACATTGCCTACTGCCTGCTTGCCTGAATCCATGGCTTGTGCCACTTGGGAGTCCTTCTAGACAGCCATCCACGAAAGTACCAATAGTGGTGCTCTGGGGGAGGGAGGGGGTGGGAGAAACAGGTCTGGGACAAACTTCACTCATGTTCTTTTGCACATTCTGAATTCAAGTTTATCCACATGGCTGGAGAGATGTCTCAGCAGTTAAAAGCGCTTGCTGCTCTTCCATATGACCTGGGTTTGATTCCCAGCAACCATAAGGAGACCACCACTAGCTGCCATGCTCTCAGAACAGAAAGATCTGAGCATGACTAAGGATAATTCAAGGTTTAGGTGAGCTCCTTTCAAAAAGAGATGAAATGTAAGATAAACATAGTAATCAAAAGAGACAGACTTCATGCAATTCTAGAACTCCATGGGTCTAGGAGGAAAAAAAAATCATAAAGAACCTATTTGAGAGGTGCCATTCATGATTCCTGACTCTACAGCTGTGATCCTGTTTCCTGAAACACATAAACAAGGAAATGCTGCTGAACGAATGGGTGAACAGCTCTCCCCTCATCAGGGAGGAACCGAATAGCTCTCCGTTGATGACGTGTATGGCAACTATAGAGAGGCCAGCCGAGCGCTCTTAAAGGCTCACTTCATGAGTTATGCTATGTCCGCTCGGGCTCACAGAGCTGAGAGAGCTGCTCTCCATCCCTCTTGCCACCCTCTGTCTCCTCCCATGTGGTGGAGCTATTGCTATGCCCTTGGGAGCTATCTGATTCCTGGAGTCCCTCTCCATAGCATATGCTCTCCTGAGGACTCTCTCTCTCTCATCATTGTCATGGCAACTCTTCTTGACTCTCCTCAGAGCCTTTCATTTGGCACAATTGCTTGAAGCTGTATATAAAAACAAAAAACAAACTAAGGTATCAGACATCAGGATGAAGCCCTTGCTCCTCTTGCTGGCATGTTCCCACAGCTACCAGTAACTCTCCTCTCTACAGCCCAGGCACTGACTACTCCTTTGCTATCTGTCCCCAGCCCTCCCATCGCATCCTACGCACGTTTTATTCACTATGTTGTTTTACAATTACTCAGTGGTGGCATCCATCACCCAGCTGGGCCATGAGCACATTCGTTCAGTTTTATCTCTAGCACTCAAACACGCTAGGTATTTGATAAACATTCTGTTTGCTTTCAATGACTAGGTGTGGCGGTCGGGAAGACAAGGGAAACAAATAGGACATGGCTGTGTAAAGGACAATGCTATATTTAGGGATTGCTGGTATTATGTGGCTGGACTAAGGTGGGAATGAAGGAAGCAAGAGACAAAGAAGCTGCAAAATGGAATTAGAATACAAAGAGCTTAAGGCATGCCAAAGAGCCTGACTGTATTCTAGGCAATGGTAACCAGCAGAGCCCCTCGAGAGGTCCCACTCATTTTTCGGACCCCTCCTTGTGTCCAGGTACGCTACCAGCAGCACAGAACATTCAGTATCTTCCCACCTTGGCGACTGACTCTGATAATCAGACTGAAGCCTGACTAGAAAGGATGAAAACTGGAGGCAGGAAATGTGGTTCAGCAGGGAACCAGGACGACAGCCCACACAGTTCAGTTCAGGTATTCAGGATAACCAGGTCTCACCTTAAGGAGCAGGTAGGATGAGGTAGGGTTGAGGAATTTTAAAGATATCCACAACGAGAGTCACAGGGCTGACTAGCAAGGCAGCTACAGGAGGGCGGAGACAAGGATGGAAGGTCAGCGGAGCAGAAGCCAAGCTAGAAGAGGAGCAGTGGGAACAGAAGCAATGACTCAGTCTGTCTCTGAGAGGCAGACCAAACCCAGAGGTGTATGCAAATGTCCACTCCATTTACATAATTGCAGAATCCTAACTATTGTGCAAGGCTGGGAAAGCCTTATGGTCAGATGCCCTGTAAGTAACTGTGGGAAACAAAAGAAGCAACAGACACTAGCTTCCTGGTGCACCACTCAACTGGCATTTGAATGTGGCTCCAAGATGCATCTACTACTCACATGTCTCCTCTCAGCATCGGTGCCGTGCTGACCCTGGAAGCACGCTAGCAAACGCTTATGCGAATGGTGGCACATTGACCGCACAGTGTCCAGGCGCCGCTCAATCTGTGAAAACAGAGACAAAAGGTCTTAAGGAGAAATCCAGCTTCTTCCACGTGTGGTGTGTGTACAGAGGTAGGAAAAGCAAACTGCAGTGAAACTTCACAGCTCTTGGGTGCTGACAGAGAGCCCCTATTCACTCACACCACAGTTCTTACTGCTGACACTGGAAAGTCCTGGGTTGCAGGAGGCTGTCCTGTACACTGTGGTTGTTAGCAGCATCTCTGGTCTCTACTTATCAGATGCAAGGAACACTCCTCTCCTCAAGATGTCAATATCTCCAGGAAAGCAAGAGCTGGCTTCCTTATACTGAAATGTTCTAGAACCCTCCAAAGCTGAACCTGTTCTAGCTAAGGAGACATTCATGACTATGTCTATGAGGCCAAGAGTGGCGGTCAGTTTACTGGCTAGAGCACCATCAAAGCTCTGGTCCATTCAAACAAACTCCTATCTAGGGTCACATGGGAAAAGTCAATTGGGACACCAGAAGCGCAGGCAATGGGGTCTTCCTCACAGGGCAGGAGACCCACAATCCACGTAGCACAACTGAAACAAGACCAGTATCAAAAACCTTGATACTAGGTTTCAGGTAGGTTTTGGTTTCTGTTTAAAGACTCCCCACAGTAGAATGGACACCCGGCAGTAAGAAACACTGACCCAGGGACCCACACATCTTGAATAGTCTCCCAAAATAAGACTGCTTGGACATAGCTGTTTATGGCAAAGAGGACTGCTTGTTATAGGAAGGAATGCCAAAAATGTGTGTTCTGATGACTCATGAAGACTGAGAGCAAGCCTCAGGGATGCTTTCTAGCCTAACGAGAAATCAGCAAATTCAAAGCAGAATACATTTTGACCCCTAGTTGCTTTGTGGCTGTTTCTCAAAGGTACTGGGTACTAGATGCTTCTCTTTCAGGGCTGTGCCATGCAGACAAGCTGATATTCAGGAGCATGTGCCACAGCACCTCCCCATGCACAGGGGCCACAGGTCAGAGCACCTGAGAACTAGCAGTCTCCATTTGCCACAAGAGCAAATGAAATAATTGAAATCCTGGCACTTTTTACCAACACGTCAACTCCATGAGGACAGGAACCCTGTCTGTTTTGTTCACTGGTTTCCCCCAGGTGCCTGGACTAGTGGCTGCCACAGGATCAGAAAGGTCTCTACTTTTGACTATGGTAGACAAGTACCTAGTACCCCCCTGTGCCTGGTCTTAGAAAAGCAACAGGGAATACAGTCCAGTCTCTGTCTGCCGGGATTCACAGCCTCCTGGGGCAACACCATGCTACTAAAATAAAAGGCAGCTCCGGCAGAGAGAGATGGGGGAAGAAGGCAGTGTTACCTCAGAGGCAGGCTAGCAATCCATACCTGGTAGCCTGGAATAGAGAAAGTGCAAAACCAAACCCCTCTCTCAGGCTCCGCTCCAGTGTCAGGACCTCCCACCATTTGGTTCATTCTCTCACTAGTCCTCCCAGTAAGCCCACGGGGCAGAGACGAGATTGGTGGAAACTGAGGCACTGGGGGACTAACTCAAACCTAGGCCACAGGGCCAGCTCGAGGCAGACCTGTAGTGGAGTTAGCAGTGGGAACCATTTTCCCCCCTTCAAGTTAAAAACAGTAGAAAAGAAAAAGGGAAAACATCTGTAGCACTTACAACAAAGAACAGTCTGTGTTACCAAACCAGGGTGGTCCAGGAGGGGCAAAGCTTTCACACTCCACAGACAACAATGAAGAGCTACCTCTGAGCGCCATCAGCCCTTGGCTCTCTGATCTCAGAACTTCAAGGATTAAAAGAGATAATGTGCATTACTGGGGCCGGATGGCATGAAAACCTAGCTAAGACTTGGCTGACACAAACAGTACTTCAGGAAGTCAGAAAATGAATTTAAAATATGTGCCCTGAACTAAGAAATGTCAAGAATGTAACTCTCTAACAAATCTTTTGTGTTGTTTTCTGACACAAGGTCTCACTATACACATGCACGCGCACGCGCGCACACACACACACACACACACACACACACACACACACACACACCACGGCAGAGGCTGGCCTTGAACCAAAAATCTCCCTGCCTTGAAAGACTAGAGGGAGAACACAGGCTTGGCCTGCTCTAGGGTCCAATCCCCAGCACCAAACCCCAAATCAAGCGGCCCTCCACATCTATGGTTCAACATCCTTATAGTTAGCCAACTACAGACCAGAAAACATTCAAAGCAAAAATGTTTTCGTAAGACCATGTGTGCACTTCTCATTGCCGTTCTGTAAACAACACAGCACTAACATCGTTCAAAGCGCTGAATAACCAGGAGGGGATTTAAAGTGCAGACGAGGCTGTCATGAGACTCAGTGGCAGAGCACTGCCTACTGTAAGTGAATAAATAAATAAGAATGCTATCTAAAGGATGTCGTACAAGCTAAATTCAAATGCTGCACTGTTTTGTATGAGAACATCTAGAATTAATCTGTCCATGGAAACCGAGATGACTATATTCTACCTGCAGACTTCTGACACAATTTGAAATGTCTGGCAGGCTGTGATGAAGCCCTTTTCTGACTGAGGAAGGGACGACAGTCTGCGGGGGCCAGAGACTCACTGGAGTAGACAGACTGCTGTGTAAGTTAAGGAACCACAAGGACAAGCAGCTTAACAAAGACTCCATGCAGCCAAGGCTCACTCTCCCTGAGCCTTCTGTAGTGGGTGGAGATGTGAGCAGAGATGAGGCATAGAAAGGCCCCAGTGTCTTCTCCAAGACCAAAGACAGGGAAACATATTGACAGATGGACTAGAGTGGCCCTGGCCAAGGTATCCTGGCAGGAAAATGGAGGAAGGTCTGAGCTGATGACACAATGTGTCCCAGACCTCCAGCTGGTTATGCTAGATCTAGCCATAAACAATACAAGCCTACGTCCTGAGACCCGAGCAGCCCAGAGACGGGGAGAAGCAGCAGGAGCAGGAGAGTCTCTCTAGGTTAGAGCCAATGGGGCCTCTAGCAGTGGGCAGGACCTGTCCCCTCAGGGGCAGCATCACAGCAGTGGATCAGAGTAGCAGCCAGCCCACAAATTGTGGTCAGGCCACTGTGCCTGGGGACTGACTGGGCCCTGCCCCATCCCCAAACCTGGAGCTTGGGAGCAGGAACTCCCAAGATGACAGAGGGTTTCAGATCCCCTCCTCTCACCATCCCATCTCACGCTTCTCTGTTCCCACTCAACCCCATGCTAATTCAGTTATTCTGTTCCACCTAGGAAAGAGGAAGTGAAAGGCCTCAAAGAGCCAAGTCTCACCATGTCTACGTCACCCCCCAGTCCCCAAGTCTTCCCTTCTAACTATCTCCTTTGTTGGGTTTGAACCCAGGGCTTGTGCATGCTAGGGAAGAGCTTTACCAGAGTCACACTGCCAGCAATAGACTTATTATTTGTTTTCATTTCATGTCTTTAAAGAGATTGTTTTAAGACAACTTTATTTTGATAGGCCTAGAGGTGTAGACCTCATGGGAGGCTAAGGTAGAAGGGCCGACAGACAGTTCAAGGCCTGGAAGGGCTACAGAGTAAGTCTGAGGCCAGCCTGGGCAAAGCAGTGAGAGCTTGTCTCATAAATGACAATAGCTGGTGGTGTAGCTCAGTGCTAGAGCGCTCGCCCAACATGCATGCATGCAACTGACCTGGGATGTGATCCTAGTCAGGAAAAAATGTATTTTGTTACCTGTAGCAGATCTTCACTCAGGACTTCTGTTTTCTCAGCTCTATGGGAAAAATAAAATTCAGAATTAGAAGTGCAGGAAAAGTAACCTGTGAAACTTAAAAATGGGTAACTAGGGATTTCCAACCAAACAAGCAGGAAGAAACTTACATTACAGGGCAACTTAAGCAAAACCAAAGGAAAACAAACGAACATGCTGAGCAGCATCCCAACAGAAGGCCATGGTGTGGGGCTGTGGGGAGTCTCACTCACAACCTTTCTCCAGGGTTGGTCACACAGCATTCCAGACTGAGTCTGTGTGTCCAGAGTATGATCCTGCATTAGAAAGGCCCACACAGGCCATGCTTTGAGAACCACCTCCTTTGAGAACCGTCTTCTGAAGGTTCAACTTCAGGCACTAAAATGATCAATCTAAGTTTTCATGCCAGCCCTACTGAGAGAAGTCTGTCCTGAATCTCTACAGCTTGGACCTCACACACAACAGTAGCAAAGGCTCCTCCTTTCTTTAATGTCAAGGGGAAAGGGAGTTCTTTCCCAGGGGGTCTTTGCAGGGCTCTGCTGTCAGAGCTCCTTGTGTCAATTACCTAGGTTGCAAAATAGGTTGACAGAAAATTAGAACACAAAAGGCACAAATTAGAAGAGATCGATTGTGGACTCTTTTTTTTTTTGTACTTTTTTTTTAATTGAGAAAAGGAAAAAAAAATAGTTTCCCCCTCCTCCCAGCCTCCCATTTCCCTCCCCCTCCTCCCACCCTTCTCCCCTCCCCCCACTCCTCTCCCCCTCCCTCTCCAGTCCAAAGAGCAGTCAGGGTTCCCTGCCCTGTGGAAAGTCCAAGGTTCTCCCCCCTCCGTCCATGTCTAAGAAGGTGAACATCCAAACTGACTCTTAATGGCTTTCAAAGATTGTTAGGAGATATTTCCAGTCCAGACCAGCTGTTGGGATAACACCTGACCTAAGAGTTCATTTAAACAAAACCTTAGATGGTGACAAAGACTTAAATAGTCCCAGAGAATTAACAGCTGAAGCAGAAAAAAGAATTGATGATAGTTGAAGAGCAATTACAGGAGGCAAATGTAAATAGAGTGAATCCAAATATTAGTTGTATTCTAGTCATATTGCCTTCCAGAATTTCCCCTACAGGAATTTTAATGCAGAGTGAAGATATTATCTTTGAATGAATCCTTTTACCACATACACCAAGGAAAAAATTAAAAATTTATGTCGAAAAAGTCTCTGAATTAATTATAAAAGAAAAATTGAGACTTTGTCAACTAGCAGGTATAGACCCAGCAGAGATTAGTTCCTTTTACTGCTGATGAAATTAGAAAATTATAGAAAGACAATGAACCTTGGCAAAGAGCTTGTGCTATTTTGGGGGGAAAAATTAATAACAATTATCCCAAAAGTGATAGAATTAACCTTACAAAGAGAACTACTTGGATTCTTCCCCGAATTGTATGTAATGCACCAATAACTGGAGCCTGGACATTGTATACAACTGCAAATAAATCAGGAAAGGCAGGTTAAAAATCAGAAGAATTAAGTAAGGTGGAACAAAGCCCTTATAATTCTGTCCAAAAGGCGGAATTATATGCTATTCTCATGGTGCTAAGGGATTTTAAAGAACCTCTCAATATAGTTACTGACTCACAATATGCAAAAGGAGTTGTCTTGCATATTAAAACTGCTGAATTTATACCAGATGATACAGAATTGACTTCATTGTTCATACAGGTTCAAGATACAATCATGAATAGGCTCTGTCCTATACACATAACACAAATCTGATCCCATATGGGTCTGCCAGGTCCTCTAGCACAAGGTAATACAGAAATTGATTATTGACTAGAAGTGTGCTGAAGGCCTCAGAATTTCATAAGAAACATCATGTCAATAGCAAAGGTTTAAAGAAAGAGTTTTCTATTACATGACAACAAGCTAAGGAGATTATAAAGAGATGCCCTACTTGCTCTTTCTATAACCAAACACCATTACCAGCAGGGAGTAACCCAAAGGGTACTAAAAGGAATAAGGATCTGGCAGATAGATGTGTTCCACTTTACAGAATTTAGAAAATTAAAATATGTATACCACATATCTTATTCAGGTTTTCAATGAGCAACTGTCTTGATCTCAGAAAAGGCTGATTCAGTAATCACGCATTTATTAGAAGTTATGGCCGGACGATGGTGGCGCACGCCTTTAATCCCAGCACTCGGGAGGCAGAGGCAGGCGGATCTCTGTGAGTTCGAGACCAGTCTGGTCTACAGAGCTAGTTCCAGGACAGGCTCCAAAGCCACAGAGAAACCCTGTCTCGAAAAACCAAAAAAAAAAAAAAAAAAAAGAAGTTATGGCCATGCCATCATGGGTATCCCTGCACAAATAAAAACAGACAATGGTCCAGTATATGTGTCTAAGAAAATGAACTGGTTTCTTGCTTATTATAATATAAAGCATATTACAGGTATACCAAACAATCCTACAGGTCAGGCAGTTATAGAAAGATCAAATCGAACTATAAAGGATATGCTAAACAAATAGAAAGGGATGGAAAATACCCCCAGAAATAGATTGCACAATGCTTTAACTTTGAATTTTCTTAATGCTAACGAAAATGGAACAACAGCTGCAGAGACATTGAATAATAGAAAAAACTTCTGAATTAAATCAGCCAGTGTATTTCAAGGAGTGTTGACCTCACAATGAAAACCAGGAGATGTGCTACGTTGGGGAAAGGGTTTTGCTCTTATTTCCACAGGAGAAGAGAAGCTATGGGTACCATCAAAATTGATAAAAATTCAGTTTGAAAAAGAGAAACCTCTTGAGAAAGAGAAATGACGGCTTTATCCACAGATGTGACAATCATACAGGTGGTAAGAAAACCTCATAATGATTGCGGCAGGGTTCTGTTCTTGTCTTTGCAGGAAAATATTTGAGCAGAGAGACCTTGGACATCTAGATGCCTAAAGACAAAAAGATATCAACAAGCAAAAAGAAATCTGCCTTATGATGCTGTATTATCTACATGGTTAAATTTGATTATTTGGACACGTATACATCTCTACTTAAAATTAAGAGCTGGCTTTGGAGTTGGACAATGGCTATTCTCTAAATCCAAGCATGTTGTTAAAATTCAGAATTTCTGTCTCATGTGAAGAAAAATTCAGCCGAATCCTCGGGCACCCAAGCGGGAGCGAGTTCCTTTGTTTCTATAGCCTGCCTGCAACAAGCAGGTTGGCGCCTTGTTTGCGACCTGCCCATCCAGCACAGAGGCCTGATCTTCTGCGCCAGGAGACCTAGCTTTGGGGTGAGTTTCTGGCCCCGCGGCGCCAGCCTGGGACGGGGAGCTCAGAGGTTCCTTGGCCCCCCAGCCTTCTTGGGCAGAACCCTCCCCACTTCGGCCCCACCGCCCTCCGTAGGCACATAACAAGAAAAATTCAGAATTTCTGTCTCATGTGAGGAGCCATCTGGTATGGGACAGAAAGAAGATAGATTTTAAGGAAATATTTTACTTGTCTCCATGCCCATTTTGTTTATATCATATCTTTCATTGAATATATGTCTATACAAATAAGTTCTCCACAATGAACAGTAGATTTTCCTGCAGTAAACTTTGAAGCTTCCAGGAAGAAGATGGGGCCCCATAACGACTCCACCTGGTTAATATGACGTCATGATGCTGATAGTGCTACTCTGAGAGTAGTTTTTGGGTACCAGCTACGGAAATGGTACACCTTCTTACAACGTTCTGGCCAGAACTCCAAATAAGAACTTCACAACAAACAAACAAATAGAACCTATCGACTACTCATAGACAGACCATTTGTAATTATACAAAACAGTAATTAATCTTCATTTTACTTTACAGGATCCCATAGAAAAAAACATTGCTCCCATAATAGTAGGAAGCAATTCTAGAAAGTGACGTCCCCTCTCCCAACAAAGTTTGTCTTCAAGGTTAGAGACACCATTTAGGGGTTGATTATTACTCACATGGGGTTAGGGGTATGAAAATTATGTAGGCCTAGAGATCTCAAAAAAAAGAAAGATTGAATGGGATAATAGGCAATTTAGTGTAAAACTTATTCACACTAATAAAATATAATAATAATAATAATAGTGAGCAATAGAGTGAATACTTGTGAGCTATTATTTATGGACAATTTACACTGGTATAGTTTCTTGTATATTGATACAAGTTCAAATTATATTTGTTATTTCTGTTTATAATATCTGTACATCTATGCAAAGTTATTTTGTCATATTGTATGCATTTTCTACCTCTGTTTAAGACATTTTGTATATTGATACAATTTTAGGGTATATTTATCATATTTCATTATATATTTCTACCTCTGATTAGATATTTATGCATTGTTTACATTTTGATGTCATTGTCCTCCTTTACTGCACAGTTGTTTAAAGATTGTTTAATATTCTGATATGAATTCTTAATCTTTAGGTTATATAGGTATTAAGTATTATAGATCAACAGTCATTCATGTTTGTTATACTTTTAATCAGACTAATTAGGTTCTTTAGATACACAGAGAATGTACTCTGCATAGATAGGTAACCTTCAACCACTTCAAAGATCTGTAGAACATGGCATTTAAATAATTTAGGATTCTGTTGCCATGAGACATAATTGTTCCTGCCAACACCGACCTATTCCCAAGAGAGTGTTGAGCACCAGAGAGTGTACACTCCACTTGGAGTTTGTCTTCTTCTTGGCACAACTGGCCTTTGGACAAGAAACTGCCCATGCCTTAATCACTGACAAAGTGCACGATGTCCGGACTGGACAAGCAGGATACAAGAAAAAAGACTGTCGGGGGCTGGAGAGATGGCTCAGCGGTTAAGAGCATTGCCTGATCTCCCAAAGGTCCTGAGTTCAATTCCCGGCAACCACATGGTGGCTCACAACCATCTGTAATGAGGTCTGGTGCCCTCTTCTGGCCTGCAGG
>NC_022015.1:16089871-16092285 GCF_000317375.1 Microtus ochrogaster
ATACATTTTGGAAGCTGCTTGATTGCACTTCTTGCCTACTCAAGTAATATTATCTCCCTTCTCAGGCCTTCAGTGGGGTTGAAGATTAGATAGTCGTAGTTACCATCCTCTTATGATCTAGCCAAGCCATTTTCAATACAAGATTTAGACTCCTTAGAATAGAATGTTTATTAAAGCATTTAGCATACGTTCCTTGCTTAATATTATTTATGCTGGTTGTAATTCTAATCTTATACTTGATATCTGTTCCTAGTATATATAGTTTTGTATTGGGTTTGGAACTCTCTTATTTAAACAAAAGGGAAAGGTGCTGTGGGAGCTCCTTTCGCTCCTTCAGCCAATAGCCTTTAAGATACCAGTCCACTTGGGCATGGCCTCATATACTATAAAGGCAGCTGTGAAGTGTGTGTTAACTCTCTTGCTTCCGGCTCTCACTTCCAGATGCCAGACTCTGTTCCTGTTCCCTGTTTGTGCAGAGGACTATGATCTAGGACAGTGATCTGTGAGTCTCCCCTAAATAAATAACCCTTTATTATATGTAATTCTGAATTAGTGTGGGATTATTTTGTATCTTCCACCATCAGTGCCCAGAGCAACTACTAGATGGACTGAACTTTACAGAGAATGGGGTGTGGCCAGCTATCAGAAGAAGGCATGTTTAGGTTGTTGGAGTTCAAAGCTGAAGAAAACTGCCCAGAGAACCAGTTGCTAAAGGCCAGCTACCATTATTAGGAGGATGACTCTTTAGGAGATAGGGCCTAGCCGGAGAATTTAGGACACTGGGCACACCCTTGGGTAAGATGTGGGGATTTCAGCCCTTTCCTGTCTCTCTCATTTTTTTTTGATACCATGCAGTGGTCAGATATTGCTTGTATTCTCATAATATTCTGTGCCATCATAGGCCCAAAGCAACAGAGAGAGTCAAACAAACATGGGCTGAAACTATGAAGCCATAAGCCAAAAGAAACCTTTCTTCCGGGCGGTCCTTGGACTTCCCACAGGTCAGGGAACCCTGATTGCTCCTCGAGCTGAGGAGGGAGGGGGACTTGATCGGGGGAGGGGGAGGGAAATGGGAGGCGGTGGCAGGGAGGAGGCAGAAATCCTTAATAAATAAATAAATTAAAATAAACCTTTCTTCCTTTTTTGTTGACACAGATATGTGTGTGCATGTATGTATGTGTATGTGTGTGCATGTTATTCCCAAGTGTGTGGGAGCATGTGTGCACAGGTGCACATGCTTGTGTGTAGGTACTCATGTAAAAGCCAGAAGTTGATGCCTGGTGTCCTCAATTGTTCTCTATCTTTTAAATAATGTCTCCCACTTGAACCCAGAGCTTAAGGACCCAGCTAATCTAGCAAACAATCTTGTCCTGAGGATGCCACATCAGCTACCACACTCACTAGCTCTTCAGCCACAGAGCCACCTCACCGGCCACCCTTTCCTCGAGTGGCAAGTGTTTTGTCCCAGCAGAGGATGCTTCTCTGCAATCCACAGGGCTGTTCACTGACATATAAAACCTAAAATTACTAGAGTCAAAAGTATTATTTTTGGAATTGTGGTTCAACTAGTGATTTGAGAAACTGTTTGCAATACCTTCCAAATTTCCAGTAAAGATAAACAAGAAGAGTTTCAAAGAAAAATAAAATTCTGAATAAAGTTGGGGAGTTTAGAAGAGGCCCGAATGAACTAAAAATCTGAGGCCCTCCCTCCTGACTTTCAAAACAGGGTATCACTATGTAACACTGGCCTAGAAGTCACTATGTACACCAGGCTGACCTCAAATTTAGAGTTCTGCCTGCCTCTGCCTCCCAAATGCTGGGGCTAAAGCATGCACCACACACCTTGCAGAAATGACTTTTAACAAACTATGGCAGAATGTTGGGCTGCATAATCTTAGCCTTGACCCAATATAAAAGGAAAAGCTGTGTCCAGAAAGTGGGGAGATTATTACAATGACCTGAAAACACAGCTCAGATCAGGCCTATGTGTAAGCAAGGGAGAGAAACATCAGTGCCCCTCTGGCCTCCACTTGGGACAGTGGCATGTATCACAATGGGCAGGGCTACAGAAGATTCTAGCATCAGGTGTGATACAGTATCCCAGGTAACCTAGAGATGCCTAGAGAAGTGGCTCACTTATCAGATTCTGCAGGTCACCAGAACTCTGCCATGATTCAGATGTCTCACTACACCAGAGGAGCAGAAGCTAGAGAAAGCCAAAGCCGCAGTGAGCAGAAGCAGAGCTCTGATCTCCATGAAGGAGTTCCACAGCCAACAGTCTCAGCCTCGGCTTGAGAGGCTTGGACACTGCTGAAGTGCCAACACTGGTAATCACAGCAGCTGGGGAAGCGCAACAGGGCCCCACTGACTGGGAGATCAAACCTACTTTAAAATGGGGCCTTGAACCTAGAGTG
>NC_022015.1:16093000-16104308 GCF_000317375.1 Microtus ochrogaster
AAAAAAAAATAAAATGAGGCCTGGGATCAGTCTCAAGGAGTGCACCTGGCATGAGCCCCCCAGGTATGTGAAGTACCCAGATCCCTCCACATCTCTTACCTCCAGCCTCATCTCTGGTAAAGACCATCCTGGACTTTGACCTTGTTCCTCTCTCATCAGGACCTGTAAGCACCAGTCTGCACCTACCTCCACCCTGAAGCCACTTCGTCCCAAGGCTCTAAGCATTCTCACAACTCTAAATAAGAGCATGAAAGTGAGAAGAGCCAATCCGTCATCTCACAAAACACCCAACACATAACCAGCAGAGGGAAGCATGCTCTACAACCCCACTGCGAGCGCTAGAAGTAGCTCAGAAGGATGGTTTAGCTGGTCCAGGAGAACTAACTGCATGTGGTTTTCTTCAATTCCTTGTTCAGCGACCTTCTATGAATAGACTTGAAATCAACTATAAGGGCTGGGTACAGCTCAGAAACAAAGCCTGGCATGTGCAAGGCCCTAGGTTCAAACCCTTGGACTGAAGATACAAAACCAGAAAAACAAATATAATACAACCACCACAAACAATTCAAATTATTGCTTTGTAAATTTCTGGTTGCTTGGATTTGGGGGAGGGGGCAGAATCTTATGTAGCCCAGGCTGGCCTCGTTATGCAGTTAAGTATGATCTTGAATTCTGGTTGTCCTGCCTCTACCTCCTAAGCATTGGGACTATGCAGGTATACTATCATACTGATGTTGCAGGAAGCGGGCCCTTTTGTTTTGTCCCAGACGCCCCACTAGTTTACACCCAAAATAATCACACAGGAACTGTATTCATTTAAACACTGCCTGGCCCATTAGCTCTAACTTCTTATTGGCTAACTCTTACATATTAGTTTAACCCATCTCCGTTAATGTGTATCGCCACATGACAGTGGCTTACCATCAAGATTCTAACCAGCATCCAACTCAGGCAAGAAATCCATGGCTTCTGCCACTCTTCCCTTCTTTCCAGCATTCAGTTCTGTCTACTCTGCCTACCTAAGTTCTGCCCTATCAAAAGGCCAAGGCAGTTTCTTTATTCAACCAATGAAAGCAACACATAAACAGAAGGACCTCCTATACCATACTGACCTTTATTAGATTTTAGAGATCTAGGTTTTTAAGATTTATGAATTTATAAGCAGTGATATAATAATCAAATATAATTAAGCAAACATAAACAGAAAGCAAGTAATAACTTTTAAAAAAGCTAAAAATGAAAGACCCATTAGGAAGACAGTCACATTACTACACTGAGCTGCAAACAATAAGCTCTAATAACTTAAAGATCAAATAGTAATATAGCCAAAAATTATACCATGTATTAGAAGGATGCAGAACAGAAGTAAGAGAGGTCTACAATAGTTCTCTAATCAGAGAATAGCAGTTTGTTTATAAACACAGATATAAATAGCTGTCATAATAAATGGCTATAATTCCTTACTGCTAGGCTGCTCAGCAGTCTCCACCTCCTCAGGACTGGTGTGAGATACCACATCTCACTTTCCTTGATGCTCCCTTCCTGTTTCTTAGTAGTCTCCTTTCTGCTTTTAGTAACATTTTGAAGGCATTTATCTTTACCAGAGATGTAAAACTCTTACCTGGGGAAAGACTAGCAATTATTCAGAATATTGGCCAAAATGCACACTCAGGAAGGAGTAAACTAGCTATAAAATCTGCAGGATTTCCTAAGATGTATTATATTTACTGACTGTAGTGCTTTCTCACAAGGTAAATGTGAACTGTGTTAATTCTGACTGGTTGTCACTGTTTTTAACTTGTTAAAACAAAGATTGGGGACAATGATTGAACTAAGACATCTAAAGGTGAGAACAAAGAAAACAATTTTACAAAACAAGCCAGTTGTACAAGATGTTTGCTGAGTCTCACATCTTCCTACTAACTTCAACTCTGTACGGTCAGAGCCTCTTTGTGTCCAATGTTCTGTGCTTGAAAACACACTCCAAAGTTTCCTGTCTGTAACTGGAAACAATAACACTCAGGAAGGAACTTCCCACTCGCCATGCTACTCTGGAGCTTGTTTTTTCCTATGCAGGCCACTCTGCCATCTCACAAGGCATTCACACACGGCTTACTCCACACAGAGTACTTTTTCTTTTTTTTAAATTTGTGTGTGTGCTTTAGGCATGCGTGCAAATGTGTGTATAGGGAAGCCAGAAAAGGACATTAGGTGTCTTTTACCACTCTCTTGAGACAGGGTCTCTTACTAAACCTGGAGGTCACAGTTTGGGGTGGCAATTAAGATCCAGGTCTCTGTGCCCCTTGCAGGGATTACAGACTCTTATGCAGGTGTTGGGGATTCAAACTAAGGTCATATTGTTCAGCAAGAGCTCTGGTCTGCTGAGCCACTACTACCCCACCCTAAACACTCTCCCCAGGCAGGATTTTTCTCGGAGTTTTTCTAAAGCCCTAAGATTTCTCCTGGAATTCTTGAGGCCTCAGAGCAGGGTTGTGTGTGCCTTCACATGCTTCCATGTCCCGGGATGAGGTCTGGGAACTCAGCCCTCCATGGACAACAGTAAGTTGTGTTCAGCCCACTGTCTAGGCAAGGAGAAAACATGACTATTTCCAAACTGAAGCGTTCAACTTACAAAACCAGAAAATACCCAGAGTCATGCATAAAACACTTCTAGTTGGCTTGACAATACTCACATGCAACCATGGACTCATGTCTGGCAAAGCTACTGTCATGGTGACACCCACACACCAAATACTACTGTTATAAACTGCCATCTTGTCTCCTGCAATGCCAAGAACACTAGCCTAGAACATCTGTCATGGAAATCACGGGCTTCTTAAAGACCCCGAAGTCCACACCATCCAAGTAACCTGTGAGCTTCCAATCACTGAGCACTGCTGACCAGACTGTGGCATAGCAGTGTCTGAGAGCAGCCACCATTCCTCCCATGCACTGAGGCCAGAATTCACCTGCCACACAGGAGACATGGAGTAGAGGACTGCATCCCCAGTAAAACCCAACTAGGACACTATTTTTCAAAGTAATGAGCAGGGCAGTGAAGGCTTGAATTCAGTGTTCATGAAGGGGAGGCTGGAGGTCAGGAGTTCAAGGTCATCCTCAGCAAGTTTAACGCCAGCCCCAACTGTATTAAAATTTTATCTATGCTTCCCTCTGTTGCTCTAAATTTAAGCTAGTGATCCCCAACTAGAAATGGTTGTCCCTTTACCACCTAACACCCTGAGGGCATCTAGTGTGAGCTGGTGCTGGGAGGATGCAACTGGTGTCTGAAGAGTGGAAGATGAGTCAATCATCCCAGTACGCTGCTGTCTCCTAACCAGAGCAGAGGACCAGGGCAGAGTGACCAGCTTGCATCTGCCTTAGTTCTCCTCTGCTGCTGGAACAGACTGCCGCAAACTGAGTGGCTCAAACAATACACATGTATTAACTTGCAATTCTGGAGGTCAAAAGTTCAAAGCAGGTCTCTCTCACTGGGCAGAAATCCAGGTGTCAGCACTGCCAGGCTCTTTTCTGGACACTCAGAGGAGAATCCATTTCCTTCCCTTTCCAGCTCCTGGAAGCCACCCACATTCCTTGGCCCTTTTCTGTACCGCTCATGCCAGCAACATGCAATGTGCACTCAGTGCTCTTCTTCCCAGCCCAGCCTCCTACACAGAACTGTCAGGGACCTCCTCCTTCTTCCGTGATGACAACAGGTCCACCTGAAAACCCAGTGTAATTGCCCCTTCCTCATATACATACAGCCTTGGCTCTCTTCTGCCCTTACAAAGCCACACACGCACAGGTTCTGGAGATTACGGTGTTGACACCTGCAGGACAGCATCCTTTTGCCCATCCCAGATCCTACATATGGACAGTGCCAGGGCTGAAGAATCTGATTTCAATGACACATTCATACAAATATGGAGTCATGCATATATGACACCCACCCACACAGGTCCCAACGGGCAGATACACCTGAGAAGCATTCTCATAGGTCAGAACCCTCAGCCCTACCTCATTGTTTTCATGAGCTAGCACATAAATTCCTACGTGTGCTGTCTATTTAGACACACAGATCATCACTGAATGAAATTAAGGCAGTGTTTCCCAAGCCCTCCACCTTTCTGTGGAGTCTACTTGACTGTGACTTAAGACAGGTCCAGAGTGTCAACCTCTGTATCACAGAAGTCCTGCAAGGGCTGTAGGACACCTCTAAGAGCCCTTCTGGTAGCTGAGACATCACAGCTAAGCTTGCTGGGTGCATCACAGGCCCGGATAAGCTGCTCCACCTCTGATCTCTCACTCAGTTCTTGCTCCATTTCCGATGAACAAAGTGAGGCTCTGGAAGTAACTTGCCTATGGCCACGGCATTAGCGTCAAGACTCAAATTCAAACCCAGTGTAACTCATCCTCAAGCGTTAGATAATGGTTTATTACAGGGTTCAACAAGCTACATCTGCATGCCAAAGCCAGTCAGAGAAGCTAAGAGAGTGGTATTTTTCAATAGTTAAAAGGAGGAATAATGTTTGCTAGCACTTGCAGTTCAAAAGTCAGCATGCGTGATTGTGTGTGTGTGTGTGTGTGTGTGTGTGTGTGTGTGTGTGTGTGTGTGTGATGGCGTTCAGCCTCACTTGCAACTACTTGCAATCCTCCTAGAAAAAAGCCTCCATTGAGGAATTCTCCAGATCAGGCTGGCTTGTGGGCGTGTCTGTGGGTGATTGTTTTCACTGTTGACTGATAAAGAAGGACCAGCCCATTGTGGGGAGCACCATTCCCTAGGTAAGGGGATCCTGAATAAGGTAAGGGGGAAAAGCACACCTACAGCAAAAGCAGCAGCAATAACCAGACAACATGGGGGCAGCTGCCCCCTCTGCTCTTGACTGTGGATGTGATACGTTCTGCTTAAGTTCACAGCTTGCCTTCTGCTCAAGGATGGACTAGAACCTGGAATTACAAACAATATAAACCCTTGCCTCCATCAAGCTGCTTCTGGTCAGGGTGTTTTATTACTGCAACAGAAATGAAGCTAGGATAAATAAACAGTCTATAAATAAAGTCTACTGGAGCACTGCGAGGCAGCGGAGATAGTGTGTCATCAGAGCTCCAGGTACCCACTATCAGGGCATTTACGGAAAGCGCATGCCAACCTGGTACATACGAGCAACTCTGACCGGCCTTGCCAAGACCCTGAAAGCTAGCTTTTGAGCGTCACTCTGTGGACTGGCGTATGGGGCTAGTCTCAGTTACATTTTCTTTCTCAATATTTTGCATTTTATTCAAGATGTGCCTACCAACTACTGTGCACAGTGGTGGCTGAAATTCTCACACAGCCCCAAAGCAGACACAACTCAGGGCTGGATACAGTGGTGACAAACGAAATGAGGAGGTACGTGTGTCCTCAGCCACCCCGGTCCTTCAGGCACAGAGACAGTACACTCGTTTCTCTCTGTTCACTAACAAACTTCAGGACACAACTGAAAAAAGCACAGCTCTCTACACAAAAAAGGACCCAGCTAATTTTCTTCTGGAAAGACCGAGAGAGAAATATTCCAGGCTTGCAGACCACACTGTACTTCGGTTGTTCAACTCTGCCAAAAGTAACCACAGATAACACATGGGTGAATTTGACTGCTAAGACTTCGCCAAATTGGTTCTTTCAGAGTAGAGGCTCCTATTTCCAACCCTGATGTGCTAACAGAGGTAAGCGAGTATACAGATGGGGTACCAATACTGATACCAAACACCAATGCCATGCCATTGCCTCTGAGATCACACACCTGCCTTTGGCTTATATATTCGTATGTAAGATCACTGTCCTGTCCACATATCCATTTTGATAAGTAATAACAAGAAACTACCACTGAATGTTAAATTTATTTATTTATTTATTTATTGTTTTTTTGAGACAGGGTTTTTCCATAGCTTTGGAGCCTATTCTAGAACTAGCTCTTGTAGACCAGGTTGACCTTGAACTCACAAAGATCTGCCTCCTCAGTGCTGGGATTAAAGGTGTGTACCACCACTGCCAGAAATATTGTAATAATTTTAATAAACTGATTTTAATTCTACTTACCTGGAAACAGATAAATGTATCTGTGAAGAACAAGGGAAGCTACAGCTCACCAAGGAATCGCACTGTTCTACACAGCTGCACATTGCACACACAATCGACAGGGAATCACAGAGGCCAGTCTCACAGATAAGAAGTGCATTGCAAGCTGGTGGTGGTGGCGCAATCCTCCCAGCACTCAGGAGGCAGAGGCAGGGCAGGCAGTTCTCTGCAAATTTGAGTCCAGCATGATTTACGTGAGCTAGTTCCACGACAGCTAGGGCTGTTACATGGAGAAACCTTATGAGAGAGAGAGAGAGAGAGAGAGAGAGAGAGAGAGAGAGAGAGAGAGAGAGAGAGGTAGATTTCAATCCCTAGAAATTCAAGTTTTGCAACATTATCATCTCCTGATTCCAAATCCCAGAGAACTGCAGGCGCTGGGTAAGTTCTTACCACTTTCTTTCACCAGCTCTGCTGTCTTCTGAGCTGCTAAAAAGGAATCTACAATCTACTTAATTGGATTTTTAAAAATAAAAGCCCCTCTCATACTTTATACATCAAACAATTTGTTACACATTCCACTAAGTAGTTTCAAAGTCCTGAGTTCACAGAACTCTAAAGGGGTCACATGGGGGCACGGAGCTCCCATGCATGACATGTAAAGGGGAAGGTGCTTCTCCTGGGAAAGATCATACAGTAAGTATGTAAAAGGACACAGGCAAAGAGTGCTAACATTTCTGTACTCCGAATGCCGAAGCATAGGGTTTGTTTAGTTTCTCTACAATGGAGCTACAACTATTTATTTTTACTTTAAAAAACACAAAGCCTTATCGATCTTAAACTTTTCAGACTATTACTTGAATCTCAGCCAATGCCTAAGCCCAACAGTGACATCTTATCGTTCTCTCACATACGTGAGGATGTCCGCAGCTTTCTGTTTGCTTGCTGGCCTTCTCACCTCTGGCACATGAAATGGAATCTATTTGCCAGCCCTATTCTAACCACGTGGCCTAAGTCTCAAAGCTTCACCAAAACATAATGCCTACGACAAGGTTCAAGGAATCTTCTGTCACCAGCACACTGCCTTTGTTTTGGGAGAAGAGACTCCTAGCGGACTCCCCAAGTGCCTCATTCCCTAGCCCACTTCAGCGGTTTGTGTCACCTGCCTGGGCCTGGAAGACAGTTTCAGACTGCAACTTTTCTTCTAGCAGTCAGAAATGGAAGAAACACACAAGATACTTCAAAGCAGACAGAGCACGGCGCACCATGGCCTATGGGAAAAGTTACAAGAAGGGGACCTATTTATTGCTACATAAGGCAACAAGAGGCCCAAAGGAGCTGAGAACCACACACAAAGTCTCCAGCAGTCTGGGGCTCAGTGGCTGAGCAACTGCCTAGTATAGAAGAGACATGAGAGCTCTAGGGTCTACACACAGACACAGACACAGGTGTGCGCGCGCACACACAGCCAAAAGACCACAAGTTTACGTGTTCAGCAGTCTACCCTAAGCTAACTCGGTGCCAGTATCTTGACTTTGGAAAGTGAGTTTCCACAGAAATCAAGTTATAGATGACCACAGAATTCCCAACTCAGCTCACAAAGTTTTAGCTGATGTAAATGGTAGCCCTAGGAGGGGCCTACTGTTTCTAGTGAGCCACTTCAGACCCAGAGAATAGTGATGAAAAAAATAAAGAGAAAAACAGTAGCTCCTAACCTGAGGTGCTACTATTCTGGCACTCTGAAAATGGCCAAAAGAGGCCACTGACAGGGCAGTAAAGTGGAGCAGCAGTTGACTAGGAGGAATGGTAATCGCGTTTCACTCTAAAAGGGCTTGAGGGATCATACTTAGGGTGATGAGAAATTTGCTAGAACTCACTGAGTTGTGATGGAGGAAGGTCATTGGTTAATTAATAAAAAAACTGCTTGGCCTCATAGGTTAGAACATAGGTGGGTGGAGTAAACAGAACAGAATGCTGGGAGGAAGAGGAAGTGAGGTAAGACGCCATGCTCCCCTCTCCCGGGCAGATGCGATGAAGCTCCGACCCAGGATGGACATAGGCTAGAATCTTCCCGGTAAGCGCACCTTGGGGTGCTACACACATTAATAGAAATGGGCCAAGCAGTGTTTAAAAGAATACAGTTTGTGTGTTGTTATTTCGGGTAAAGCTAGCCGGTGGCAGGAGCTGGGTGGCGGAATGCAACCCGCAGCTCCCTCAACAGAGTTGGACATGTGTAACAAGTGACTGTTATGATCCATAGCAACCATGTGTCTTCTAACGGCACCGCCATCGCTGATGGACCAATCTCCTGCATAGGGAAGGAGTCCCAGAAGACGCAACTAAAAAGCTCCATCACTGAGGAACATTGCACTGTGGAAGCATTTCCCACAGATCTGTAGAGATGCTGCTGCAAACATACCTTTGTGCCCACCACAGGAAGACAGGGCACAACACTTGATAAAGGAGAATGGCTACCACTTTATGTATTTACTGCTGTTCTAGTTTCACTGCTGTACCTGTGGGAAAATACCCAGACAAAAAGCAACTCAAGGGGAGGAGACAGAGGTTGATATCAGTGTACAACTCCATCACTGAGGAGAATCCACAGCAGCTAATTGCAGGACACACACAGTCAAGAGCAGAAAGAAACAAATGCACATGCTCACTTGCTTGCCTGCACTCAGCTCTACTTCTCCATTCTTACACAGCCAGGTACCCCAGAGCAGTCTCGCTGGGTTGGGTCTTCTCACGCCAATTAAGACAACACTCTATAGACATGCCCACAGTCAACCCAATGCACACAATCCCTCACTGAGAGTCTTTTTCTAGGTGACTCTAGCTTATGCCAAGTTGATAATTAAAACTAATCATCACACCTACATTTTCATTGTTATTTTAGAAAGTACTTCTGAAGCCAGACATAGTGGTACAAATCTTTAATCCTGGCACTCAGGCAGAGGCAGGTGGATCTGAGTTTGAAGCCAGTCTGGCCGATAGAGTAAGTTTTATAATAGCCAGGGCTACATAATACAGAGACCCTGTCCTAGGGGAAAAAAGGAAAAAGGAAAGAATGTACTTCTTCATTTACAATGGCAACCGCCTCCTATATCTCCAGCTTACCGATTCTCTTGCTCTGATCATGCTCTTTTGGGACTGATTTAATCTCATACATCATGTAACAGAAGAACAGGCCATACCACACAGCCCAGGTACACAGCAGGTATAGCATCTAGATGTGAAGTATACTCCATGATGATTCCACAAAGATGAACTCACATTGCACTTCTGAAGTGCGAACCTGTCCTTAAGGGAACCATGGCTCAATATCCTCATGCCTGGATGCAACACAGAACCACTGGGAATTAGCAGCAGATCTTACCTGCATCCTCTTTTAAATGTTTATGGCATGAAAACATGTACACATGTACACACATGCACTTGTGTGCAGCACTCTGAGCACAGGTGGAGGCCAGAGGTGAATGTCAGGTGTCTTCTCTACAGCCCTCCACCCCCGCTCCTTTCCTTTAAAGAGAAAGCTCTGCGCTGGTCTGCAAGCACAGCTGGCACGGGGAGACCCTGTAGCAGAAGTCTCAGGGGAGGCAGAGTCAGGAGGACAGAGCAGTAAGACCCAGCAGTGAGCAGCTGCAGGTACAGCCAGCCAAAAGCCTCCCATACACTGGGGGAGAGCATACTCTTCCCAGCTCAAGGCTGCCTGGAGGACATCTCAAGTGTGTGACTCACGGCTGGATCTACTCTTGCCTTCTTTTCTTCCAGGAAGTCACTCAGCAATAAGAATCTGGCTGTGCCAGAGTCTGAGTTTCATTTCAGGGAAGGAGAGGAATTTAGAATGTGACAGGAACCAGGAACTAGGTCTGTGGACTCAAGTACTCCTGACTTTGTGAGTGTCCATTCCACTGTTAAAATGGTAGTCATCATGACTCCAAGATAGAAATAAAATACCTTCATACTGGTTACTTAGAAACATAGTCTTTCTCTTTTATTTCATATGCATGTATTTTATGTGTGTAGGTATTTTGACTGCATGTATTACATATGTGAAAAACGTGTGTGCGTGGTGCCTGCAGAACCATCACGGGAACTGGATCCCCTCGAACTGGAGTTAAGGATGGCTGTGAGCCACCATATGAGTGCTAGGAATTGAACTTGGGACCTCTGGAAAAGCAGCCAGTGCTCTTAACCACTGAGCTATCTCTCCAGCCCCAAAACCATCTTTCTGATTACTTATCTCATTTACAATGGTCCTTGGTCTTGTCATGGGATTGTCAGCTATTCAGAAAAGTACAACAAATTTGAACACCCTTTGGACAAAAACCACGTGTTACTCAAAGGTTACCAAGCCAGTCTAGTTTCTCCCAGGAAGAAGGTACTGTGCAAACATCTCACAGTAACAAAAGACAACGCTAACAGAGGGCAGGGTAGAACAGATAGCTTCCAAGGGGAAAAAGCGATGGTGGTGGTGATAACACCTGTGGAATGGGAGCCATCAGAGAATCACTGGTACACAAGAAATAGGACATGGAGAGACAGAATTCGAGGGGCAGTGCTGTCCTCCATTAAAGGCTCAACATTTTATTTAAGCTGCTGAGCAACACTGGCTGGAGGAAGCAGTTCCCAGGTGAGCATTCACAGGGCCAGAGCCAGCTTCTTCCAGGAAGAACGGGGCCCAGAATGAACTTGCCCTAAAGCATTCAGATTTTAGATCACCGTTCATTCACCCAGTATTTATGGAATACACAAAGGTCAAAAACTGAAGAGGGGAAAAAAGAGACCAAAGTGAGCCAGTCCCCACCCTTGATAAGTTTAAGAGAAAGAGGAATGTAAACGAACAACCCCATCCACAGGAGAGTAATGGTCTGTGTGTCCAGGACAGGCTTCTGAAGCAATTCATGCAGACTTCAAATGGGTCTAGGGAAAGGCGTGGAAGGGTCGGACTCAGCAGGGCAGAGCCCTAAGGGCATACAAGAACATACAAGAACTGTGGCATACAAGAACAGAGGTAGAGGCTGACTCAGGCCTCTGCAGCTATCGCAGACTCAAGAGCACAGACCCAGAGCCAGCAAGCAGCTACTTATTTCAACAGCCCAATTAGCACAACAAAACCACTGGTGCAAACTACACACCAGAGAAACCCTTAGAAAGAAGGGGAGGGGCGATGGAACAGGACCTACAGACTAAAGACTGGGGAACTGGGATTCCTGGGCAAAGGGTGTAATTCAGCAGGCAGAGTTCTTGCCTAAT
>NC_022015.1:16104408-16117577 GCF_000317375.1 Microtus ochrogaster
CAGATATTTACATTACGATTCATAACAGTGGCAAAATTAGTTATAAAGTAGCAATGAAACTAATTTTATGGTTGCAGGTCAGCAGAACATGAGGAACTGTATGAAAGAGTTGCAGCATTAGGAAGTTTGAGAACCACTGTTATAAGCACTACATAAACCAGGTGTGTTGGTACAGACTAGTAATCACAAGATGTGGGAGGAATAGGTGGGAACATCAGAAGTTCAAGGCCAGCCTGAGATATGAGACTCTATCTCACCGTAAAGCCACACACCCCACCCAAACCCAGAATTTCTATCAAGAGAGCGCCCCACTTAATACCAGACTGCCGACATTAACATTCTGGAAGGTCTCAGGATGGAGAACACGTGGTTAGCACATACAAGGTCCTCATATCTACCCCAGCACCACAGAAAAGCTTAATAACTGAACATGCGACATTTGTACATTATCATCTTTTATGAGAACACTCAGTACACTAATAAAATGATAAGAACATTTATAGCCCAATCCTTACTTTCCTAGGCAGACATGGCTAGAATCACACCATGTGACCAGCCTGAGCCTCAGAAGAAAAGGGACCTCGGCATCACACAAAGTCGGGTTCCTCTTCTGTTTTCATGACAGATCCTGCTGGCAACTCCATCATGAACTAAGCATATGATCTGAAAATACATGCCTTCACCTTCCGGCCCTCATTTTATTCTATGTGCATGATCATTCTCACACAGCCTGTAAGAGGCTGCAATTAAATAGCCAAAAAGAGAATATCCAAACTTGCTTTGAAAATGCAGGACCATCTCTACATCTTCCAGATGTGAGCGGCACTGAGAACCTGAATAACCAAGTTCATCTATGCTTCTACGAAGACCACAGTCACAGAGGTAGCCCAGAAAGTTCCAAGTCGGGCATGCTCACAAAATGAAAGGAAAATCTGTTCACTTGGAAAATCCGGGTGAGGCTGCTCTGGAGGGAGGATAGGGAAATTCTGGGTGTGGAATACTATAAATCTTGACTTGATTTTTCAAAAGTTCAGGGAGCACTTGGAGGATGAGAAATGTTGTAGACAGTCAAAATAGAAAACTCGTTTCAAACATGTGTTTGTTTATTTTTGCTCAGAAGGATCCACGGAATAACTTAATGGAAGCTGGGTGGGGCTGTGCAGCAGCGCTGAATCCAACCCCAGCTGCTATCGAGTACGCTCACCACAACCCTCTCGTGATTCAGTCACTGAATAAACATTTGTTCAGTTCCCCTCCATGAGCCATCATGAGTAAGAGATACGGCCCCTGTCCTAACAGAGAGGAAGACTGTCGAGGAAAATGAGCAGTTTCTTCTAGGCAACGAGCACTCCAACAGGGAAGCTCATGGCACCCTGGACACTCTCTGCCATCACAGCTATCTACTGGACCCATTATTGTGGGCTCCATGTGACCGAGTTGCTCTGTCGGAAATAATCCTAAAATAACTCTGTGATGTAAGTATTATTATTCCCACTCTATCAGTAAGGAAACTGAGGCACAGAGAGGTAACTTGCCCAGGTATCACAAGTGGGCTCTGAAACTGGATGCCATCTGCAGCGATGATCTTAACCATCTCATCGATTCACCTTTTATGCCTCAGGACAGCCTTGAAAGTAACACTATTACTATACCCAGTTCACAGATGAGACACCCAGATACAGACAAGTTAATTACCTGCAGAACAGTGGGTGTCGCACAGTAGCAGAGTACTTACTTGCCTAGCATACACAGGCTCTAGGTTCAATTCTCTGTTAATAAAAATAAAAAATCAAAACCACTTGCAGAAAAAATTAGAAAACAGAAGGAACCTGAACACCAATCCTGGATATCAAAAAGGTTTTCTCAAAGAAGTGACTCCCGTTATCTAATCTAACGACAGAGTTGGAGATGTGAACATTGGTAGGACAAGCAGACTGATAGTACCTAAACTGAAGGGCATGGGACTGCTAATCTATTATCCTGGCCTTGTCCAGTACAGGGGTAGCTGCAACAGACCTCTGGGGAACTGGTGGCATTAACACACATCATCAGTTCATGAGGTCAAATGAGGTAAAGGGATGCAGAGCCTACTGCAGAACAGTCGGAAACCTGAGAGAACACTGTAGGGCTCTGGACCTTAAAGTGAGGGGCAGGCAGCCCTCCTCTGGGGCAGGGGGGCAGGAGGCTCAGCTCTCAGTGCATGGACACAGGCCTGATAAGCTCTGGGGAAGACAGCAGAGCAACAAGACTGCCCAAAGGAGACTATGCAAAGCAACAACAAAGCAAGACCCAAATACTGCAAGCTAAATTAAGACATTAACAGCCTAGAAGGAGCATGCCATTCTTACTTTCCATACGCAGCTAGAAAATGGTCACAAACAACTATGGGAGGGGGGACCAACCCAGAAGACAATATGACAGTCAACAGAACTAGACTCAGAGACAGCAAAGGTACTGGCTGAAATTATCGCACAGGAACTTTAAAAAAAAAAATATATGATAGACATATAAAAGGGGTTAGTAAAAAGGTAAACAGAACACATGAGCAGATGAGCAATCTGGAAATGTACAGAAATTCTTCTGTCAAAAACACAGGGAGAAAAAATTAGAACAAAGTGCCTAGGATCTACAAGACAAAATCAAGTCTATTGCTTACGACATGAGTTCTAGGTAGGGAAATGAGGGCACAAAGACAGAAGAAGCATCTGTAAAGCCAACACCTGAGGATGTTCTTAAATAAACTAGGGAAGGGTGGAGAGACGACACAGTGGCTAGAGCATCTGCTGCACACCCATGAGGAATGGGGTTCAGGGGGCAGAACCCACATAAGCTAGGTATCCCATCTAGAATTGGAATTCTAACTCTGAGGGGGAGCAAAGGAGGATTGCTGGGCTTGCTGACTTCCACCTAGCAAAGGAAATACAAGGCCAGGTTCGGGGAGAGACCCTGCTTCAAATGGATAGGTGGAGAGTAACAGAGGACCCCTGATACCTCTTATGACATACCCACCCACCCAAATACAGCCACAAGACATGAGTGGACAGTTTTTAAAAAAAATAAATGAAGGACATTAACCTAAAGATTCAACAAGACCATGGTCAGGACAATTGTCTATATTCTGCCAATTATGCTTTTAAATAAACGCCGATTGGCCAGTAGCCAGGCAGGAAGTATAGGCAGGACAACCAGACAGGAAGTAGAGGTGGGTCAAGGAGAACAAGAGAATTCTGGGAAGGAGGAAGCCCATTTCTCCCCAGTCCTGTCCAGACATGGAAGAAGCAAGATGTGACCTGCCCCACTGAAAAAGGTACTGAGCCATATGGCTAACATATACTACAATAATGGACTAATATAAGTTATAAGAGTTAATAAGAAGCCTGAGCTAATCAGTTTATAACCTATGTAGACTTCTACGTGATTTTCTTTGGGACCCAATGACTGTGGAAACCAGGCAGGACAGAAACCCCAGTAAGTAGGCCCTCATGTTACAAGACCAGAAACTCCCAAGTTGGATAAATAAAAAGAAAAAAAATGTCAGTATTATAAAAGCTGTTGTGTAAATGTTCAAAGAAGACAGAAGGGGGAAGGACATACAGGGAACAGAAAAGGAATGATGGCTGATTTGCAGAAGTACCAAGACCAAGGGACAACAGAACAGCATCCTGGGGACCTGGAAAAAAATGCCATATTTAAAGAAACAAAAGCCAAAAGGCCACCTCCAGGAACCCCTGTTCACTCCTGGAGTGGGGAGGGAAAGGCAGACGAAGGGAGGGGCTGGGAAGAGCGCACTGACAGGACTGCTGTGGGCTGGAAAGACTCTTAGGGAAGGACGGCAAAGAGCTCTTAGAGCACAGCCTGCTCTGCAGAGGCTGCATGCACTCCCCGAGAGAAAGCTCAGCATGGGAGGAGAAGGATTCTGCTCCAGGCCGGTGCTCTTGTTATCATACTTTCAGGCCCAGTTTGCAAGCAGACAGTCAAGCAACAATCAGTTTAAAGACTTTATCTACTTTCCAGGACAGTTTCAGTATGGTATGGCTTTTAAAAGATTACCAAGTTTCAACTCTCAAAACTTGAATTTCTCTGGTCTCTGAGGCCTTGGGAGATAGAAAAGCTTGGGCTGCTAGCCAGGTAGGCTCTTTATAATTTTAGTATTTCTCAAACCTGACACTGCTGACATTATGATCTAGGTAATTCCTTCCTGTGGGGGCTGACCTGAGCACTGTGAAATACTTCATAGCATCCTGGCCTCTACCCACAGAGAAATGAGTGACAATGTGTTCTATTCTCTCCTTCACCCACAGTCGTCACAGAAAGAATGCCTGCAGATATTCCCAAACATCCTTGGGAGAAAAGGAGTCAAAACTGCCCTCAGCAGAGCATATTCAGAGAGGAGGTGTGTCTGTGTGTCGAGGTAACTGTAGTGGCCTGGCTGTTGGGGAGAGCCCTCGATTCTGGGAAATGATTGACTTTCTGTCCACACTCAATTTCCTCTTCTGAGCAGGTAAGAGTGGGTTAGTTGTTATTTTGCATTCTGTTTAGTTGCCCACCTTTTGTTAAAGGCTGGGTGCAATGGCATTTCTGAAGTATGTCTAATGTCCCACTGTCCGGATCTGGACAAAGAATGAGTGAACAAACTGCACTTGATTTCCCTGCCCAGCGACCCACTTCTTAATAGGCACACCTGGGACTTTTGCTAAATAGCTTCCACTACCTTTTTTCCCCTAGAACTTAAAAAAAAAAAAAAAAGTCTGACATTTATTGGATTTTAACAGGGGAGAAAAAATAAACAGGTTCAGTCAATCATCTTAAACTAATGTAGTGGTTCTCAACCAGTGGGCCACAACGCCTTCAGTGGTCGAATAGCTCAGGAGTCGCCTAAAATCAACAGAAAACACAGACATTTATATCACAATCCATAACAGTAGCGCAATTACAGTTATGAAGTAGCAATAATTTCATGGTAGGGGGTCACCACAACATGAGGAACTGTGTTAAAGGGTCACAGCATGAGGAAGGCTGAGAACCACATGTTCATCAATGTTCTAGGTTCCCTCCTCACCGGGTTTGAGATGTACTGATAGACAGCACACCAATGTACTGTACAGCAGCAGCATGCTATTGTGGTCATCATTTGCCTAAGACTTTGTAAAAATAAATTTATAGCTGGGTGTGGTGGTATACTATGTGCCTTTAATCCCAGATCTTGGGAGACAGAGGCAGATGGATTTCTATGAGTTTGAGGCCAGCATGGTCTACATAGTGAGTTCCAGGCCAGCCAGGGCTATATAGAGAGACCCTGTCTCTCAAAACAAAATCAATCTGTGAAGTCAATTAATGAAGGGGGGGAGGGGGCAAGAGATAGAGTGCTTGACCTCCAGGATTACTGGAAAAATGAAGCATTCCTGCATGAGTTATCTGGATGCTGTACAAAGAGGATATTAGTTTTCTCCTGCAACCATGAGAACATCTTCAAATGCTCTGGAATGGCTCTGGTCCTTGATCACGCTAAGCAGGCGCTCTCCTTCCCACCAGCCATCAAACTCTTACATCTCCTTCAGAACTCTGAAGATGGAACCTAAAACATCCCCATAAATGTATATGGAAGCTCTCCCGACCCCCCAGAAATGTACTGGCTCTTTAGGGTTGGGGAATATGTCCAATAAGCCTGCAGCCAAGTTCAGCCACCACCTTAGACCTGAGCAACCATGAGCAAATTACTTGGTATCTCTGTGCCTGTACTTATTACAAAATGAAGCTAGGAAAAATATCTTATAGAATTGAAAGATTCAAATTAATACATAGGCAAAGTGCCTATGTCCTAGAAAGCATGTAACAAACTGTTTTTGTTTAGTTGCAACATAAAATTGCTATGGCTCCAAACTCTACCAGGTCTGTGACCTCTGCTCCTGTCTTACCACTAAAAAGGGGCAACAGTAGTCACTTCCCAGGACTTGTTGAGTCTAAACCAAGTTGGTACACAACTAATATTTGGAACAGTACTGATACCTAGCAAAAATCTAGTAAGTATTAGCTACCATCATGGTAGCTGTTTTTCCAGAAAGTTTTTCCAGGCATTTGTGTGAAAGATGTGATGGGGATCACATATTGGAGGCTGTGTTGAAGAGTTTTATGTCAACTTGGTAAAAGCTAGGGTCATCTGAGAGGAGGGAACCTCAACTGGGAAAATGTCTCCAAAGGATCAGACTACAGAGCTGGGAATAGTTGTACATGCCTTTAATCCCAGCACCTGGGAGGCAGAGGCAAGCGGATATCTGTGAGTTCCAGGACAGCCAGAGTTACCCGGCAAGACCCTGAATCCAAAACAAAATAAATCTATCAGGCTGCATGCAAGCCTGTAGGGTATTTTCTTAATTACTGATTGGGGTGGGAGGGTCTAGTCTATGTGGGTGGAGCCACCCCCAGGCTGGTGGTCCTGGGTTCTGTAAGAGCACTAAACAAGCCAGTAAGTAACACCCCTCCATGGCCTCTGCCTCCAGGTCTCTGCCCTCTTGAGGTCCTGTCCTAACTTCCTTTGATAATGAACTATGATGTGTAAGCAGAAGCTGAATAAATTGTTTCCTCTCCAGGCTGTTTTGGTCATGGTTCTTCATCACAGCAATAGTAACCATGACTAAAACAGAGGCAAAGAAAATACCAAAGGCCATAAGAAGATGGGACTCAAGTGAGAAGGGGAGGGCCCATACAAATAGTCAGCCATCCTGCAGAGGGAACAGGAAACTGGTACAACCACGGATTGAGTAGGAACTGTCCCAATGGCGACGAGCAGGCCTCCATGAGTGGGAAGTAGGAGCCTCACACAACCACCAAGAGCATCTACTTGATGCCTGCTGGATACAAGCAGTCTTCACTCTAAGGAAGTATCTGAAAGATCTAACAGGGTGGAGTGAGATCAGCTCTGGAAACGCTGAGTTCCAGGGACCTGCAGATGGCAGGCCAGTGGGCATGTCCAATGGGATTCAGAGGCACCTGGACCAGAGGTGCAGCATGCTGTGGGTACTGGTAGCAACTGTGTATTTCAGGAGTTTGCTGTGACAGAGCCTCAGGCGTAGCAGGAAGATCCACAGCAGGGAACAGAGAGACTCCCTGCAGAAAGAAGGGAAGGTGCCAGGAGACGGATGTTTAGAAAGCAAGGCTGAGTGACAGGCGGCAGCAGAGTGAGGACAAGAAGGCATGTGGATGTGAGGCTGAGAGGAATGGATAGCGCACAGGAAGAAGAGAAGCACTCCAACCCCCACCAAACCCATTTCCAATTACTTTTCCCTGTATTTATCCAAAATTAATATTGTTATCATTCCTTTTCTACAAAACTCTAGTTTCTATAAAAACTGACTATAAGATTTCATTTGGGGGCTGGAGAGATGGCTCAGAAGTTAAGAGCACTGATGATATTCCAGAGGACCTGGGTTCAGTTCCCAATATCCATAGGGCAGCTCACAACCATCTGTAATTCCAGTTCTAGGAGATATGATGCTCTCTCCTGGCCTCCGTCAGCAACAGACACACATGTGGTACAAAGACAAACATGCAGGCAAAACACCCATACATATACAATAAAAGCAAATTTAAAAAGCCAGGAGGTGGAGCAGGTAGATCTCTGTGAGTTCTAGGCCAATTGGTTTGGGACTCATTCGTTAAAATAGTATTTGTTGAGTCTTGTGGATACAGAAATAAGCCAAATGGGTAACAGAGGTCAAGATTCAGGGCACTGACAAAAAGGGAGGGGAAACTGTTATCAACTGAGAAGACAGAGTTCTGTAGAAGAAAGGGGGCTGAGAAGGAAGGGCAGAAGAAGAAGGGGGTCAGGACCTCAGGAGACGGGAGGATGAAGACATACCTGCCAAATGACAAGAACAGAGTCTGGTCAACTCTACCCTAAGGCTGATAGTAGTATCTCTAGTTTTCTCTGGAAATTGGGAAGGCAATCCAAGGGGAGTGGGTGTGTCTGGGGTAGGGTGGAGCAGCTGTGAGAAAAGTGAAAGTCTGCCAAAGGCACTCGGGAAAATGAACTGGAAAGGCACCAAGGATGGGAAGGCAGCACTACAGCCCAGTGGAGCTGGAGGTGGGAGGTTTTGTCAGCCCCAACCTGCACAATTAGACTGTCTTTCTGGACTACAACCTACATCCCAGGTACAAGAGAAGCCAAAGGCAAACACTTTGCAAAAGAGGTGAAGAGAAAGGCCAGCTGCACCGAGTTTTGACAGTGGCGTTCAAAAGGAAAGGGCACAACTGACTAAGGACACACAAGAAGCTCAGAGGGAACTGCCTCGGAAGGGGACTCCAAGAAGGGACAGATTGTGATCAGAGCAGACAAAGGATCAGAGGGGAGCTTGTAGAAGTGGTGTAAATTACATTGACATTCCCACCAACAGTGTATGGCACAGGCTCTTGCCCTCCGGTGACAGCAGCATACCATTATCTTGAACTTGGCCAATTTTACAGACGAAAAACTGAGTCTTGAAGCTTTGAATTTCTGAAAAGTTACAGCAGGCATGGTGGCCACGCCTTTAATCCCAGCACTCGGGAGACAGAAGGACATAGCACTGTGAATTTGAGGTCAGCCTAGACTAGTCATGCTTCGGGCCACCCCGAGCAAAGCCCCATCTCAATGAAACAAACAACAAAAAAAAAAGAGAGAAAAAAAGAGAATCTCCTCCATTCTTAGTTACCTGTACGCAGCTATGAACGTTCTGTTTATTGGTGAATTGGGCTAGTGTTTTTTAAATTGAAAGCTTTATACATTAGGATATTAGCCATCAATTATGGCTACTGTTTTTGTCAAATAGCATTCAACATAGCATTATGATACCACAAAGACAAAGTGACTTATTTTGTTGTGCTAAGAACCAAACCTAAGGCCTTGAGCACCTAGAAGTACTCTACCCAAAATTTAATTGCTTAAATATGCAGTTATCTATTGTTCTTTCTCTGCACTTTTATACGAAATCACGAAGTGCTTTACTTCCTATGATAAACTGCAGTTATGTCTATTAATTTTTTAATGACGTTTTTCCCTTAAACTGGGCATTGAACCAAGAGCTTCAAGCATGTTAGGCAGGTTCTCAAACACTGAACTGCTCCCAGGTGGTGTAGGAGGTCCTTCTGTTTATGTGTTGCTTTCACTGGTTGAATAAAGAAACTGCCCTGGCCTTTTGATAGAGAAGAACTTAGATAGGCATGGAGAACACACTGAATGCTGGGAAGAAGGGCAGAGTGAAAGACACCATGGATCTCCTGCCTGAGACGGACACTGGTTAGAATCTTGCCAGTAAGCCACAGTCATGTGGCGATACACAGATTAATAGAAATGCGTTAAATTAAGAATTAGCCAATAAGAAACTAGAGCTAATGGGCCAAAGAGTAATTTAATGAATACAGTTTCTGTGTGGTTATTTTGGGTGTAAGCTAGCCGAGCGGCCACGACAGAACAAGTGCCCGCTCTCCGTGCAACACTCAGGCACTGTATAAAACTCTTGGTCCATTTGGGGTTTACTTTGGCACACGATGGTGAGGTGAAATCTAACCTGACTGGTCCCCAACCAATGCTAACCCGTTGTCTCGGGCCATTTCCTCACTGTCTTGTGATACCTCTTTATCACAAATGCATGTCTTAAACATACCAGGGCTCGCTCCACCGTGACGCCAGGAGCCCCTGAAGCACAGCAGAGGCAGACCAGGCCAAGGTGAGAGGAAGAAAGGGGGCAGGGTAGGGAAAGAGAGAGTGGGGAGAAAGGGGACGGAGGGGAAAAGAGAGGAAGGGAAGAAAAGAGGGAAGGCGAGGTGAAGAGGGGGAGAGAGGATGTGCTGGCAGGCTGGAGATGGGCATGGGGGCACCTCAGCTTCTCGGCTCAAGTTCAGCACACTCACTACACACCACAGCCAGATCTTTAAAATACCGCAGGCAACTCGCCTGAAGAAAGGCGATTCTGACGGGAAATGACTTGATGACTAGGAATTCTCCTCCCAGAGGGAACACTTCTGCTTGGGGGGAGCTCACATCTAACATGTGAGCAAGTGTTCTAGAAACTGGTGAAAGAGCAGAGACCCACATGGAAGTGAACGCTGCTATGGCATCTCTCCAGACAGCGGCCACAACACGAGCTCTGGCTGAGCTTCTTCAAGAACTGCTGGGTTTGCTGAGCTGCCAGACTGGAAGAGGGGGAGTAGCTCACCTTAAAGCTCTTGTCCATGGCCTTGATACCTCTGGAGCCTGTGAAATTACAGACAGCTCCTCTTAGAGAGTGAAAGGAGTTCAGACCTGAGAACTGTTACAACCTCTACCTAAAATCTTCAGCAAAGCCTCTATTGAAGGATGCCCTAGCAGTCAGAGCCTACAATTAAGTCTATTGCCTTGTGACTTGCTAACTAGTTCCTTAAAAGCAACACTAACACACCACCACCAATAATCCATTGCAAGTGCTTTACCATTGCTCATCTTGCAGTTCCTTGTCTGAAGTTCACTGGTTTTCTCCATAGTCAGACTAGGAAAAACTCAGCATCCTGCCAGGCAGACACAGAACAAGTGGGCCATGTAAAATGGACTCGGCCTATGCAACTATGAGAGGAAATGCACAGTTCACAGCTGACTACAGTGGTGTATGGCTGGCATCCAAACACTTGGAAGGCTGAAGCAGAAGGGCTGCCAGGAGTTCTGGGCTAGGCCAGCCTTGGCTACATGTCAATCCCAGTCCAGCCTGGGCTACGCAGTGAGACACTGTCTCCCGCTCCAACCCCCACACACACACACAAGTAAATGGAATACATAGTCACCCTCTACCTTCCTATTAGAAACACATATTCCAAGCCTCCATCAAGGAATGGTTCCTAGAAAGAGCTGGATGAGATCACCTGGGACGTGAGAGCTAAGTCCAAAAACAAAAAATGTCAAAAAAGTGAGACGCAAACCTGTCAGTCCAGCTGGGGCCTTCTTCCCAGGGCACGCTACCATTTCCACTCTTCTGAGGGCAGAGGTCCAGTCACCCTCATGAAGTGAGGTGGGAAGGTCATTTGTCTATCTGTTGCTTTCATTAGTTAATTAATAAAGAAACTGCTTGGCCTGATAGGTCAGAACATAGGTGGGTGGAATAAACAGAACAGAATGCTGGGAAGAAGGGAAGTGAGGGCAGACATGATGGAGTCAGCTGCCAGGTCAGACATGCTGAATCTTTCCCTGTAAGCCACCACCTCGTGGTGCTACACAGATTATTAGAAATGGGTTAATCAAGATGTAAGAACTAGCCAATAAGAGGCTAGAACTAACGGGCCAAGCAGTGTTTAAATGAATACAATTTGTGTGTTGTTATTTTGGGGCATAAGCTAACCAGGCGGCTGGGAGCTGGGTGGCAGGAAGCGGCCTACTGCTCCTTCTACAATGAAGGATGCTCTCTCACTCCTAGTTTACAAACCTCACTTTCACCTGCCTCAGCATCAGACTCTATTGGCCCTTTTCTTCAGTTCATCTCAGCCCCTCCAAATGCAGGCAACATTTGAGAAGCATATCTGCTATGTTCATTCTCAGATTTACCCATAAGAATATCACATTCCAGTATGATCTGACTGGTCAACATGTTGGGCTCCCCTTTTCCCAATTGGCTTTGGGAAGTATCATTAAGAGACAAGTTTGCTTTCTTCAGCAAAAATACTCACCTGCCAGCCTTATAGTTGGACTCAAATAGGGAGACACACTACACGCTGTGTCTTAAGGGAGCGATGCTTGCAGACTTCATGAGTAACCCAGATTATAACACCTGCATTTCAGTAGGATTGGTGCTGGAGAGTTTCATGTCAACTTGATACAAGCTAAAATCATCTGAGAGAAGGGAACATCATCTAAAAAATGCCTCTATAAGATTGGGCTATAGCGCGGTGGGGGCACCCGCCTTTAATCCTAGCTCTCAGGAGGCAGAGGCAGGCAGATCTCTGTGAGTTTGAGGCCAGCCTGGTCTACAAGAGCTAGTTCCAGAACAGGCTCCAAAGCTAGAGAAACCCTGGCAAAAAAAAAAAATAATAAAATAAAAAAAAATTGGGCGATTGGGCTATATGAGCTGGAGAGATGGTTCAGTGGTCTTGAGTTCAGTTCCCAGCAAGAACATGGTGGCTTACAACCATCTATATCTGGTGTGCTCTTCTGTTGTGCAGGCATACATGTAGGCAGAACACTGTACACATAATAAGTAAATCTTCTTTTAAAAGATAATTTAAAAAAAATGGTCTGCAGGCAAGTCTATGAGGCATTTTCTTTATTAGTGACTGATGGGAGAGGGCCCAACCCATTGTGAGTGGTGCCATACCAGGATCCAGGAGTCTGCAGGAAAGTAGACTGATCAAGTCATGAGGAGCAAGTCAGTAGCAGCACCCCTCCATGGCCTCTGCATCAGCTCCTGCCTCCAAGATCCTACCCTGTTTTGAGTTCCTTTCCTGGCTTCTGTCAATGGTGGACTATAACATGGAAAAGTAAGCCCAATAAACCCTTTCCTCCCCAATTTGCCTTTTGGTCATGGTATTTTACTGAAGCAATAGAAACCCTAAGTAAAACAGGATTCAAGTACTCCTGATGCTTCTGCAAAGCCAGGTAGGAATAGACTCACAGACCTTCCACACAACAACAATACAAATAAGGATACAGCAACACTTATCTTGGAGCCTGAACAATTAAGTAAAGGATAGGAAAAAACCATCCAAAGAAATAATAGGAAAAAGCCAGTCCACCATGACATGTTCAATGGCCTTGACTACTCTGAAAGATAAGGCAATAGGATCACACAGGGACAGGAGCAGCAACTCTGTTCCCAAAAGGAGGGGAGGAGAGAAGACAGGAGAGGATGGAGGAAGAATGAAAGAAACAGAAGAAAAAATAGAAAGCACAGATGATATATATACTAGTAAACCAAAGACACAATAAAATTATCAGTTGTAATAGTCAAAAACACATAGCACATTAATATCACCCAGGATAACCAATAAAAGTAGTTAGATCCTCAAGAAAACACCTGGCAGTGGCGACGGTAGCGCATGCCTTTAACTCCAGCATGCAGGAGGCAGAGGCAGGTGGGTCTCTGTGAGTTTGAGGCCTACAGAGCGAGTTCCAGGACAGCCTGGGTGATTACACAGAGAAGCCCAGTCTCAACAAACACAGAGATAGATAGATAGAT
>NC_022015.1:16117782-16127282 GCF_000317375.1 Microtus ochrogaster
AGACAGACAGACAGACAGACAGACATCTGGAAAGCACATAAAAGTCTGTATATATGAAAAGAAGTGTCATGCCCAGTCTCCCTGTGACCCCAGGTAGATCTGCCTTTACCAAGTCTTCCTGAAGCTTTCAGCCCACAGATTACTAAATCATACATTTCTGGTAAATAAATTAATTTATTTTTGTACCAAAATAAATTACGGCCTAGTCTTTAACCAACAACAACAACTTAGGGCTTCACACAGAGTAGGTACCCAATAAATACTACTACTGGTTTATTTATTTTATTTTTCAGACAAGCGGTCACTAGCTCAGGCTGCCAGGAATTCATCATGCTCCTGTTTCTGCCTCCTGCATCCTGGGATTCTGGCATGTACCACTACCACACCTAGCCCAATTAATATTTTAATGAGTGCCATCTCCAAACAGTCAGAATTTTAAATTCCTTAGAAGCTAGAAAAGACACAAAACTGAAAATGATCATATGAAAAGGACTGGCTAAAATCCTGATTAGAAATCCGTACAGCAGATTGTGACCACCAGTCCCTGAGACAGTGCAGAACTGGCGCTCACACATTTGCTGATCCTGAAGCAGTGGGAGCAACAAGGGCCAGCAGAAGACCATAAGAAAGAGGAGTACTAGACACACAACAAAGAGGTGAAGAGTCACCCAGGAGCCTGTGTCAGCAAGGAGCAGCTGTGCCTCACTGTCCTCACCTCTCCCTGTCCTTGCTCTCTCTGCAGCTTGAACACTGTAGCACTGTCTGAGGTGCTGTGGCCTTAGGTCTGCTTGTCCTCACCTCTCCCTGTCCTTCCTCTGCAGCTTGAACACTGTAGCACTGTTTCCCCTATCTGAGGTGCTGTCTGTCACCTTAGGTCTGCTTGTCCTTACCTCTCAGCCTAGTGCCACAGTTTCCTAGCCATACCTGCTCCCAGACTTCAAGCCCAAAAGCATCATCTTCACTTTCTGAGCTGCCACACAAAAGGGCCCCCAAATCTGATTGCAGTAGTCTGCAAACCATGATCTCTTCAAACTGGAAAAGGAAATTAACAACAGGCTGCAAAAAGGCGCAAGCTATGAACACTGCCTGTCTCCAGGAGTTGGTGGTAGTGGTCAAAGACTATATTTTTCATCTTGACATCTGGGAGTTTAGAAGGTGTGACAGGTATATTATTACCTGCTAACATCCCCAGATGCAATCACAATGAGGGTCTTACCATTGTCTGAAGAGAGGTATAAACCTGCTGAAAACTGGGCAATCACCATCATACATGACAGAGAACACTGTGAGGCCCTGTTCACCATGAAGCACTGCGGGCAGTTAACGGCTGTTAGTGGAGGGGGTATCATTCTTTCTAGCCTATTCCTGCTCATGCAAACAATCATGATTAAGCTCAGTGGGTCACATACAAAAGCTATGAAAGTAGGGGCTGGGGGCTAAGTGAAACCCATTATATACATGTATAAAATTATCGAAAATCTTTTTTTAAAAAGAAACAAGTACAGGAAATTAAAAGTGCACTACAATAAATATAATAACAACACAACAGAATTTCAATGAGCAACCAAATTTCTCCTGGGAGGAAAGATGTAATCAGTTAATATCAGGTTGGTTTTTTTTTTTTTTAAGGACACAGCAATTCTAATGTTTCTGAAAGCTTCAAGAAGGAAGCTACACTCTACACTGTCAGTGCATGCCAACTGCCGTCCTCTACCCAAGCGACCATAAAACAAGTGCTAAGAAGCAGACACAGCTGTCTTTCTGATTTATAAGCAAAAGAAGGCATTAAAGGACAGAATATACAGGGTCAGGTCCCCTAAGTTTATGTCTGACCTGTTGCAGTTCTGTTGTCACCTACTATCTCCATGAGTCTGTATCCAGAGAGGCCCTAACTGAACACGTGCCCCTCCAGCCACATGTCAGAGATCTCTGTGCTACACCCAACATTCTCAATCCTAGACATCCCCGCCCCACCCCCCATATAAAGTGAGTGAAGTACTCCGGTGTATTCCTTTAGGTATGGCTGGGTTTGGTTTCAATCAGCCACTCCAGCCCATACATCTGCAAGTATCCAATGACCATGTGCAATCCAAGCTGGTGCACTTCTAAATGTGTACACTGCCGAGTGACAGGTAGCTTAAAGACCCTCCCTGCATCTCTCAACATGCGTTGATATAAATATTTGTGTTCATCTGAGTCCCTCTTGACTTGTCCTGTGACTTATGATGTAAAGCATTTATAAAGCACTCTTTGACTCGTGTGACAGAGGAGAAACTAGAGAAGAAAAGCTGATGAAATATTAAAGGAGAGACCAAACGGATGGCTAGACAAAGCATCTCTGATAAGGCAGATGCCTAAAAAGAAAAACTGTGGGGAGGGAGGAGAAGAGAGAAACTTCTTCAGCAGTCAATATCCAGTAATAGGGAAACCAGGAATCACTGAAAGGGCGTGGCCCAGAATCTCCAGTCCTTACCACTAACTGAAAGAGATTGGACACTGTTTCCACGGCAAACATGCTCTCCTTTCACGTGCAGTAATTCAGAGCTACCCGCTCAACACAGTTCCTCATCCGACACAGAAGCTTTCTACAGATCTGTTCTATCTTCTGGAATTTGTCTTAGCTGCAAACTAGTCCAGAGCACATTGCTCCGCACAATTTACTGCTGCGCTACCTTCGGCAGCAAAACTAGCTGGAAAACAGTCTTCAGTTCAGGAGAAAAATGAGAGCTGACTAAGGTGACAGGAAGGATGTCCATGAAGAACAGAAACCACGTGAAAGGATCAGAACAGGAAGCTGGGGGGCAGCAGGTGGGGGCGTGTAATAACTTTAATCCCAGCACTTAGGAGGCAGAGGCAGGCAAAGTTCAAGGCCAGCCTGGTCTACAGAGCCAGTTCCAGGACAGCCAGGGCTACAAAGAGAAACCCTGTTTCAAGAAACTAAAACTAAAACCAAAAAGAAAAAATAAATAAATAGGAAGGTCATGAGTGACAGCAGGATGTAAAATGTAGTGGAGAAACAGGACTTGCAGAACCGCTTCTGGGGGCTGTGATGGCATTTGTGTCCTTGGGGAAGGAAGAAAAATTTTTGTTCTGTTTTATGGTCAATGGGGACAGAACTCTGGGCTTCACATATGCCACAGAAGCACTCACTGGTGAGCAGCATACCCAGCCCAGCAAACTCACTGTAAACTCTCTGGGTTCTATGGGCCAACCAGGTCACCGTTCTAATGACTCAACCCTAGTATTGTAGTGTATGACTATGCTTGTTGCAAAAAGCCTCCTTTGACAAAACAGGATGGATTAGATTCAGCCTGAGGCAAGTCTGGTGATCCATTGTGTAGGAAAGTTAAGAAAATGAGAATTTAAGATGAAGGTCATGATGAGTTCAATTTCTGCAGCACACTTAGCCAGAGATGTTCAAGACTAAGATGGCAGTATCACCTGGGAGTGAAGTGAAGCCAGGACCAGATCTTAAAACTACAAACCATCAGTCAGGTGGCAGTGGTACACACCTTTAATCCCAGCATTCGGGAGGCGGAGGCAGGTGGATCTCTGTGAGTTCGAAGCCAGCCTGGTCTACAAGAGATAGTTCCAGGACAGGCTCCAAAGCTACAGAGAAACCCTGTCCCTAATAACAAACAAACAAACAAACAAAAAACTGCAAACCATCAACCAAGAAGTGAGAGTTATGGGGCTGAGGTCACCCAGGGAATGGTTTGGGAGGAGAAGCGACCAACAGCGCTTCCTGGTGCCACTATAGTTGGCTTTCCTCTGTATTCCCATGTATGGATTCAACCAACCTGGGTATGAAATACTTCGGGGAAAATTACTTTTGTCCTCAACAGATTTTTCCTTTACCATTCTTCCCTAAAATATACAGCATAACATTTATATAGTATTTACAATGCACTAATTATACTAAGTAATCCAGAGATGATTTAAAATACATAGGACAATAGCAATGGCATTTTCTGAGACCTGAGCATCCTAGACCAATACTAAAGGTACCCAGTGACAAATATACGAGTGTGCAGTGTTTTCTAGGACCATTATGCTCCTGGAAATGGAGGAATAGCATAACACAATCTTTCTTAACTCATTCTTTATTTTTTAAAGGTTTCTCATTTTTAAAGATTTATTTTTATGTTTGTGAGCGCTTTGCCTACATGTAGTATGTATGTATGTATGTATTATGTATCTATGTACAGCAGGTGTATGCAGTGTCCAGGCTAGAAGGGGATACTGGATCCCGTGGACTAGAGTTACAGACAGCCGTGAGCAGACCTTTTGGTGCTAAGAACCCAGTCCTCTGGAAGAGCAGGAAGTACTCTTAAGGTCTGAGCCCTCTCTCCAGCTCCAAGGATTCCTCTTTTTAAAGTAGGCTTTCATTACCTTTTCTAAGGTAAATAACTTTAAGTCCAACTGGCTAGAAAATAAGGCAGTTCTAAAATAAAATACCTACCAACATTTTTTGTTTTCTTCTTCTTAGAAGGTATTTCATATAAAAGTAACACATATGTAAAAATAATATATGACTAATAAATTAGCCATCTACATCTTAAGAAGTAGCTAACTACTACCACCAGACAACTTTTCATGCCACAAGTATCAGTCTCTAAGCTAGAGGTCAAAGCAGACGGCCCAAAGCCAGATAAAGTTTGCAGATATGTTTTCTTTGGCTTACATGGATAGAGTTTTTCTTTTTAGTTGCTAACACTTAGGTATCATAAAACTTTACAGAAAAATCAGCATTCTGCTGAATCATTGAAAATGGGAGATGTGAGGGGGCTGGAGAGACGGCTCAGGATAGGTAAAACCATTTGCTGTTCTTGCAGAGGACCTGGGTTTAGTATTCAGTACCCACATGGTAGCTCACAGCCATTTGTAACTCCAGTTCCAGGGGATCTGATGCCTTCTCTGACCTCTGAAGGCTCTTACATGTATGTGGTGCACATATATATGCACAAGCACTCACACTTACAAAATACATGTCTGTCCCTCTCTTTTAAAAAGAGAGATGTATGTACGTTTACCAAGGCAACAATTGGCTGAAGGTAAAAAGTAACCCCCTCTTTAAATGGATAAGTGTTCAATAGCCCCCACCACTCCCTGTTCTCAAACCCACTCCCACTCCATTTCTTTATCTGCCCGGGCACTTGAGTTTGTGATCCCTGCTCATACACTATTAATTGTAGTTTCTGATCTCTTGAAGTAAGGAAAGCACTATTTGAAATGAAAGACTTACAGTCATTCATATAGGTACATTACTATAACTAGAATAGATCCACAATCCTTTTCATGGTGGTGGGGCAAAAACAAAATTAAATTTGAAACTTACCAGGCATACTTGAAATCCACTGACTATAAACTTGACCTGTGATGACAAGAAGCTACCATGGGCAGCTACAGTTTTCTATGTCCTTTGGGATAATTATATGTACACGTTTTGCTACAGAAACAGGATGGGTTTGAAGCTGTTACTCAAGACTCAGCTGGTGGTTATCTATAATACCAGCATATATGCACACTACTCCAGGACCTGAAAAGTTCTGAAATCTGAAACTTGTCTGAAGGTGACAAGAAGGCATGCCTGTCATCACAGCACTTAGGAGGCTGATGTAGGACAATCAGGAGTTCAAAGCCATGCTGGCCTATAGAGCAAGACCCTTTTGTCAAAACAAAAAACAAAGGCCTCAAGGGTTTCACATCTGGAACCGTGGGTCCTTAGGCCTTCAGGAAATTAGATGCCAAGTAGATGGAATGAAATAACTTGTTTCAGTGGATTTTTACTTGGTTACCATGGTATCCACCTACATTTAGAAACAGAATGATACATACAAAGTATTCCATAGTCCGCATGGTGCACCCTCCATTACAACTGCAAACCATGCAGGGTGGTGCCCAGTACCAGGAACTTGTGTCATGGGGTGATTCATGAGTCCCATGTTGTCGTCATAAATAAAGCTGATGCTAAGTGACCACATCCTTCTGTGGCTGTTTTTAACTCCCCCGACTCCCCAGAGGGAGACGGATTGTCATACACCTGTAAATAGGCTGTTTAGTATTCTAGAATTCCTCAACCTGCAACCCACCCAAGGCGACCTCAGATGATCCAACGAAGAAGATACCAAGATGTGGATCTTTTCCCCACCCCTGCTGTATTGGAGGCTGGGTGGAAGCCACTGAGCTTAGTACCTAGCTTTCCTTGGGTTCAGAGATCTCTGGGGGAGAGGTAAAGTGAAACCCAAGGAGAGGAAAGAAGCCGTTAATTATTGAGGAGCAGATGCTATGGCAGGCAAAGCAAGCAGTTGGTGTGTGAGAGACACGCACAGGAAGTGCTGCCTCACAGAGTTTTATCAGCACGGTGCCAGGGGACCACTGTGACATCAGCAGGTAGCAATGTCTTCTGGCTAAAGTGATTCCTGCTGCTGTAACGAACGGCTGCCTCTGCTCCTGGAGAGGCTCCTTGGATCTCAATGATGAGGAAGAGGTCAGCAAGGACTATAAAGAGGTAAAGACCACCAGCTATAGGCTGCGCGTGCGGGGAGTGGATGCCTACAATGTGAAAGCTGAAGCTTGCTCCAGGACCTGTACTAGACAGGGATATTTGATACTGACAGAATTTCCAAGATTCTTCTAGAAGAAGCATGAGATCCATACTTTTTCAGAGGAGAAGCACTAAATCTTTAAAGTTAACAATACATGAATAAGCACTGAATAAAGTGAACAGAATGCATCTATGACCCGCAAGTCAATAGTCTGCCACCTTGGGCTGTGACCACTCACATACCCAGAACACTGAAGAGGACTAAGTCGGGTTTCTAAACCTCCACACCAATGCAGCTGGTACTGTACAATTCCTTGCTGTGTTGGCACTGTTCAGGACTTGCAGCCTCAACCCACCAGATGCCAGTAAAAGATGCCAGCAGCAACACTGTCCCCACCTACCCAAGTCATGACAATCAAGAAGGCTGAATAATGGCTCAGTGGCAGAGCTCTTGCCCTCAGCAAAGCCTCTAAAAGCATCCAGATAGGCCCAGGGTCCCCTGAGGAAACACAGCCTCAGGTTGAGAGCCACTGAGTTACAGCAGCATCGCACACAGCTTCCGAGATCTGATGGAGGCAGCTCTGAAGATGAATGAAGCACCACACATGTCCGCTTCAACAGCACAAATCCAGTTTGGAGCCGCAACTCTGTCACGGACCAGCTCCATGACCTCTTTGATCTCTGGCTTCCTTATTGTTAAATCGAGAATGAACACATCACTCCAGAGCTGCTGGGAGAATTCAGGGAAGCTCCTTATGAGAAGGAGGGCATTGGCTTAAAGATCATGGAAGAAGTTTAAGATGTTTGCTCATAAACATGACACCCTTCCTGGTGAAAGGGCAGCCTGAGTTCTGTGGTCAGAAGGACACGAGCTGCAGGGGCATAAGCCCCACACCATGTTCTGCATGGGTCACTTAGTCGCTGTGCCAACCAGGCGAGTCATTTGTCCTCCTTCATAAAATATAAATGGTAGGCGCTGTGGGTGAAAACCAGGCCAGGAGGGGGGGCACAGCCCTTGGTAAAAACACGCTGTAAAAAGGTGAAATAATTACTGAGGCCCTAAAAAAGGTCTAGGCAAAAGAAAATGAGCTCCCCAACAAAGTTAGAGAACCAACGATGCCATGGTATCAGGTAAAGAAGGAACCAAAAAGGGGTAACTCCCAGGTCCTCTGAGATAAGCAGATGCCAGCACAGAGCCACTGACCACACAGTTTTGTGTCTTGTTGTGTTACAGTGCTTGTTTAACTTGAGTTAAATGCCATCTAATGGTCACCAAAATCTACATTTCCGGCATCTTCCTGAGAACTCCAGAAGTTGGGACCCACATTCCCATAGTCCCCATAATCAGAACTTGCCTTCCAGGTTCTCTGCAGTCCTTCCCCGGCCCTGACTTAGCAACGACAGCACTCAGATAACTCCCGTGGAGCAGACTCTGCCAGGGAGGTGCTCCTAACTACATCCCTCCAGTTCCTCTCTTGACACATGCATCTCCTCACTTCATACTTCTCATCCTCCGGGATAGTCTCCTGGGCTCCGGACAGTGTTCTCCCGCCGCCACCATCCTGATCCCCTGGTGCACCATCCGCCTCCATGAGATTAGCTGAAGCTAAGAGTTTTCCAGAGAGAATGCCTCTCCGTTTCCACAGCAAGACTGGAAAAGCCCTGTGGGGTTTTTCTTGCTTGCCTAATCAGGGTCTGCCCATTCTCCTTCTGCTTGTAACAGTACCCCAGTTTACCTTGGGGAACCAGCACTCCTACACTCTCTGTTTGGGTGGGGTTAAGTCCATTCCATTTCCCAGGAAAGGCATGTGACCCAGAAAGAGAGCCAATCCCGGGGCTTTGGTCACAGTCACAAAGTATTCTTTTCCTCTGAGACTTGTGCTGAGGATAATGGAAGTCTGTGAACCCAGCCTGTCTAAAGAGTAAGCCTTCCTGGATGCTACCAAATCCAACACTGGTGTGGCTGGGGCAGGAGGACTGGGACTCCTGGGCTACACAGTGAGACTGTCTCAACAAAAGCTGCGCTGTCTGGACTCCGGCTCACAAGTCAATGACTTCCTTCCTGCTCAGGCACCTTGAATTGTGTTTTCTCATCACCAGAAGAGATCATTACAAGAAAACCATTACAAGAAAATCTGAAAGAAGTACTGGAAGGTAGAAGGAAACAAAAGGCCCTGCACATCTCCTGTGTGCAGCTTTTGTAGCCTCCTCCAGCCAGCGGCAGACAGGTTCTCCTCTGTGTACTTGCTCTCCTCCGAAAGTGCTTATCTTATGTTTACAATTACGCAGGGCTTGCCTATCTCCTCCACAGATCTACTGAGCAGCTCCAGGGCAGAAATCTGTATTTATCTGATTCTTTACTGTCAAACGATGGTGTGCAGTAAGGTCTCAGTGTCCACTGAATATCTGACTCACCAAAGAGCAGGTGGGCAAAACCAACCCTCCCCATCACTCTTCTTTAGGGCACCCACATCATAAGCCTTGCTCACATCACCAATAGACTCATCCATCCTCTGTACACACATTGCATCATGATAGCTCATCCTTTCTTGGCATTACTAATCCTCCACCTGCTGGTCCCATGAAACTTTATGGTGGAGCTACTCCCAAGTATTCCATCCTACAGGAATACCTCCCTGCAAGGTGCCATCTAGAACTCTACAAACTAACAGCTGGCTTTCACACATATAAATTCCTTCTCTATACAGATCACAGCTGGGAGAAATCTGTGCTAGAAAAGCATTGATCTTTGAACTAAATTACACCCATGTCTGCTTCCGGTGTCTATCAACCATTTGGCTCCATTCAATAATAATTCTCAGCTCTGTCCTCCCTTTTTTTTTTTACCACGTAGGGTTAAACAGGAATACACACACACACACACACACACACACAGAGAGAGAGAGAGAGAGACACAGAGAGAGAGAGAGAGAGAGAGAGAGAGAGAGAGAGA
>NC_022015.1:16127382-16130424 GCF_000317375.1 Microtus ochrogaster
AGAGAGAGAGAGAGAGAGAGAGAGAGAGAGAGAGAGAGAGAGAGACTGGCCTAGGAAATCGACAGCAAGAGAGCAACAGGTTTTCTCCCCAGTAAAAACAGATGTTCTGACTTGAGTCTCACAGCTGCCACACCCTTACAGCTCGGCAATAGCTGCAGCTTCCACTGGCATCTAGTAATAAAGATTTTTAAACAGAGTCAAAGGTCAGGGCCAGAATTACTGTCCCAGTATGAATCACCACCACTCTATCCTGTTCACATTTTCCCATACTTAATCCCACAGCACCGGGCAATGTAGTCAAGAGCCAGACTCCTGGAATTAACCATTTCGACAGGCCATCTGTCATGGGATAAGGGTCACAAGTCTTGGGAATCAAAGACACACAGGAAAGGCACTCAGGGTGCTCAGTCCGACAGGCGACGCGAGCAGGTAAGGCTGCAGTTTGATTATAGAAAAGCGGTATCATGACGGTGCCCATCTGGGGCATCATGGATCTTCACAGGACACAGAGACTATCGCCGAGAGACCTGAAGAATCCCTAAGAGGTGTCTATCAGCTAGATGTGAGGAAAGAGGCTCCCGGGATGTCCAGGAAGAGGATAATGCTTAAAGGGCTCTCAGGGAAACTGAAAGTGGGTAGGCACGGCTGGAATGTAAAAGTAGGAAGGGAAGCTAAGGGGAAGCAGGAGTCCACAGAACTCTAAATAGCTTTAAAGATAGAAAGCTCTCAGAACTTTACATAGAAACAGCAGTTATCCCTTTTCGCACACAATACAAAACCTAATAAATTAATTAATTAAGAAATAAAAACGATCTAACAAATAATATATCTTGGTATTCACTAAGTTTTGATTCTGCCATGCGTACTGCTGAGAAAGGGGTACAAAACATAAATTATTATTTTTATATAATATTTTTGTTTGAGCCATTAGGATTATTTGCCTTGATCTTCCTCTTTCTTAATTCTACAAGCAAAAGAAAAATAGACATGTGTGGGTTTAAGGGGCAGGATCTGATTCTGGATAAAAGATAATGCATACCAAAATTACAAGACGGGTTTGTTTTTTTTTTTTGAAACTTCGTAACAAAACTTAGCAGAAAGTTGAGGGAAACGAAACATTCTAAAAAGCAAATTTAGAAAACTCAAGAGGAAGTAAAAGTATTTTCCTACACATAAAAAAAGAAGTGTCTCACGTGCTTCAACCAAACCAAACTCCCCTTAACTGTCAGGGGAGGAGGGAAAGAGCGAGGGCTACGAAAAAAAATTCATCTATCTCCGTGCAAAATAAACAGCAAATTGGTTCAGCACGGCTACCCGGCTATCCGCCCTGCAAGACCTTGAAATATTTGTTGCAGATAGCACAGCGCACAACAGCCTCCTGGAGCTCTAAAAACCGCACACATCGTTCCTGTTCTACAGCCACCCCATGTACAGTCCCTCCTGTATTCTTTCATTAAAAAAAAAAAATCAGTGTTTCCTGTCAAGCACTCCTGCAGTATCAAAGAAACACAAAATATCTGTTTCCACATCCAAGATGAGAAAAGACATCCTTTTCCCTTTCCGAACTTCTGAACGTCAAGAACTAGCAACAAGTTCCCAATAGTCTAGATTTTGAGATCACACTTCTCGACTCCTTTACAGGGAGATTGAACTTCTCTGGTCTAACACCCCTTCAGGTCTTCTGGGAGGAGAAAGGCTGCAACAGCGGGTCGGCGGGGAGAGCCTGGGAACGCCGCCCCCAAAGCTGCGCGCCTGGCACTGCGTTAGGAACACAAGTTTGCGGAGTTTTCGCGGCAGGCGGCGAGCTCGGGCTGGCGGGGACACAGGGCAGTAAAGGCTCGCGGGGGTCTCCCGAGGGCGATGTTTCTCTGGGCAGGACAATGGGCAGCGCCCAAGCCGCAGCTTGGCGCAGACCCTCGCCCGGCTGGCCCAGGCCGGGCCGCGCCCGGTTCTCCCCGTTCCCCGGCTCGTCGCGCGCAGGACCGGCCCGCCCCCCGCGCGCCCCCGCCGGCGCGCCCCGCGCACTCGCCTGCCGACAGTCTGGTTGGCCAGCTGCTTCATGCGGTTGAATTGCTTCTTCATGGCGGCGGCGCGACGGCGGCAGGCCGCGGGGCTCTGGCCGGGGAGAGGTGGGGACTGTCTGGCGGTTCCTACATCGCTTCCCGGCCCGGGAGGCGGCGACGAAGCCTACAGTTCGGCCCCGCCCTCGCCGCGTCACTTCCAGCTCGGCCGCCCGCCCCTTCTGCTCGACCGACCGAGTGGAGCCGAGCCGAGCCGAACAAGGCCGAAACTAGAGGGGTGGAGTCGAGCAGGTGCGAACGAACCCGAGATGGGTGGAGCTAAGCCAATCAGGGCGGGGACCCATGAGGCCCAAAGGAGGTGGGTGGGGCCAAGCCGAATGGGTCCGAAATCAGATAGGTGGAGTCGAGCTGTGCCGGTCAGAGCCGGGCCGAAACCACAGAAGTCTGGCCGAGCGAGACCAAGGGAAGCTAGGCGAACTTAAGGGTGGAGCTGAACTAATCGTCGAGCGGAGAGGGGTGAAGTTGAGCCAATCGAGGATAGACGAGCGTGGCCCTACCAAGAAGGGCGGAGCCAAGACCCGCGGGGGACCCTGAATGCTGGCCATTCTTAGCTAGAGCCCAGCGTTAAAAGCCGAGCGGAGCCGAGCTTGGGTACCTACTCTAAAGGGGTCAGCTAGAACTCGGGTGAGCCCAGTAGATCCGGGCCTGGTCGCTCAAGGCGGAACACAGAGAGCTGGGGCCTTGTCCAGCCGGACCCGCGAGCCGAGCCATCCTAGAGAGGAGCCGGACCAAGCCAAGCCGAATAGAAGCTGTGTTCGAGTCAAGCAAGGGAGAGCAGAACCGAACTAAGTGAAGTTAAATTGAGCTGGGTAGACTGAACCTAGAGCGGTAGATCAGACCAGGGTATATCCTAGCAGAGCAGGAGCGAGCCAGCTAGAAAGCAGAGCGAAGAAGCCCTGCGAGGAGCTCCAGGCCCTGAACACTCGCACCCCTTGTCCTCTGTCCTGCTCAAAGGGCAAAG
>NC_022015.1:16130584-16134034 GCF_000317375.1 Microtus ochrogaster
TAAAAGAGTAGGATCCATCAGATAAGGACCACCCCTTGAGTATACACACATAGGACCTCAGCCAAAGGAGACTGGTCTTCACTCTGCACTCACGAGTCTCTGAGTCCCTGCTGCCTTAAATGACCATAGCCCCACAGGAAAAGTAAGGCAAGAAAACTTGCTGGGATCATTTGTTCCAACTGAACCAGGTGCATTTTATGACCTACAGCCTTGTTCTCTTTGCTCTGCAGCCCTTGATCCGTGTAGACAATACTCCCTGCATCCAGTGGGCTGTGGCTTCCTTCACAAGCTTTGTGATACTTTAAAGTGTCAACAGGATCTAGAATCACCTTAGAAACAAATATCCGCCCATGTCTGTGAAGAATTATCTACATTAGGTTAATTGAGATGGGGAGATCCACTCAAAATGTGGGACACAGTGTTCCATGATCTGTGGCCTCAAGCTGCCTGGAAAGGAGAAAGCTAGCTGAACCGAAGCCATCAATGCCTTCTGCTGTCTCTGGACCGTGGGGGCGTGTGGCCTACAAGCAGAATCATACTCCTAATCCTTCCTCATCATGGCCCACATCACACTAAACCTTTCCTCCCTCAGACTGTATCTTGTCCAGCATTTGCTCACAATGGAGAGCAAAGTAACTATAATACAGGGGGAGAGCAAAGGACCAAGAAACTTAAAAATCTGTAGCAAAAGCCAGGCGATTGTGGCACATGCCTTTAATCCCAGCACTCGGGAGGCAAAGGCAGGTGGATCTCAGTAAGTTCGAGGCCAGCCCAGTCTATAGAGTGAGTTCTAGGACAGCTAGGACTGTTACACAGAGAAACCCTGACTCGTAAAAAGGAAGGAAGGAAGGAAGGAAGGAAGGAAGGAAGGAAGGAAGGAAGAAAAAAATCTGTAACAATCACAACTCAAGCGTGGAGCCTTGAGTCAGGCAAGTCATCAACATTAGATACAACAGAAAGAGTTGAAATAAGGTTTTGCTTCTTGAGAAGGAGTCTCATGCAGCTGAGGATGGCCTTAAAATTTAAATCCTCTTGCCTCCACCTGCCAAATGCTAGAACCACAGGCTTATGCCACCCCACCCAACAAGACTTATTAAAGCAAGACCCACTGGGGCTTCTAAATCATTTGCCAAACGTGAGTCAGCCATTGAGTCACTACGTTCAGATGCTACCAAGAAACTAGACTTTGGTGACACAGGCCTGAAATCGCAGCTACTCAGGAAGCTGCAACAGGGCGATCACAAATTCCAGGTCAGCCTGGACTGCAAAGTAAAACAACAACGAAAAACAGATGCTCTCATTATATCGGGGACCACTGGACAGTCTTTTTTTAGTTGTGGTAAAGGGTTGGTTTATTCTTTATTTAAAAAACAAAAACATGGGCTGGAGAGATGACTCAGCGGTTAAGAGCATTGCCTGCTCTTCCAAAGGTCCTGAGTTCAATTCCCAGCAACCATATGGTGGCTCACAACCATCTGTAAGGTCTGGTGCCCTCTTCTGGCCTGCAGGCATACACACAGATAGAATATTGTATACATAACAAATAAATATTTTTTTTAAAAAAAACTCAAGATTCAGATATGGGGTAAAAACCTGATTGATCAGAGAAATGGCAGAGAAACTACCTCCTCTCCCCTTCCTCAATCCAAAAGGACTGAGAATCTTTCTAAACCCCCCCTACTACTTGCTGTGTCTCTCTATATGTTCTCGGTCCTCCAAAACCTCTATGGCTAACTTTGGTGGACTAGTAACAAGCTCCACCCTCTGATTCAAAGTAAACTTTATTGTCAGTCTCAGGAATGCAATCAAAATATCCCACAACATTGCAATACCTATCATGCATTAGCTTTACAAGTGGATGACATGATTTTTAATGTCAGTTTGGGCATAACATTGACAGATGAAGTTGCTTTTTTCGTTTGTTTGTTTGGTTGGTTGGTTGGTTGATTGGTTTTGTTTTTTCAAAACAGAGTTTCTCTATATAGCCCAGGCTGTCCTGGAACTCACTATGTAACCAGGCTGGCCTTGAACCTAGAGGTTCTGCCTCTGCCTCCTAAGGGCTAGGATTAAAAGCATGTGCCTGGCACGACAGATGAAGTTTTAAGACGTGAGTCTGAAGCTAACCTTTAAGGTATGTTGGTCAGACTCCTAGTATAGAAGGGAAAGCTATTAGGTGAAAAATGGAGTCTACCAACAATAAAAAGACATCAAATTGAACATAAACAGAACAGAAGCTAGGGTATTGTCAATCACCAAATTTAATCATCAATCACAGGCATCCAGAAACCTCAGTGACTGTGAACCAAAGACAGAAGAGTTAGAGATTATCTTTCAACCAAGTGGTTCAGAAACTGAAGTCACTGATCTCTAAACCTCAGACTGCTAAACACTGGTCTAGGGCCAGAGGGATAACTCATCAAGTAAAGATGCTTGCTGTCAAACCTCACAAACTGAATTCTATCCCTGAAACCAACATGGTAGATGCAGAGAACTGACTGCAGCAAGTTGTTCTCTGACATTCAAGTGCATACTGTGGCACATGCGCATGTGTGTGTGCGCACACACACACACACACACACACACACACACACACACACTTAGAAATTTTTACTGATCTACCTACAAACAAAAGAAGAGCTAAACCCCAAAACTGAAGAACTTGAAGACACAGTTAAAGTCTTAATAAACTATTATGCCCTATAGTGATGGAGGAGGGTCTATGTGTTACTTTCATTGGTTAATAAAGAAACTGCCTTGGCCTTTGATAGGCCAGCCCTTAGGTGGGTGGAGAAGACAGAACAGAAGGCTAGGAGAAAGAAGCTGAGTCAGGCAGTCGCCATGATTCTCCCACCCGAGACAGATGCAGGTTAAGATCTTTCCTGGTAAGCCACCACCTTGTGGTGCTACACAGATTATTAGAAATGAGTTAATCAAGATGTGAGAGTTAGCCAATAAGAGGCTGGAAATAATGGGCCAGGCAGTGTTTAAAAAAAAAAAAAACAGTTTCCGTGTAATTATTTTGGGTAAAGCTAGCCGGCGGCCGGGAGCCCTCCCTGGAGGCAGGAAGCAGCCCTCCGCTTTATACTACACTATAGAATATAACACATAGGGTTTGACACAGGAAGAACTCATCTCTCTGCAAAAGAAACAAAGTTTAAATATAGACCTTTGAAAGTACAGACACTATAGAGCAAAGTGATGGAGTGGAAGAAGAGGGGACATCTGAAAAACCTAATAGAGGTTCAGAGCTTACAGAGGAATTTAATATATGCTCCTAAAAAAACAAAAGTTATAGCAAGCCGGGCGACGGTGGCGCACGCCTTTAATCCCAGCACTTGGGAGGCAAAGGCAGGCGGATCTCTGTGAGTTCGAGATCAGCCTGGTCTACAAGAGCTAGTTCCAGGACAGGCTCCAAAGCCACAGAGAAACCCTGTCTCGAAAAACCAAAAA
>NC_022015.1:16134134-16153075 GCF_000317375.1 Microtus ochrogaster
AGGAGAAAAAATGCCTTGCATTCACAACCGAAACAACTACCTGAAGAAAATGGAAGAACACCTCAGGGAACGACAGAGTGGAGTGACCCTGTGCCTAACCCTGAAGTGCTAGATGCTGTCACAGAACTACAAGCCATGGTGTGTCGATCAAATGTTAGAAAGATGCACTCAAGGAGGAAGCAAACGTCGGTAAAAAAAATACTGAATATAGGGGCTGGAGAGATGGCTCAGAGGTTAAGAGCATTGCCTACTCTTCCAAAGGTCCTGAGTTCAATTCCCAGCAACCACATGGTGACTCACAACCATCTGTAATGGGGTCTGGTGCCCTCTTCTGGCCTGCAGGCATACATACAGACAGAATATTGTATACATAAGAAATAAATAAAATATTTAAAAAAAATACTGAATATAAAAAGCAGTATAAGATGACTGGTCCAGTCTTTGAAAAGAAGGGCAGGGGTTAGTTTAAAAGCTAGCATGTGAACAACTGTCTCTCCTGTAGCCAGCTCTTTTCAGAGAAGAGTCAAGAAGCACAGCAGGGACTGCAGCTCTGCTGGTAGAGTGCTTGTCTAGCTAGCATGGGGCTCTGGGTTCAGTCCTTGGCACTGTCCACATTGGCTATGGCGATACATGCCTGTAATTCAGCAATTGGAAGGCAGAAAGAGAAGGGTTGGAACTCCAAAGTTATTTTTGGCTATATACAGAGTTGGAGATCAGCCTGGGCTACATGAGACCCTGTTGCAAAAAAAAAAAAATTGTAATTTTCAAAACACAGTAGAAAGATAAAAAAAAATTGACTGCAGGAAAAAGATGGATTTAAACAGATTTTCATGTTTTTCAAAGAGGGAAAAGCCCAGTATCTGTATATAGAAACTAGTGGAAAAGGAAGAAAAAAAAAAAAACAATCATTCCATTGTTCAAGTTGGAAACTCTACTTGCAAATGAAGAGAATGTGTCTCTTATGAACAACAACCACAAACAAGATAAGGCTCCTAAATCAGCTCGAGTTAGATGACCTGACTAATTGCCTGCTGGGAGATTTAAAGGTGAAAGGGCTTCATTAGTTCATGCGCTCACACCTAGGCCAGGGCTCAGCACTGGGTAGCCTGTGAGCTTAGAGAGACATGAGGAGCCTTTAGAGCAGACTCCTGGAACTTATTCTGCTTGCAAACCTCACCTGAGGAATTTGTATGCCATTTGCTTACCATATGTATAGCATAAAGAGTATATTTTCAAACACTTTTTACCACTTGTTAAAGGTGAAAGCAAATTATACTCTAATGATTAAAAACTAGCTCCATTTCAGATTAAATTTTAAACTGTTACTATGTATAAAAGAAAAACCTAGGCGTCAACAGGACCTTATTCTTAACCTAAGGATTATTAACCACCAGATGTCTGGACCATGACCCTAAGGGCAGCCCTGTCAGCAGTTGAGTCTTGATAGCCATCTAAAGAGGATACTGATCTCAGAGTCACCTGGCTCATCTCACAAAGTATTCCCCGTCCCCTTATTGTATAATTGTTATCCTAAAATACTAACCTGATGCTCATTCTGCTTCTGTAATCTCATTTGACCACTGCTTGCTCAGAAAAAAAAAAACATAAAATAAAACAAAAGTATATAATGCTTCATGGAACAGAAAATCCCCACAGCTGAGACAGTTATGTTTGTGCCTTTGAAAACTCCAGCCCTGTCCTGACCTTTGTAGCAGCTATCAGATTGTCAAAGGAGAATGTTGTTGCAAAGTTGCTATTAAAATAAGTTTGTCTTTTTGTTTTTTTAAATTGAAAGAAGTTTTGTCTGTTAGAGTCTGTCCATGGTGGTTCAAACTCCACAATTTTGGAGGGCCCAGCAAGACTCCTGGGAGACCTGAACTCAGGTCTGGGCATCAGGAAGAAGCTCCAAGACATAGGAGTGTAGGGAGCCTGAGATCATGGCTGCCCCAAATCAATGGTCACTAACCTGGGATAGGTCCCCAAGTGGGAGCAAGTCCAAAGTAGATTTGATAGTCCCTAGGCAGGAGCCCAGTCTGTCACCATCAACAAATTCCCGAACTGAAAGCCAGGCATTGGTGACACACACCTTTAATCCCAGCACTTGGGAGGCAAAGGCATTCAGATCTCTGTGAGTTCGAGGCCAGCCTGTTCTACAGAGTGAGTTCTAGGACAGCCAGGACTGTTACATAGAGAAATAAAACAAAGTAAAATTTTCTGAATTGAAAATAAAAACAAGAATTGCTGACCACAATGTGCTTCTGAAACTTGCACCAATCATTGTCCTGTTTTGTTCCATTGTGGAATCAGAACAGTCTGGGGAGGTTTTAGGGTGGATTGGATGCTGTTGTGAACGAGCCTCTGGGCAGAAGAGAAGGTGTTCTCTTATCCCCTTGGTTAGGAACTGTTAGTTGTGTGATGAAGGTGGCAACTGCATGTTTGTTCTTGTTTGTTTTCCTCTGACTGCATGCATGAATGTTCTGTCTCTTTAAGTTATTGTTTGATGGATCTGTGTTTTCTGGCGTGCCCATAAGTTTTGTTGCAGACACGGGAGCCATACCGAGCAAGCAAGGGAAAGTTGGGGGGGGGGGCAAGCACAGCTGCACCAAGTGTGCCCCGCACTAGTTCATCTCTCAGCTCCCTCCTGTAGTGTCCTCTGTCTCTAGCCAAGGCTGGCTTGTCTCTCCTCATCTCAACCTAGGAGCACCCTGATCTGTCTTAGTGGCAGCGCTGGCTGCTGCCTCCCTCTGTGCTGACAACTCTTCAGTTGTTAAAAGAAAGAAAGGAAAAAAAGAAAGAAGGGAGGAAGGAAAGAAGGAAAGAAAGAAAGACCCCAAACAGTTTCTTACCTGCAGACAAATGATGGTAGAAAAATATTCAAGTCAGTATTGGATTTTAACCTCAAGACTGTTATTACAATGGGCTCTTTCACAACTGTAAGCTTTGATGATGTTGGAGCCTTCTAGGGAGCAGGAGAATTAACCAGCAGGTACTCTGCCAGGTAAGGGAGGACCACGGACGAGATGAACTAACTAATCGGATTTGGGCTTTCATGATGTCTCCCTTTTGGTCTATGCAGATAATCAAGGGAGCTGTGTGGCATTGTTGCAGAGACTGTGTGTACCCAGCAGGTATAACTGATAGCTGTCAGGTGAAGGGTGGGGAGGTTTGGAAGTGAGAGTAATGTACAACACCGTGAGAGTTTTGGAGTAGACTGTAAACACCTCTTGGTCACAAGTGGAAGTTTCAGTGAATGCTTATTTTGTATTATAGGGTTTTTGTTGTTCGTTTGTCTGATGTTCATTTGTTTTGAGACAAGGTCTTTGTCCATAGCTCAGGCTAACTTTATATATCTCAGGTTAACTTCAAACTTACGATTCTCCCTCCTCAGCCTCTCAAGTGCCACCATGCAAAACAAGCTCCCTGATCATGAGTGCTGATGTGTGGGACTCTGAAGACAATGGGAGTCCTCTGGCAATGCTTTATGTCATGGCCTTAGAGAACGCAGAGACAACTGTTACCTTGGCATATGTTTTAAGTATGTATTTGTAAGGCAAGAGATGATCTGAGGTCTTCACCCATAAGGCAAACTCACGATGCTTGAGTTTCTGAAAAATATTCAGATGGAGCCAATTGTTGGCTGGGACATTGCCACAGTTTTAATGTTTGTGTTTCCTTCAAACCCAAATTCAAATATTGAGATCTTAAGCCTTAAGATAATAATGTTCGAAGGTGGAGATTTGAGGATATGATTAGGTTATTTGGACAAAAAAAAGTCCTCATGATGGGATTAGGGGCTCTTGTAAAAAACAAACAAACAAACAAAAAAAAAACCTCGAGAGACCCCTGATGCTTTCTCCAAGTGAGAACACAGCGAGAAGGTATGATCTGTGAACTGGAAAGATGCTCACCAGACACCAAATATGGTCATTAGCTTCCCAGCCTCTAAGACTGTAAGAAACAACTTTGTCGTCTGCTTGTGAGAGCAGACTGAATGAGCTGAGACAGCACTCAGCACGCAGATGACTACCTGGAGTTGGGCGATTGTGCCCATCCTTGTGTGTTGTTTTTAATTTTATAAGCCTTATTATTAAAACATTGAAAATAAAAACATCACCTCCATGATTAACCAGACCCAAATTTTACAACTCAATGAACTTTTATACAGTTAGAATTGTCATTCAAAACAAATCTGTGGATCTTCACATTAAATTTTGCACTTTTTCTGGGGAGGGGGTTTGAGACACGGTTTCTCTGTCCTGGAACTTGCTATATAGACCAGGCTGGTCTCGAACCCACCACCTGCTAAATTTTATACTTTCACTGTCTCATTATTTTTTAATTTTTCGAGACAGGGTTTCTCCGTAGCTTTTTGGTTCCTGTCCTGGAACTAGGTCTTGTAGGCCAGGCTGGCCTCGAACTCACAGAGATCTGCCTGCCTCCCGAGTGCTGGGATTAAAGGCGTGCGCCACCACCGCCCAGCTCACTGTCTCATTTTTATTGAGGATATGCTAGCTATGGGGGAAACAACACTACGATGAGCTTCATCAACTATGATGGCGGATGGTGGCAGCAACGTTCATAAAGCACAAACACTCATTTTCTTTCTCTTTTGAATTTTTAAGACAAGGTTTCTCTGTGAGGCCTGGCTATCCTGGAACTCACTCTGTAGGTCAGGCTGGCCTCAAACTCAGAGAGCCACCTGCCTCTGTCTCCTGAGTGCTGGGATTAAAGCCATCACTGCCTGGCTGCACAGACACTCTAATGGGAGTTCACTCAGTTGATCCCCAGGTTAGAAAGGGGTCTAAGGGAGGGGTGATTCTCCAGTGCCACCTCATCTAACAAGATGCTGCAAACAGGAAGGCTACCCCTAGCATCAGGTCAAATATGCTAGAAAATTCCATTTTGGCTCCAATCTGTAGGAAGGATGCTTCCATGGCCCAAGGGCTAATGTGTGTCTTGTTTAGGGTCACAAGCTCAGGGTGTGTGTAAGCCTCCACTGCCAGAAAAGCCCAGAGTGTGGCCAGAATGTGTGCCACTCTATTGGCAGTAGTACACGGCCAAGAAAGTGATTTACATTAGAAGTCCATAGACAATTTATAATCACGCTGAGTCACCCAGAGCCCCCAGGAAACATGGGTGGATATCACTAAACTCACTGAAGAAGTTTCTGATAGTAACAGCAGGAGCGCCTGTTGGTTTCATTTTAGAGAAAGAAATTCTAGAGCTTTTTGTTGGAGGAGCCTATCCACGGCAGGCTAGGTTGTTAGTAACCGCACAGCTGTGCTTAAGTTCAATTTGTAAACAAAATATATTCTCATAATAATCCAAAAAGGACTAGAAAATAGTGATTAGTTATTATTATTATTGACACTTATTAAAGTGTTTCTCTGGAGGTTGTCACAATGCAATGTCGTCCTGTGTTGTAGGAGGAGGCTTGTTTGTTTCCCAACCACCCAGACTCCCGAAATAACCACACACAAACTGTATTAATTAAATCACTTCTTGGCCTATTAGCTCTAACTTCTTATTGGCTAGCTTTTACATCTTAATTTAACCCATTTTCATTATTTTATATTTTACAACGAGGCTCGTGGCCTACCGGCAAGGTTCCAACATGTCTATATCTGGCAGTGGCTCCATGGCTTCTCTCTGACTCTGCTCTTCTTTCTCCCAGCATTCAGTTTAGTTTTCCCTGCCTAGCTCTGCTCTACTCTATCACAGGCCCAAAACAGCTTCTTTATTAACCAGTGGTGTTCACAACACACAGAGGGGAATACCACATCAGTACTGTACTCTTGGAGAAAGGCAGAGGTGTTAGGGTCATCCCAACAAAGATTGTGTCTAGTGTCAGGGTTGTTCAGGTACCCTGGGGTATCCTGTCCCTTTCAAGGTGAAAGCAAATTGTGACTGAAGGGCCATTCAAAGAGGCCCTTCAATTCTAGACCATATGGGACTGCTATCCCAGAAAACTTGCTGTCCCAGAAAACTTGCTGTGGATGTATTTATTACCAGAGGTAATATACACTGCCAAGATGGGACACTAAGCCTGTGATGTGCTTTGCAGGGAACCACTTCAGGAAAAGGCGTGTTTGTTCCCTGTGGTGGTTAGTGTTAAATGTCAACTTGACAGAATCTAGAATTTCTTGGGACACAGGCTTCTGAGAATGTTTGTAGATGATTCTCTTGTTATTATTTAAGTGAGAAAGACCTACACACCATGGGCAGCACTATTCTCTGACTGGATCTTGGGTTATGTAACTAGAGAAAGGGAGCTGAGCCCCAGCAGGCATCCACTGCTCTCTGCTTCCTGACTGTGGATTCCATGTGACCAGTAAGCCTCCTGGTCTGGCCAACATGCCTCCTCTGCCCACTCCCATGATTTCCCTGCCATTGACCCCTCTGGGACTGTGTGATAGTCTGAATAAGAATGACCCCCATAGGCTCATATATTTGAATGCTTGGTCCCTAATTGGTGGAACTGTTTTAGAAAGGATTAGGAAGTGAGGCCTTGTTGGAGGACATGTGTTACTGGGGGTAGGCTTTGAGGTTTCAAAGGCCCATAGCAGGCCCAGGCCCAGTCTCTCTCAGTCACTCACTTGCTTTCCATCCCTCCTTCCCTCCCTCTCCCTCTTCTTCATAGAGTCTCTCTCTCTCTCTCTCTCTCTCTCTCTCTCTCTGCCTCCATCTTTCAGGTGAGATGTAAGCTCTCCTACTGCCGCAGCACATGCCTGCCTACATTCTCACTCACTCACCACCATGAACTCATCCTCTGAAACTATGAGCAAGCCCCTAATTAAATGCTCTCTTTTATAAGCTGCCTTGGTCATGGTCTCCCTTCACAGCAGTAGAACAGTGACTGAAACAAACTCTAAGACAATATAAAGTGTTTGTCCTTTAAGTCGCTTTCGTCAGGGTACTTTATCACGGCACCTCAGGATTATCTCCTACAACATATCAGAACTCCAGTTGTTCTATTGTCATTTTCCCTGGAAGTTATCAGTGATGACCTGTGCCTCCAGTAAACAGGAAGTAAAACCAAAGATATGAACACGCATATTGATTTATTATTTTCCTTTTGAACAGACTGAGTCAGGGTGTAGTTCAGTTGGCACAGTGTTTGTCTAGAATGCACAAAGCTCTGGGTTTGAGCCTCAACAGTTTACAAATTGTATGCGGTGATGCATACCTACAATCCCAGTACTGGAGAAATGGGGGGGAGGGGGGATTAGAAATTCAAGGTCATTTTTGTTTACACAGTGAGTTAAAAGCCAGGCTGGGTTATAGGATAAACTATCTACAATTTTTTAAAAGTTGAAATGTAGTCTTGCTATATTATCCAAGCTGACCTCCAACACGAGGCTCAAGGGGTCCTTTTGGCCAAGCTTCCCAAGAAGCTAGGACGAGAGGTGTGGACCACGATGACTGAGTGCACGCGCGTGTGTGTATGTGTGCACGTGTGTGTGTGTGTGTGTGTGTGTGTGTGTGTGTGCGCGTGCGTACGTGTTTCTGGTCTTAGACCCAAAACCTCGGGAAGGATGGGCAAGTGTTCATCACTGCCCTATCTTCACACACCTTTTATAGGCGTGATTCAAACTTCATAAAACTAGAGTTTATCTTTTACTCACTCCCAACCAACAGACAAAAATAAACCCTTCAGTTTTATTTAGAAGGTGTTTTATAGTGATCCCTCATGAAACACCGGCAATGTACATTTGAAGGCGCACAATTATGAAACATCGGCGAAACTGAACTCCCTCTCTAGCTTCACAGACTTCTCTCCTTTTCCCACCATTTTATGTCATCTAAACCTTGATTCCTATATACTCCTCATGTACTATTTTTTATTATATACATTATCTAAAATTAGTTTTGCTTGGCATGAACTTTATAAACATGTAAAAATATCTCTCACGGAATATCCGCTGTTTCTGAGACAGAAGTCAAGGAATTTTTGTCTCGCCACAGCCCCCACACCAGCCCGAGTTTACTGTCACGGTTATGCAGTTTTCCATTCTATTTTTTTTTTTTTACAAATTTTTCTTCTCGGTTGTCAAGAACCCTAACCAGGCAAACGCTCTGAGCCACTTCCTAATATTTCAAATCATGGGACCTGCCAGTGTTGACTCTAAAATTTGTTACATAGTTGAATGACACTGAGAGGCGACAGAAAGTAATACTTTAGACTTGTTTCTTCTCCATGGATTCTCTGCTCTTTGTCCCAGTGCTAAGGATCCTCCTCGCACTTCTGCCCTGAGTTGACCATACTTAGAAAAATTCCTGACCAACAATAAAGCAAAAGAAAACCCCAGAGCACCTAAGACTACATATCCCAGAAAGCACCGCGGCTTTCCTAGCCTCTCGGGGTTACCTTAAGAAACTTCCGGGGTTTGTGGGCGGAGCTTAGAGAGCCTTACAATGGGCCGCTCCGTGGTCTGACTGGACGAGGAGCTTGGTCTAATAAACGTCATGACCTAGGCGCCAATCAGCAGGAAGGTGGCAGGGCGGCCCGTGGGGGCGGCGTCACTGGACTGCGCCCACCTAGCGAGCCCCTAGTCCTGCCTCTCTGGTCCTTGTCTGTGTTTTTTGTCGCTTCTCCCACTGCTCGTCGACCCCGTTTCCATGTCCCTGGTGGGTGCCGCACCCCAGAACATCCCACGAACATGGCCACCAGCTCGAGGGAGTCCTCGTTCTCTTCCTGCGCTTCGAACTCTGACCTGGATGACGAGGGAGTGCGCGGCACCTGCGAAGATGCTTCTCTTTGCAAGAGGTGCGTGGGGGCGCGGGGCTCCAGATGGGCGCCGGGGTCCCGGGCCTAGGTGGCAGGCGGATCGCTGTCCAAAGCCCACGCTTGGACACTGGGGGAGGAGCTGCCGCACCCACCTGGAGCGGACCTTTCTTTCTTTACGCCTGGGAAGTGCACGGAGCAGGGAGGGGTTCATTTAAGTCATACTGACCGAGTGTGTGTGAACCTGGGGTACCACGACTGGAAGTAAGGAGGTGAACCAAGCTTACTTGATCTTGGCCTTCAGGTAAGACGGGGTATGTCGCAAGTATTAACTACAGCTTTGATGGTTTGGAAATGCAAATTTTCTTGCTTTGTAGGTTACAGCCTGTTAAAATTGGGCATGATTCTTGTGCTTTTGGAACTCAGTCCTCCGAGGGGTAGGTGGTAGGTCCTGGGCCCCCGCAGTGTTTGTTTGTAGAGTCTGTACCACACACAGACCACCGTATTTGTGGAGTGGTAGCAGATGGTGGTGGGACATTGTCGGTGCTGGTGTACCTAGAGAAAACACAAAGCTTGCATGCCATTCATTCATTTTTTTTTCTCGCAACAAAGTTATTGAGACATTACATTGTGCTAGTTGGCAGTGTTTCAGTGATTGGGAATACTGGTGGAGCAAAACAGACATGGCGTGGACCTACTAGACACACAGCCCAGTTGGGAGGAAGAGTAAGCTCATCCTTTAGTTCTGGGCTCTTAGAGAGTCAGCAATATCTTTAGAGTGTGGAGTTTTTACAGGGATGTTTAAACTGGCAAGAAAAGACGGAAAGAAGGGAGCAGGATAATGTTTAGAACAAGGGAGGAGTGGGGGCTTTAGAATTAGGACAATGGAATTAGGGATTTAAAGGACCAGTTCTGGAGCCAGACTCTGCCAGAGTATAAACTTGCTCCTAACTTAAAAAAAAAAAAAAGTGTGTGTGTGTGTGTGTGTTTGTGGTGTATGTGCACACACACGTGTGTGGGTGTGTAAACCTGTGGATGCTGGAGGGGGACGTTGGGTGTCCTGCTCTGTCACCCTGCCTTGTTCTCTTGAGGCAGGATCTCTCACTGAACCCAAGACTAACCTTTTCAACTAGAGCTTAGCAATGTCAGCAATCCGTTCTTTCCTGCAGCTCTGGGAATACTAGTGTGCAGCAGTCATACTCCTCTTAATGGGTTGCTGGAAATCCATCTTGGGTCCTCTTGTTCAAAAAGTGTTCTTACCCACTGACCATCTCATCAGCCCCCTAAGGTTTTTTTTTTTTTTTCCTTTTTGCTTTAGTTTTCTTGTCTCTGAAGTAGGGTTGGTGGGGCTGGGAAGATAGCTTAATTGGTGAAACACTTGCTGTGCACCCATGAGAACCTGAGTCCACATCTCCACCATCCATTAAAAAACTGGGCATGGCATGCCTGCGACCCCAGCCTGGGGAGGTGGAGACAAAGGGATCCCTGGAGCTTACTGACCAGCTAGTCTAGCCAGGTTGGCAAGTTCCAGGTTCAGTGAGAAAACCTGTCTCAAAACATAAGGTGGAAAGTGATAGAGGAAGACACCTAACACCAACATTAGGGCTGTGCATATGTATATTAGTGTAAATGAAGGCAGACAAATTATAAGAATATATTCAGCTTTAATTAGGGAAAGACTCACAGAACCCGTGGTTCCAGCGGAGAACAGGAAAGCAGAAGGGGCGGGGGAGAGCACACCAGCAATAATTATTAGTAAAAAATCTCAGGTGACCCTGCCCTACAAGCAGGTCTTTGCTTTCTGTGATGCTGTGATCAGCATCCTTGAAATTTTTTTTAAATTACATTTATTCACTTTGCATGTGTGTATAACAGCAGATAGTGTAGACCAGTGGTTCTCAACCTTCCTAGTGCTGCGGTCCTTTAATATAGTTCCCCACGTTGTGGTGACTCCCACAACATAAAATTACTTTCACTGCTACTTCATAACTATAAATTTACTATTGTTATGAATCATAATGTAATTGTCTGTGGTTTCCAGTGGTCTTAGGCAAGCCCTGTGAAAGGGTTGTTTGCTGCTCACAGGTTGAGAACTGCTGGTGTAAGGTGAGTTAGTTCTTTCCTTTTTTTTATCCTGTGGATCCTGGGACTTGAACTCAGGTCATCAGATTTGGTTGCAAGCTTCTTTTGTCACTGAGCCATCTTGCCTGTGAGATCAACGTCTTCATGTCACATAAAACTTTTCAGTCTTGCCAAAAGTTGTGATATCACTTGATTGCTTTTGGGACATATGAACAAAGTATTCTTCTCTTTGCCCAAATCTTCCTCCCTATCCCTTGCTTTTTTAAAAAAAAAAAATGGTAATAATGGGCTGGAGAGATGGCTCAGAGGTTAAGAGCACTGACTGCTTTTCCAGAGGTCCTGAGTTCAATTCCCAGCAACCACATGGTGGCTCACAGCCATCTATAATGAGATCTGGTGCCCTCTGCCCTCTTCTGGCCTGCAAGCATACATACATACAAAACACTATATAGATAATAAATAAATAAATAAATAAATAAATAAATAAATACATAAATAAATAAATGGTAATAATAAAGTTAACATATCTTTTAGATGTGAGGTTTAAGTGAGATAATGGATGCAAGTTGATACAAAAAAAGGAAATTGATACTAATGTACAAATTGATAATTCGTTACAAAGTAAAGTTGTCAAAAACTAGTAATGGTTTGGATTTGGGTTTGTTTTGTGTTTTTCTTTTCTTTCTTTCTTTTTTTTTTTTTTTGTTGAAGCTGCTGACCACTTTGTAGCTGGTTCCTGCCACCCTGAGTTACAGCATCAAATCCTGAAACAACATTTAAATAGTCAGCCCACCTCCCAGGGCCCCTACAGTTCTGTCACTGTGTTTTGGTTCGCTCCCTCCATTGGTACAGAGTCCTGGAACAGTGGTGAAGTTGTCTGTGTCTGAGGTTGTGCCGAGGATGAGTATGGAGTGTTTTCAGCCATAGCAGGTGTTTCAGGTTGGATGTTATTGGCACTTTCACCCACGTCATCATCATGGCCTCCTTTGATACCAATGCTAGCAGTAGTCAATGGAAGACTGACTGGCTATCATAGCCAACTCTCCCTGTGCTGTTGCTGAGTATGGTTTATCCCCTCCCAGGATGGTAGGCTTGGTTCCTGATGTGTCACTGTGGGAAATCATGCCTTTGAGAGCTGTAGAGGCCTTTAAAAAGGCTTAATGCATTTCTTTTCTTTTTTCTTCTTGGTGTATATGTGTGTGAATTTTTGTTTGTCTGTGAGTGTTGGTGGTGTGTTTGCGCACACACACACACCTATGAAGACCAGAAAAGGATGTCGTAAATGTCCTTAATCATACCCTTTTCCTTTGAGGCAGGGTCTCTTGCTGAACCAGGAGCTTTTGGTTTCCAATCAGGTTTAGAACCCGTAAGCCTTCCCACCCCACCCTGGGATTACACGCATGTGCAAGACCAGGCTTGGGTTTTTATGTGTGTGCTGAGATGCTTGCTTTTAACTACTAAGCCCTGTCTCCAACCCTGGATATTATATTTCTTGAAAAGGGGAGTTTTTATTCTTTGGGACTTGGTTGGTTGTTGTGAGAGTGGGCTGTCATGAAAAACCTTGTTTCTTTCTTATATGCCTCTCCCCCATCCACTTCTCTCTTTTTTTTTATTTATTTATTATTTTATTTTATTTTTCACTTCTCTCTTACTAAGACACAGTCAGGGGGTCTTGCCAGGTTGGTGCCTTGCTGTTTGGACCTCTAGCCACCAGAATTATTTGCCAAATGAATGTCTTTGCTGTTTAAGGTACTAAACCCAGTTGTTCTGTCACAGCAGCAGGAAAGAGACTCCGACTCTCTTTGTCCTCTCTTTGTGTTCGTCATGCTGTGCTGCCAGGCGCCCTGCTTTTTGTTTCCTAGCATCCACAGTACCTGTACTATTTCCTCTGAGATGAGTGCTCCATGTCCATAGCCCCCTCCAGTGCCTCGGCCTCTGTAGCCATTCCCTGTGCCTAATGTTGATGTTTCCCTAGGGGTGTCCTTTACTCGAAAACTTCCCAAGTGTCCCCTCTTGTTTCTCACCTATAGCCCCAAGGATCAGGTGTTTGAGGATATATGAGGTGTTCGTGTTCTCTGTGCTATTTGTTACCCTTCCCGTTTTTTGAGGTTCATTATATCCATCTGGATTGCTCCCCCTTTCCCAGTTACTCAGCCAGTTCCTTAAAGACCTGGGTGCATGGCTCACCTCTTCTAGCCTTCCTTATTTCTGTCTTTCTACTCATGGGCCTTGGGACAACCTCTCCAAATCCCACAGCTGGTTTTTGTATCATCCTTTATAGGGTCTGATACAAAATATGGAGCACTTCAAAAATTTCTGTATCATCTGTGCACAAAGGCCAGACTAACCTCTGTGCCGTTGCAGTTTTAGAACATGTGGTGCTGAAACACGCACCTCCTGTAATTCTTAATATAGTCAATATGTGATCTCAGTGTCCCTGTGAGCACCAGTTTGCCTAGAGGTACTCAATCCTTTGTGACCACCCTTTCCCACCATGATACCGTGATTCTCCACCCTTGGGTACAATCTTTGCAGTTGGTTTGTTCAGTTATTGACGCTTCACCCACTTTCCTTAGGGCCATGGCTTTCCCTATCCTCAAGTCAGAGCCCAGAGTTCATAGTCCACCCTTCAGCAGTTGGTTGGCAGTGCCCCTATCTCTCTCGTCCTTTGGTCTTAGTAGACCTCTTCAGTGGATTAGGTGAGCCGCTAGAAGGCAGACAGTAGCAAGGAGTGGTCCTGCTGGGTGTGGTGGATCTCAGAGAAATGTTACTGCTTCTGGTTTTCATTTCCTCCTGGAATATTTGTAGAACACATAGTAGGGCAACATACTGTAAATGTGTATCTGTCAACCCTGTCTGTGCCCCTAACAGCTTGTCCGTAAAGAAATTCTGTCTGTGTCTGCTTGTGCACATGCACTTCCACGCATACACATGTGTGTGCTTATGTGTGTACTGGTGCAGTGCACGTGTATGTGGACATCAGGGCTGGATGCAGGTGACTTCCTCTATTGTACTCTACTCTTAATTTTTGAGGAAGAATTTCTGACTGATCCTGGAGCTCACAGATTCAGCTAGATTCTTGGCCAGTGAGCTCCAGGGTCTCCTTATCTGCCTTCCCCCAGAACTGGGGTGGCATTTGCACAGTTTCTGGCTTTGTACATGAGCGCTGGGGATCTAAACTTAGGGCATCTATTTTGCTTGCACAGAAAGAGCTTTGTTTGCTAGGAACACTAGGATTATAGATACTCATGCTAGGTGTCTGGCTTTTTTGTGTGTGTCCTGGGGTCTAGGAGCTAAAACTCACACCCTCATGCTTGTATGTCAAGCACTTTTTACCTGCTAAGCCATCTCCCTAGCACCTGGTGTGTTTGTTTTTGAGACAGGTTTTATTGTATAGCCTAGACAAGTCTTGAACTCCTGGCCTTTGTCTCAGTCTTGTGAGCAGCTGGGACTAAATTTCCTAACACTGTATCTACTTTCAGACTTCCTTCCCCCTCCAGTATACTGCTTAACAGAGGCTACAGAAGCCTTCGAATGGCACTGCATTAATGTCCCTCTAAGAGCCTTAATAGTCCTTCCCTGTGGTGACATTTGCCTTTGCCCTGTAGATCACACCTGAAGCCAGAGAAGATGAGTTTAGTAGCTGTACTCTCTCAGCAGGAGGGGAGAGAAAATACTTCTTCGGATGTGTGCGTCAGCCGGGTTGTTTGTAGGAGGGTCCATGGAACAGATTTTCTATGGCTCAAGTGCTAATAGGCGAGGCCAGGCAGTTCTACTGGGGTGGTGCCCTCAGGCATGTTGGAAGGTTTGTCGGAGAAGGATTGAAACCGTGAGAGAACCTGGTCACTTGAGAGCTGGAAGAGGGGGATGTCTGGTATTTTTGTAGGTGACCCAGTGCCTGTGCTGGATAGTTTTCGGTCTACTTGACACAAGCTCGGGTCATCTAGGAAGAAGGAACCTCAACTGAGTAAAGGTCTCCATGAGATTGACTTGTAGGCAAGTCTGTGGGGGCATTTTTTGGATTCATGATTGATGTGGGAGGGCCCAGTCCACCGTGGACAAGTGACAGTGCCACCCTGGACAAGTGGTCCTGAGTTGTTTAAGAAAGCAGGGGGAGCAAACCCTGGAGGGCAAGGACACAGTAACACCAGTAACTAGTGTTCCCCAGAGCTTCCGCTTTGGTGCCTGCCGACTTTCATTTGTGATAGACTGTGATCAGGACATGTAAGCCGAATATATCCTTCTCCGTAAGTTGTTTGTGGTCATGGCGTGTCATCACAGCAATAGTAAGCAAACTGAGACAGTGATCTTATTTTTAATCAGTGCTTAGAATTCAGCATTGCGCATATTCTGTGTCGCTTGTCACCCTGGCGGATGCCTTGTGTGAGTGTTCTGCAAGGTCGCTCACATCCCGCAGGAAAACAGCGCGGTCTTGCTGTGGGTGCCAAGCCAGCTAACCTCAGGTGAAGACCTGGCTCCTGCTAGCCAGCCAGTTCCTAGAGGTCAAGGCTGCTTTCCATGCACGCTGGAAGAGGCGCTATGAGCAGAAGCTTTGGCCCTGAGGCGGAGCAATATGTTAGAACTTGCCAGAGATGGGCAGTGGGCAGCAGGAGAGGCTTCTGCAGGAGGATGCTGGGGAGACCCACAGAGGGAGGATGTAATGGGTGCACTGATGTGGTCTACCATGCCTCCATTCGTCATGCAGGAGATGGGTGGTGACAAAGGGAGCCTTCTCTCCGTGCCACAGCCCAGTGCTTCACCTCCCTCCCTCAGTCCCCTAATACATGTCTGTGTTCTACCTGCTAGTCAGGGTCATTTTTTTTATAATCACAAATATTATTCTGTCACTTGAAAATCTAGATCTTTATCAGCCACAAAGTACAAATCTCCAGTGTGATGTTTACCCACTGTGCCTTCCTGTGATCTGCTCACTCTCCATCGACATCTGTCTAATTAGAAATCCCCACTCAGCTGTCTCAGAATGGCACCCGATGCCTACTGCTAACTCCCGGCTAAAGATTACCCTGGCATGTTCTTTTGCTGCCCATCCCTCAGCACAGTGACCCCTGGTCTTCAGTTCACAGATGTGGTATGTTCTGTTACCTTTTCCTCCCAAAGTGTTTCTGGAATCTACTTCCTTCTTCTGCCTCAGCTCCTGGTTTCTCAGTGCAAGATGAGGCCCTGTGTGATCAGAGTTAAGGCACTAGTCTGCCTCCTGGGCTGCCTCGGTGGTTCTTTCTTCTAATATGTGTGTCATAGTGCAGCCAGAAGTTTGTAAAAGGCTGGCCTGGGTTAACGGGTTCCTATTGATAATGACCTTCCCCAGTCGGCGGGGCCCTGCTCTTTCGGACTTGTGTCCCAGCATCACTTCATCAGCACCACTCTGCCTTCCTCTGTGCTCCCCTTCCTCAGAGCCATTGAGCTTGCTGGTCCCTCTGCTTCAAATTAGTTGGTTTCATGTAGTTTTACAGATCTGTACATTCCTTTACCCAGAATTCTATCAGTACAGACGTGAAAAACCAAATGGACCTCTTAGAAACCAGACAGGAAACTAGCCACATACCTGTCATGCCATGTGTGATTTGTGTGTTGGACTAATGGAGGTTCCACTGAGAAGATACATCTACAGTAAACACTTGGGAAGTTGAGGGGGTGAGCCCTGGGGACATCTGAGGAAACAGTATCCTAGGCAGAAAAAGCCCCCCACCCCACCCAGCATAGCCTGCTGCTGGACCTGTTCCATAAGCAGCAATACAGAGTGATTGAAAGAGAGAAGAGTCTGTGCATGATAGGTTCTCATAATTAAAACAATAATTATTTTATGTGTATGAGTGCTCTGCCTACATGTGTGTATGTGTACCACATTCATCCCAGGTACCCACCAAAGTCAGAAAAGGACATTGGATCCTGTGGGACTAGAGTCACAGATGGTTGTGGCTGATGGGAATCAAACCTGCATCTTCTGGAAGGACACCAAGTACTCTTAACCACTGAGCCAGCTCCCCATCCCCTCTTATAACCTTTCTCTTATGAGTTAGGAGCTATTAGAGGATTTTGAGCTGGAGAATAAAGTTGCCTGATTTGGGTTTTAAAAGGATCGCGACAGCTTCCCTGTGAAGAACAGACTGTAGGGGGCAAAGATGAAGGCAGGGAGATGAAGACCAGGAATACCTTCAGTGAGAGCTGCTGGCGTTCAGGGCAGGCTGGTCGTGGGGGCAGGACTGCAAATCCATCACATTCTGGATGCTTTGGGAAGGAGGAGCAACTGATAGGCCAACAGATGGATGTGGGTGAGACTGAGTACTCTCAAGATGATTACAGAATGTTTATCTTAGCTCAGCTGGGATGGGGCTCCCTCAAACAGATGCCTCTGATACCCACATGCTATGACCTGCATGGGATGTCTTGATTGGGGTGATAGGAGGATTAAGAAATGACAGACTCATAGAAATGTACAAAAAGGCTGAAATTGGAAGGGCCATGCTCTCTGAAAGTACACCAGCAGCCCAGACACTCTGTGTTTTTATTATGTACTGCTAAAGGAGTCAGGTTAGCTGATCTTTGTTAGGAGAGCAGCCTCGGGCTGCAGTCACCCCAGAGGAGGAATTTGTCAGCATTTGTACAGACATAAGGACCAAAAGAAGGCCTTGCCATTCCTCCAAGCCTGACCTGGGGAAGTCCTTGCCAGTACCATGAGTCTGAGGCATTAAGGTTTGTGACATGGCTGTTCCTATATCAGCAGTGCACATTCACTCAATGCTGCATCTGTTCCCATACCTTTGTTAATTGTTTATCTAGCACTCTGTGTGTTTTCTTTGTGGTCAGCAGCTCAGGCATAGTTTACAAATCCATTGCTTTATGTTGAGTCTCCAGGAGAATAATAAACTCCGCACAGAGCAGGGATGCATACCTGTGACATGCAGCCATGTGACACAGGAGCAGGTTACAGAGTTACCTTTAGGCAGAGCTACATTTGCCCAGAGGGCTTTGGCCCAGGCCTTTCTGGTGCACTGATTACATCTTTAGAACTGTGCACCAGAGAGCAAGGTGGAGATTTTGATCTAAAATATTTCCAAAGCAGGTTCTACTTTCCATTTCAAGAGAAAATATACTATTATAGAAGTGGACCATTCTACTGAAGATAAATGAGCTTCACAACTTGCCCATGAGTGAAGTCAATTACCACTTACAGGTGGGTGCTCCCTTCCACCCAGCTGTCTTCCTTCCCTCCTTCGTTCCCTTCCTCCTCTTTTTCCTCCTTCCCTTTCTCCTTCTGATTTATCTCTGTAGCCCAAGATGGCCTCAGGTTTATGACCTTCCTACCCCAGCTGGGAATGTATCCATACCTCACTCAGTCTGCATTTGTGCTTTGCCAAACCTACTTTCTCTTTTCTTTTTCTTTTAAATTGCATTTGTTTGTGTATGTGTGTAGATGCATCGGAACAATGGAACACATGTAGAGAGGTCATACTCATTAAATTTCTAAAGAATAGAAAGAAGAAAATCATCGTATTGTGACCACCACCACTTTTCCATATGCTTTCCAGTAAAAGATTCCTGGGGTGTAGTTGCAGAATCATCTCAGAAAAGGGTTGTGTGGGTTGCATTCTTACGCAAAGTGAACATGTTATGAATTATGGAATCGCCTCAGTTTCTTAAGTTGTTTATCAACTGCCAGGTAGAAAATATTCTCTCCTGTTAATTTCTATTGAGTAGTAGCTCCTATTTTAATTTATATTTACAACTTAGAATGTTCATTTTTAATCTGCTGTCTGTTGGCTTTATGTGGATAGTCACCATTTCATTTTTTCTTTTGGGTTGTCTTTTTCCTGTTCTCTGGTTTTGTTTTGTTTGCACAGTGTTGTAATTGGACCCAGGGCCTTGGATTAGTGCTAGGCAAGAGCTGCATTGAGCTACATCCTTCTTATTGGTTATTTATATTTTTATTTTTGATTTTTAAGATTTTTGAACACTAAGAATCGTAATTTTCCTTCTGTATTTGATGAGGTATTTTCTGTAAGGCTGATGTGTGTCTTTCAGTTAAATTTGTTTGGCACATTTCATAATAAAGGAAGTTGTTAATGTTCATGATGCTATTTCTGACACTAGTTAGGTGTATGTGTGTGCATGAATG
>NC_022015.1:16154105-16160621 GCF_000317375.1 Microtus ochrogaster
ATTACAGATGGTTGTGAGCCACCATGTGGTTGCTGGGAATTGAACTCAGGACCTTTGAAAGAGCAGGCGATGCTCTTAACCGCTGAGCCATCTCTCCAGCCCTTTGTTGTTGTTTTGAGACAGGGTCTCTTCATGTAGCCCTGGCTGCCCTGGAGCTTTCTATGTAGACCTCAATCTCCCGCTCTGCCTACCCTCCCACATGCTGGATTTAAGGCATGTGCCGTCATCAGAGAGCTATATCCCCAGCCCTAGATTAGACTATTCTTGGACATTCTACAATTAATCATGTAGTATATATTCTTTTTTTCTTTTTTGACATAGGATTTCATTGTGTAACCCTGGCTGGCCTGGAACTTACTGTATAGAACAGTAACCTTGCACTCAGAAAGTGCTGGAATTAAAGGCATGTTCTAGCATTCGGTGTATTCTTTGAGGTTTATTGATGTGTATATCATCAAAGATATACAGACACAGACAACAAAGTAGATTTTAATCAGGAAAACTCCTGCATTCCAACTTGGTCTAGCATGAACTGAACCAGGCTTCCAGTTCAATAGAATCGACTGGCTGAGTGTTTCAAGGAAGAATGAGAAAACACCGAGGTGTGCAGAGGCTCGGTGGGGTTAGGGAGTTGGGGCTTACAAACCCTGGGAAGGCAGGGTTGGCTCATGTCAGACCTGCCTGGTTTTGTTAACTGATGTTTGTGATGGCAGCCCTCCCCCACCTGCCAGGCCAGGAGACAGGCAGGGCCCAGCTGGAAGAACAGTTCGCTCCTTGTAGCAGCCTCAGCCTTTCTTAGACAGGTGCCCTAAGGTGGGCTAGGGTCGTCCTGGAGGTGGGTCCCTAAGCTGTGAGCAGGAGTGTTCATGCAGATCTGGATAGCCTGTGGCTAAGGCCTGGTCAGCAAGCGAGTTTAGGAGTCTGCTTGGTCAGAAGCCGTCCTCTCCTGTTTCTGTTGTCTATTTGTTCATTCACCTAATGATGGACATTCAGTGGGTCCTTTGCTCAGTATTCTTTTTTCACCTAATGATGGACATTCAGTGGGTCCTTTGCTCAGTATTCTTTTTTCACCTAATGATGGACATTCAGTGGGTCCTTTGGTCAGTGTTCTTTTTTCAGTCTTCGTTTCTCTCAGATTTTTTTTTTTTTTTGAGTTGCCTAGTTGTGGTGGTTATTTTCAGTAATCTGAAAATATCTCTTACATTCTAAGAGACTGGAACTTTCTCTGGACCACACAGCCAGTTAATAATACACCTTGAGGTCACTTAAAACCAAAGACTGATAGCCTACTGTGTACTCAGACTGTTTGTTTAACCTGTCTTAAGGAGAACAATGGAACAATCAACCTTACTTGCCTTGGATTCCCATGAAGTCAGCTTTTACAACCTTAGCTAATGCGTAGGTGCAGCCTTCAGTTCTGTACTCTTCTGTTCCCCTGACCAGAGTAAAGCACGTGAGTCATTAGCTGAAAGCAGCAAATAGAGAAACTGGAAGCAGCTCCCAAAGATCTGCCATAAAGGTTGAAAGCACCCATTATGGATACTGGTTGGTAAACAGTATTTGTTGTCTAGTCAGGGGGGATCAGTTGGAGCCAGGGACTTAACTCCTTGTAGAACTCTGTTAAAGATTCTGTCAAGTATCCCATTCCTTCTCCATGGGGTGCTTTCTGTGCTGTTCAGTAAGTATAAAACAAAGGCCTTTGTGAGGGACAGACACACAGACACAGATAGACACACACAGAGACTTAGTTACACACAAGACAGACACACACACAGACAGAACATGCAGGGGACAGATTCACAAGACAGTCTTTGGCAGGCACAGATTGAGACTCATACACAGACGCCAGAGGATACAGGGAGCACAAAGTAGAGAATTCAGATCTGGCCTTGGTTAAGTGACTCCAAGGGGAAATCATTTTATTTCTTTTCTTCATGCCATGGTGACTCAGTTAATCACTAATGCGTTCTAATTGTTGAACCCAGTCATAGTGTGGGCTAATTTTCAACCACCACACCGATTCCCTCCTGGCTCATGTGTTTACAAGTCCCTCCAGGGATGCACTAGAACTCCAGTCTCTAGATTGTTGTCACGTGTGGCATGCCTGGATGTGTGAAATGCGTCTCATTATGGTTTTAAATTATATTTTTCTGGTGGCTAATGACATCAAGCTCTTTTTTCATGTACTTATTGGCCATTTTTACATCACTTGTCTGGTGTGTTCAGATATTTTACCTGTTTTTGTTGATGTTATTTTTCATTTGTTGGAGGTCACATTATATATTCTAGATAGAATCTTGTCAGGCAGATATATTGTATGTGCATGTATTTGCATGCACAGGAAAATAAACTACTAGAATATCATTTATAATAGGACAGAAGATAAACTCTGTACAGTAGGAATAAATCTAATGAGAGACATGAAACCTCTCCACACAGACAGTTGCAAAATATTGCTGATCAAGATTAAAGACTTAAATGGAAATGTGCTTTCTCATATTGGAAGATTTCTGAGTCAGGTACGAGATAGTGCACACTTGTAATCACAGCGTGTGTGAAGTGGAGGCAGGAGGATCGGGAGTTTCAGGCCATTTCAGCTACATAGTGAGTTTAGAGTCAGTCTGGGAACATGTCTCAGAAACAAAATAAAACAAAAAATAGGTTTTTGTTTTATTCAAATTGATATATAGTCATCGTAGTCCTATCAAAATCCTGTCCATCTTTTTTGAAGAAATAGCAGGTTCACTCTAAAATGCATTTGGAAATACAAAGGATCTGGAAAAAAGATCCAAAATGTCTTCTTGAAAAGATCAAAGTTGGAGAATTTCCACTAACTTTAATTATAAAGCTTACTGTCAAACTGTGGGATGAACAGTGGCATAGTACAAACAGTACAAAAGCCAGGCAGCAGAGAGAGATGAACATTGGTACTCAGCTTGCTTCTTTTTATTCACTTTAAAACTCCAGCCCATGAATGGCAAGGGCAAGGGAAATAGGCCCTTCCTCCCAACCCCTTGCTTCTGCGACAAGACAGGCAGGAGCACTGACCTGGACCTTGGGAGCATGAGAGCTGGCCCTGCCACTCACCAAGTGCAGCTATCTAGAGAGCAGGCCCTGCACCTCGCTCCTGACTAAACAGTAGAGCTGGCCCTGGTGTTGTGAGTGTGGGTGAGCTGAACCCAAGGCTGTGAGCTCTCCTTCTGTTTGCTACATTGGGTGAGCTAGCTGGGGCAGTGTTGGGGAGCATCATCACTGGATGGTGATGATGAGGAAAAGCTGCCAGGCTGACGAGCTAAGCTACCACCCAGGCCCAGAACCAGACCTATGAGTTAGCCCCCACCCTCCACACCCATCCCATCTATGAACTGCTGGAGCTTGTGAAGGGGCTGGACCTACAAACTCAAAGCTTCAGGATCTCCATGCACAAGGCAACAGTAGGATATCCAAGAGTCCCAGTGAGGGCCCAGTATCAAGAGTGTGGCAGAAGCCAGAGGCCTTGAACCAGACCGGTGACTCACTGCAGTGACACAAGTACAGATGTGTGGACTAAAGGGTGTACTGTGTAATTCACTGGGCTGCACTGCAGCTTCCACACTGAGATTTTGTGTTGTTTGTTTGTTTTAGTGGTTTTACTCTTCAGCTTGCAAGGGCAGAGGGTGGAAGCAGGAGGACAGGGAGAGATGAGTGGTATCAGGATGCATGATGTGAAATCCACAAAGAATCAATAAAAAGTTAAAAAAAATAACAAAAACCCACTCTGGCCTGTGGGATGGTGCTGCCCACTTATCTAGTTAACCTAGTCTGCAGACTCCTTCCACAAATGTGCCCAGAGGTTTGCTTCTGTGGTAATCCCCTCCAGCTGACAGTGGATTGACCATCACAGCATCTTAGCATTGTATTACATATTGACTCTTCCTTTGCAGAGTTGGAGACACCATACCAAAGAACCTTTCTGGTTGAACTCTTGCCATTTGTGTTAAGTGGTGCTTTCAACAGTGCATGAGCTCCTTTTCCGTGACTAAATTTCCTGGTGTAGATAACTGAAGGGGGGAGCTATTTCTTTCGGCTCCCAGTGTTAGAGGGGACAGTCAGTCCACAATGTCCTTGCCTCAGAAGCCTGAGCAGGAACATCATGGTGGAAGAGAAATGTTCCATCCATGGCAGACCAGGAGGAGGGGAATACCAGTGCTCACTTGACTTTTCCTTTCCCTCCTTTAATTTCATCCAGGCCCCCAGGATGGCCTGGCACATCCCACGTGTGTGTGGGTCTCCGAGGTATATATTTCCTTGTATGCTTCAAGAAGTCAGGTCTGGCAGGTGCACTCAGCCCTCAGAACATGCTTAGGTGTAGCCTGTCACCCTGAAGATGCTGCTTCCTGCTTTCTATATAAAAAGCAAGAAGATGCCCAGGCAATGGGATGTAAACGTGGAAGTGAGGGAAGTGAAAGAGCAGCAATAAAATGATAGCTGGAGGCAGTGAGAGGCCTTAGAGACCACAGCGCAATGCAGTTCACATCCAGGGTTGAAGTTTGCAGCCAAGAGTACGTGTGCTGTTTACATATCTAGACAGACACACGTGTGCACAAAGACAGACAGATACACACACACTGATTTCCTACATTCCAAGAAGCTCACAGCTTGTGATGTGCACCTTACCTGCTGCCTGTAAAGCAGTACCACCCCTCAAGGAGAGTGTCAACATTTGCAATAATGCCTAGCATGCAGTGAAGATTTAAGGAGCGTCCAAGTGGAACTTGAGGCACCAGCCTTGATTCTCAGGCTGGAAGATGAGGAGGGCCTTACCCAGAACCCAGTCAAAGGGATTTTGCACCTCTCAGATGAAGGACTTGTTGTAGTTGACACTCAGGCAAATTGGATGTGGTCAGTAAACATTTCTTGAATGAATAGGTGGTTGGACTAGATTGGTGTTTCCCATGGGAATAATGTGAGGTGGTTATAGGTAGGACAAAGACATTTTACATCTTAGTAAGTAAGTGTTTATTACAGTGTGTGTTAGAAGAAAATACAAGTGAGCAGTTAACTGTGAAAAACAAAAGCGAGTCATTTAAAGGCCTACTGTGTTGAGCAGACAGTGGATGAGTATTTGGAAGTTAAAGCAGGAGTGAATTAAACAAAGACTGGGCCACTGTTCAGTGTCTTTCCAAGTCCGAGAGCTCTGTCTCTTTGGATATAGGCATTGAAAAGAAAGCTGCGAATACAGAGAAGTGTTCTAGGGTTTTTTCGGGGGGAGGGGAGCACAGTGGAACTGCCAAGTAGAGTTGGTGCTTAGCATCGTGGGCGGTGCAGATTAACTGTTGCTGATAGTGTTGCAAGCGTTCGCTATCTATGGGGCAGTCCTGGGTTCCTGGGTCAGTTAGTTCTTAACAAAATTGGGACATCTGCATGTGGAGTTTTCATAGCCAGTGTTCGTGCGGAAAATTGTTTGTTCCAATTCTTGGTTATTTTTTGAGGATAAACCCTGAAGTGGGATCGTGGGTTCATCATGTGTGCGTGTATTCCGTGGCACAGCACCTTGTGCCTTGTGGGCTCATCATGTGTGCATGTATTCCGTGGCACAGATCTTGTGGGTTCATCATGTGTGCGTGTATTCCGTGGCACAGCACCTTGTGGGCTCATCATGTGTGCATGTATTCCGTGGCACAGCACCTTGTGGGCTCATCATGTGTGCGTGTATTCCGTGGCACAGACCTTGTGGCACAAGTGTGCCTGGTCACCACCTGGCAGCAGAGCTTGAGCGCCCTCTTCCTTCTCTAAACCCAAGGTCTACTCAGAAACAATTTTGTTGCCAGTTTGAAAGAAGAAATAGCACTCTTATTTGCACTTTTATTTTCCCTTTATTGAGGCTAAGTTTTTTGTGTTTGTTAGTTAGTTGTATTTCTTTTGTGAATTGTCCCCAAATATGTCTTTTCATCCATTTTTGTTTCTTCTGGGAATTTGGGGGTGCTTCCTGCCTAATTTGTGAGAGTTCTTTATTTTGTGAGCATATAAGTGTTTTGTGGTGGGCTTCTGGTAGTTCTGGCTTAATCCTTGCCATTTAGGTTTATTGGCTAGTCAGGCTTAAGTGTCTCTCATGGGGAAGGCGGCTCTTTGATTCTATGGTGCGCAGGTCTTTGCACTTACTCCTTTGGAGTGAGATCTGTTTATCCTGTGTGTCTCACGGTCTCTTGTCAGTAAGGGCTGCCGTCCCCTGTGCCGCCAGGTGCATAGGTATTTGCTGGCTTGGCTGCGTAGTTTCCACTATAGCCACAGTGCTTTTCTCACTGTGGTGGTTAAAGACCACTGAACATGGACCTGAATTGCTCTTTGAAGCTATGTTTTGATGCCTTCTGATCCAAGTCAGATGAAAGGGCCAGTATTCAAACTCACAGAGTGAGAGTCAGAACTTCAAAAAAACTCAGACAATACAGTGACACTTTCTTTTAAAAAGCCCCCGGTAACTCATGGATTCTGCGCCCTGGAGGCCAGTAAGCATTTCTTTTTTTTTTTTTTTTTTTT
>NC_022015.1:16166651-16185654 GCF_000317375.1 Microtus ochrogaster
CAAAGCTAGGTCTCCTGGCGCCGAAGATCAGGCCTCTGTGCTGGATGGGCAGGTCGCAAACAAGGCGCCTACCCTGCTTTTTGCAGGCAGGCTATCGCCAGTAAGCATTTCTTTGTGTGAATATGCCAGTTCATTTAGTTAATCTCACATTGGTGACCTGTAAATCCCAGAATCTGACGCTCATCCTCCTTCCTTTAAGCAGCCTTCTTTTCCTTCCTCACCTACCGTGTGTTGTAAAAAGTCCTGTATGTTGGCTGTCTGCCCGGTCAAATGGTGAGGTCCTGATCTATCAAGTCTAGAACACTCCCTTCTTTCCTGTGGTAAGGATTGGAAAGAATTGTGGTTGCTTCAGCTAAAGATACGCTTTTGCCACTAGATGGCACTACAAGATTCCTCTGAAAACAATTTCCACAATGAGAAGATAGCTCACTGCACCCCAACATGTACCTCAAAACTTCCGGAAACAGTCTTCATTCTTCCTGTGTGTAACACATGATGCTATTTTCTATTTTTATTCTTGTCTTCATAGTTAAAAAATGAAGATTTTCACAGTGTTCAAATTGAATTTGATAGTAATGAGGCACACACTGTTGAAATCCATACTGTTTAATTTTTTGTTCTTACTCATTTATTTTGTGGTATTAGGATTGAATGTAGTGCCTTAAGCAAGAATGGTTCCACTGAGTTGTTTTGTTTTGTTTTTTTGCTTGCTGAGACAGGATTTCATTACTTAGCCCCAGCTTGCCTGCCTGGAACTTGCTTTGTAGATCAGGCTAGCCTAGACCTCTCAGAGATCCGCCTACCTCTGCCTCCTAAATGCTGGGATTAAAGGTGTGAACCACCATGACTGGCTCTACAACTGAGCTTTACCCTCTGTCTACAGACAGAGTAAACTCACTGTGGTCAGACTGTAAGTGTGTTGTTTGCTTTGGACTGTGTAGACTCAGCAAGGCCTGGCCATTAGTGAGCATGTTTGCATACTGTATTAAACACCTCACTCCACGTGCTTCCTCATGGTACCTGCACATGTGCAAACACCAGTGAGAGACAAGCCTGTACAGAAATAATGTCACTTACTAGGGCAAGGCAGAAGTCAGTCTTGTTACCTAGTGTAACACATCTGTAACCTCAGCCCTTGGGAGGGTGAGACAGGAGGAATGCAGATGCTGAGACCAGTCAGGATATATAGGAGACCTTGTCTCAAAACCAAAATCAAATAAGAAAAGGTGTTTTTTTTTTTTTTAAAAAAAGATTTATTTATTATGTATACATTGTTCTGCCTGCATGTATTCCTGCGGCCAGAAGAGGGCACCAGATCTCATTATGAATTGTGAACCACCATGTGATTGCTGGGAAATGAACTCAGTTCCTCTGGAAGTGCAGCCAGTGTTTTTAACCTCCGAGCCTTCTCTTTAGCCCAAGAGAAAGAAGTCTTATTGGTAGTTACAAGGAAAAGATGTAGTGTCTGCTTCTGGGAGCTTAGACTGCAGCATGATGTACTTACTGCACACACCCTTTAATCCCGACTTAGTTTTAAAGAACATGGGGTTAGAGGTGTAAAGATTCAGAGTAGGAGTTAGGAAATTTTCTGTTACAATTGATAATCTTAACCATAATGTTTACCTAGTGAACAGATGATCATAAGTCCCTGTGAAGGGTGAGATGGGTTATTTTTATTTAGGGTCCTGGGAAAGGAATTAGCAGTAAGAAGAGAGGTGAGACATGATTGAAGTGGGAAACATTCATGGTGGTGTCATGTGAGTGTGAAGATGTCAGGTGGGTCTTGTTAAGGGGGTTGGGAGGCAGTCCATGTGCATTTATTGGCCTTTTGAAGTAGATATTTTTTCCCTACGTGATTCTTGGGAACTTGACAGTGATACGTAGGACTGAAAAATCTATGCTCACTACCTGCCTTTTCGACTTTCCCAGGTTTGCGGTGAGCATTGGCTACTGGCATGATCCATACATCGAGCATCTTGTGAGGCAGTCTAAAGAGAGGAAGGCCCCTGAAATTAACAGAGGTAAGTGACCATCTGCCTTGCCACCATCTCAGCACCCTAAGCCCTGAGGCTTTACAGATTTGCTCTTAGGGAGCCTTCCAGGGTATATGCTTCACAAAGCATAGGGAAGGCCTTAGTTTCCAGTGTTCTCACGAACCTGGAATTCTATAAAACTTTCTCATCTCAACCTGATCATAAAAATGGTGTTACTGAAATTTGTTTTCTATTTCCTTTGTTTATAAAAGAGATTACATTTTCCTGTTTAAAATCTATTAATGTCTACAGATGTGGCTCATTCATAGAGTGCTTGCTTAGCATGCACAAGTTCAGGGGTTCAGTTTCTAGTACTGAAAAGTGCGCGCACGCACACACACACACACAACCTCTTTATAAGCCAAGTGTGATGGGGCATGCCTGTATTTCTAGCACGCTGAAAGTTAAGGCAGGAAAATAGTGAGTTTAAAACCATCTGGACTATACAATAAGGCCCTGTCTCAAAACAAACAAACAAAAAAACAACCACACACACACAAAACACTAAGCAAAAGAAAACTATCATGTATCTTTCACTATGAACTGTCTGCGTGAGGGTAACCTTTTGTGCCTTTTTATAGTGTTTAACACTGTTGGGCTTTTAAGTCATTTCATCAAGGGTTTGAGGCAGAAACATGGCTTACTTTCTGTCCCAGTGAAAACTAACTGAGAGATCTTAATTCAGCTGTGTGCAGTGTTGGGGACCTTTTGGCTCCTAGTGGTAGATCCTTGCAGATAGTTTCTGTGAGCCATGCAAAGAGATTTAAATACCACGGTTCCCCAGGTAAGGCCATGCTAGTTTCCTTGGTGTTCCTCCCCGTGGTCTTGAGGCAGATTTCCTGATGAGTGTTTCAGAGCCAGTGACCCTTGTGGCACCTGGTTCTCTGGAGGCTGTGAGGGACAGTGTGTGTTGTCCCTGAGTGACTCACAGCTTGTTTCTCTGGAACTTTCTTGAAGGATATTTTGCTCGAGTTCACGGTGTCAGCCAGCTTATTAAAGCTTTTCTCCGGAAGACAGAATGTCGTTGTCAAATTCTCAACCTTGGGGCTGGGATGGACACCACCTTCTGGAAGTTAAAGGTAATTAAAGGTTCTACTACAGTTGCTCCAGTTTAGTTCTTTGGAGATGATTACTTAGTTTAAACTTTTAAAAAATATATTAGGAGAGGGGACTGTCTCATCTGGTAAAGCAGAGACCCGAGTTCAGTCCCTAGGATCCACATAAAAAGCCGGGCATAGTGGTTTGCACTTGCAACCCTACACTGGGGAGTTGGGGTGGGGCAGAGACTGGTGATCCCTGGAAGTTCTTGGGCCATCTAGCTTAGCCTATGTGATGGTTTCCAAGACAATGAGAAATCCTGTTTTGAACAAAAAGTGGAATGCACCTGAGAGGAATGACATTTGAGGTGGTCCTCTGCTCCACATGCATGTGCAAACGCAGTGATCATGCAAACACACGTGTACGGATGAACATGCATATAAATTAAAAAAATAAATATATTGAAAGCAATTCAATAGGCTTTTTCATCCCATTCCATATGCCTAGATACATCCCATAGTCACCCCTACTATAACTGTCAACCCTTTGTTTTTCCTCAGGGCCCAATCAATAAGTTAGATGGTTTCTAATTGTTTTTATACTAAAATTCAATGTGTTTTCTTCTGTGTGTTGATATACAGCAGGAAGAAAAAAAATTTTCCACCAGAATCACTGAGACCAAATCTATAAATATAAAAATTTGTAATTTTGGTAGTAACTATGATCTGTTGACCATGTAATGTCATTTAGGGTAAGAGTCCGAGATTTGTTAGATGGATATGCAGGGTATGACATAAAGCCTGCTGTGGTTGTTCTGGTTGGAGCTCTGGCTACTCTGAGGGGTAGAGAGGCAGATCTGATCATACTCACAAGGAAGGCACATGATTCTGCTGAAGTTCTGCCTTGGCTCCATGATCCTGGTTTTTCTGTGACGTGTCCTCTCTGTCACATGTCCTTTCTGCAGATTTGTGCAGATTTTTTGACTTCTCTGTGAGGTCAGTCATGGGTAGTGATGGGTCTGTACATTTCCCTAGATCCTTGTAAGGGTAGAATAAGATAAATAAGTATGTATGCACATAACCTGGCCTGCTTAGATCATTGGTCTCTAATCAGTTCACCTGATAAGGACTTTGGTCATCAAAGCACCTAGCTTTTGTTTTACGTGAGAAACCAATGGCCAGTGTGATCTTGGTGTTCTTGTTTGCATTTTAATTTTTCTCTAGGATAACTGGCATTTATGAGAGCATTTATGTGATACAGTGTTATTGTGAGAGCGCTATGAGGGGTTTCACAGATGGAGGAAGAGGGCCTGGGACAGAGTGTCTTCTGGGGTCCAACAACCTGTGGCTTTAGAATGGGGACACACATTGCAGTGAACTCAAGTCCTTGTTTACACACAGTGCTTTGGTTATTTGGGGAGGCCTTATTAGTGACATCATTTCCGCAGGCCTATTTTGTCTTTGTAGCAGAGTGTTACGCGGTTGGTATAAGGACTTGAGCAGATTCTGTGTAAGGTTGTTGCTCTTGAGAGATCCCTCCACTGGGCCTGGGATCCCTTGATCACATGGGTTGCTTTCTTCCTCCTTATTGTAGATAACTTGATAATAATAAATTTGAGATTTTTACTTACAAGCAAAGTTTACTTCTTCTAAGAAAAAAAATTGCCTGTCAGTAGTAAGAAAGAAAATGGCAGAAAGTTTGAAAGGCCTTTGTGGCAAATTTTATATTTTTATTGATAGTCATGTTGATCTGGACCACTTTTTTTCTTAAATCCAAACTTCCTTTTTTTAAATATTTATTTATTATGTATACAATATTATGTCTGTATGTCTGCAGGCCAGAAGAGGGCACCAGATCTCATTACAGATCCACCATGTGAGCCACCATGTGGTTGGTTGCTGGGAATTGAACTCAAGACCTTTGGAAGAGCAGGCAATGCTCTTAACCGCTGAGCCATCTCTCCAGCCCTTCCAAACTTCCTTTTTAAGGATATTGTAGATATTTTTCTTGTGTGTTCTTTTTTTTAAATTTATGTGTGTAGGTGTTTTGCATGCATGTATGCTTGTGCATGAAGTACGTGCCTGATGTCCACAGAAGCTAGAAGAGACTGTCAGATCCCCTGGAACTGGAGTTAAAGATGTGGTTCCTGGGAATGGGTCCTGAGAGTTAAACCCATGTTCTTTGGAAGAGCAGTCAATGCTCTTAACTGCGGAGCTGTCTTTCCAGCTCCCTGTTTGCTCTTAGAGAGCAAGAGTTTTAAACAAGTGATAGGCTAAATCTGGCCCACCACCTGTTTTTATAAATAAAGCTTTATTGGAACACAGTCACTTCCATTTGTTTGTATAATGTTCATATTTAGCAGCTTTATGACTAGGATGACAACAGAGTTGACTAGTTACAACAGAGTCCATCTGACCAGAAAAGATTAAACTCTTTTTTTGGCTCTTTGCAGAAAAGAATTACGAATATATGCCTTAGAGATAATATGCCTTTCCATAAAAGCATAGAAAGAGCTTATCCGTGCTCTTACTGTGTCTTTTACCTTCTAGCTAGAAAGGCTGAATCTGCAGAGGTGAAGCTACTACTATGGACTTCCTACTCTTTCTGTGTGTTCTTGAGGAACCCAAGACCCTTTATGTAGATGGGGGTTTCCTGTAGACAAGACAACTGGACTGTCACAAAAAGAATGAGGGATAAAGGGTAAAGCCTCTTAATGTACCTCACTTCTTAATGTCTCTTTAGTCCTGTGGAAGGAAACGGCATTGACTTTGGCAGTGTGTGAAATGGTCAGCTGTGGTGGCTTCCCTCTGCATCTAAGTGATGCTCTTCCCGGCTGCCCTGCCCTGGACTTGAGGCCTCTGTATCAGCTGATTATCTAGGAGCTCTTTAGGCTTGTGGTGTTAATGCACAGGGAATCGGAGCAACAGTGATTGAAGTATGATTTGCCACAGTTGTTTTTCCTTCAACTGGGAAGGATGCTAGGTGGCTCAGGAGGGCAAGTGCCTGGAACTAGCCCTGGAAAGAGGATGCTGTCTTGTGAGTTATAGGTCATTGTGAATTACCATGTGGGTGCTGGGAATCAAACTTTGCTCCTCTAGAAGTACACTTTTAACCACTGAACCCTCTCTCCAGCCCTTGTAAGTGTTCACTCCTTGGCCAATTCAGATAAATAGTGGCTCTGGGATCTGGAAAAACAGTGATTGCTCTTAACCACTGAGCCGCCCCCCCCCCACAGCCCCTGTGTTCACTTTTGGCCCATTCAGATGAATGGTGGAGCTGGGATTTGAGTGTTGTAAGGAGCCGCTAGTTAGGTTCCTGATCCCCCAGCAGCTCAGTCGGTGGCACCAATTGTGAGAAGGAGGCCACTTGTTGGTTCCTGGATGCTCAGCCCCAAAATAATCACACAGAAACTGTATTAATTAAATCACTGCTTGTCCCATTAGCTCTAGCTTCTTGTTTGCTAACTCTTAAGTCTTAATTTAACTCATCTCCATTAATCTGTGCATCACTACAAGGTCATGCCCTACCAGCAAAGTTTCAGTGTATCTGTCTCTGGCATCTGCTCTATGGCTTCTCCCTGACTCTGCCTTCTCTCTCCCAGTATTCAGTTTAGTTTTTCCTGTCTAGCTAAGTTCTGTCTTGCTATAGGTCCAAAGCAGTTTCTTTATTAATCAATGGTATTCACAGCATACAGAGGGGGATCCCACATTATTTGAGCCTTATTCTTCATTGGCTTTGTTGCAGCAGCAAAGAAATGATCCTAACCCTATGCATGGGATGCTTCTTCATAGTAACTGTTTCATTCTAAATGAATCCCTAAAATGTTGGGCAATACAGATTCTACATTGACTTCATGATGGTCTCTAATTGTTTCAAGTACTTTTGGAAGAATACGTACTGTGTTTGGACACCTCACAACTCCTTCCCAACCACCTCAGTTTCGAGCTCTGTAAACCTTACCTGGACAAATACAGAAACCTCTTTGTTTTTCTTGTATCTATTTTTAAATGTGTGTATATGTGTGTGTTTTTTTGTGTGTGTACATGTATATATGCGTGTGTATGTGTACGTGTGTGTGTGTATGTGCCTGTGTATACAAACACATATAGAGGCCAGAAAACAACCTTGGGTCATCCTCAGGGACACCATTTACCTCCTGAGACAGGTTTCTCACTGGCTTAGAGCTTAACAGTCAGGCTAGACCACCTGACTAAAGAGCCTCAGAGACCCTCCTGTCATTGCCTCCTCAGCACTGGGATTACAAACTCACACCACCATGATTGGCATTTTACATGGGACTTACACTCCGGTCCTGGCACTTGTCAGACAAGCACTTCGCTGACTATCTCCCAGCTTCTGTATTTACTCTTGCTCTTCTCGAATACATTCTCAATGAGACCATGGTAATTTGAAAATGCTCTTCTGGGGCCGCAGAGATGCCTTACTAGCTAAGAGCACTGCTGTTCTTGCAGAGGACCCAGGTTCAGTTCCAGCATCCACATGATGGTTCACAACCATCTTTAATTCCATAGGATTGAATGCTCTGTAAGGGCAGAAGGCACACACATGTTGCACAGGCATTCATATAGGCTCAGGGAACATTCGTGCACATGAATAAAAATAAATAAAACACTTCTGATCATGTGAGTCTCCTGACCTAAAATCCCCAAGTACCGCCATTGCGGTTAGATAATTAGTGCTGGCTCCGTGCAGTGACTACGTGCGTTAAGGATGCTTCTGTGTGCTTTTCTCCAGGATGAAGGTCTTCTCCCAAATAAATATTTTGAAGTCGACTTTCCAATGATAGTCACGAGAAAGCTGCACACCATCAAGTAAGTGTGATTTTGTTGGGGGACAGTATGTCAGTTGGTGGAGACACAGCTCATGTGTAGTGGCTGGATGCGAGAGACCTCACTGGAGAGTGCTGCTGCCTTTCCCTTCCCTTCCCTGGAGCTAGCAGCCCTGCATGTGTGACCGTCAACATTCAGTGTACATTCTGGGCGACTTTCCTTACCCATTAAGGAAACTTCTCTGAACATTAAAGATTGGTCTATGCAGAGCATAGTTGAACACTCTGCATTTTTTTTGTGTATTTTGATTATTGCTTTATCCTGAGATATCGACAGTAACCTGGCCCCAAATTGATGTAGTGGTTTTTTTCTTGATTTGAGTGTGTGGAATGCTTGATGGCTATTCTGAGGGACTTGAGGAGCTTTAGATGCCTCTTGCTCTCGTTTTTTTTTTTTTTTTTTTTTTTGCTGGGGGCTTGGGGTGACTCACTCCTCATGGTAGACTTGAGAACTGAGTTCTCAGAACCCTTTTTGTAGATGAAGAATCTCCTTGCTCAGAGATTTTGACTTGCCCAGGGTCACCTGACTAGCGTGGGTGGAGCTAAGATCTAAACCTGACTTCAAAAGCCCTCTTTCAGTACTTAATAGGGTTTTTTTAAATTATTTTTTATACTCTTATCCCACTTTAAGTAGTTATTTTTCAAAAAGCCTAATTATTATATATTTTAGAATTCCATAGACATTGAAACTTTGAGTTTATTCTGTAGAGCTACTACATCCCTATGTGTTGGGAGTGTTTTTCGCTTTCCTGTGGTCTGTACTATGAGTTTTCCAGTTTTTCTAAATATTAGCTACATTTTATATTTTTTTAATGATGAATGGTGACTCTTGGAACTGTATAGTTCTGCTGAGCTCATTCGAACTCTTGGTGAGGTGGGTGTGAATGGGCCTTCGATGAAGCTCAGGATGACTTCCTGGAAAGAAAAACAGGCTTTACTTATGCATAGTTGTGTGGTTCTCTGATTTCTGATTTTTCTTCATTTGCTGGATTACAGGAGTTATATTATAAATATTACTGAGCTTTTATTCATGACAAAGAGCAGACAGGATCATAAGATACAATTTTGCTTGAGAATAAGCAAGAATTGGAGGTAGCTGGGAAATCCTGGACCTTTTAGAAAATTTGTGTTAGCCTACTTCTAGTTATTTTTAAATCAGTTACTTGTGATCATTGTGTGATTTAAATGGCAGATGCGACAGTGCAGAGCTGACGTAACCTGCAGCCTGTGTGAACTGCTGCTGTGCACACAGGGTCAAGTGCAGGTAGACTGAAGAAAGACTTCCAGAGTGGCCCTTGTTCTGCACATTAGCAGTACACCAAACTTCCCTCATCCAAAAATACGAAATAAAAATGCTCAAGGATCAGAAATATTCTTAGCATCATGTTCAATTAGGGAAGTGTTACAGTAATCTATGCAAATATTTCAGAATCTCACAGACATCCCAAATCTGTACAGTGTCTCGTCCCAAGCATTTTGGAAAAGGAGTATTCGGTATGTGCTCACAGTTTGTGACAGACGTCTGCATTTGGCAGTAAGTGCACTCATGTGTTAATTGACTCTTTTCTCCTCTTTCCCATCTTCCCATAGAAACAAGCCACTTCTGTTCAGACCCATCATGGAGTTACACCCAGAGGACACTCTGCAATTAGGCAAGTAGCCTTGCGAGCCGCACAGTGGGATCATAACATTTTGCTTGTTGAGACGCGGCCCTCTCTGCTGTCCTTTCATTATGCTCGTCTGCTCAGCTCTGCCTGTCCATATTGCTGCTCAACAGTTTTTCTTTTTGGTAGTGCTGGGGGTCAAATCTAGGACCTTCTATGTGCTAGTCAAGCCTTGTACCACTTAGCCACATCCCTGAACCCCATGTAATTGTAGTTGTTCCTGACATGTTCTCTCAGTGCCGAGCCTTCTGGATTGTGGGTATTTTTTAGATCTCTACCAGGATTTTCCATTGTGTTCAGTTGTGACTGACAGAGAAGGTCAAGGGGTTTAATAGTCTTTCAGACTCTGAGAATGGTGTTTTCTAATTATCCACATAGTAGCCTTCAGGCTCCCCGACAGACCTCCTTTTGTGCACACCTGCAGAGCCATAGTCGAGTTCCCTGTGACTGGAGTCTTGATAAAGCTCCCGCATACGCGTGTGTGGCTGCCAGCCTTTGTTTTCCCATACAGACTGGCTGTACCTGTTGCGACTATTCCCTTTTCTGTAGCAGTTACTGTAAGCTTGGTTAATTGGTGTCACATCAGGATCTGTCGTGAGCATCCTTGTATTTTGCGTTACTTTGATCAATGTAGAAGTGTATGGAGTAGAACCTCTTCCCATTGCACACTCTCAATGCAGCATTACCATGCTTGTTTTGTTCATTTTTCACCTTTCTTTTCGAATTATGAGCCCCATGATTATAAGGGGTTTATTGTTGGGTTTTGTTTTTTCTTTAGGATCTTGCTGGGTAGCTTGGGTTGAACTAGAACTTAGGTATCTTTTACCTATATCTCCTCAGAGCTGGGGTCACAGGCAGTGCCATCATGCCCAGCTTAGACCTCATTTTCTTGGGCATCTTTGTATTCCAGAATTGGCTCAGTGCCCTATACATAATACCAACAAATGATCAGATTGGTGGGCCGATGGGTAAATTAATCTTATATATAGTGAAGAAATCCACCTGAGACGGATTCTCTCTTACTTTAAAACTTTTGTTTTAAAAACTCAAGTGTTCTGGGAAAATTTCTTATCTAAAAAGTCTCTCACTGAAAAGGTCATGGGTTGGATTGGTTGAGTTCAGCCAAGATCAGCTTGCCTTTTAAAAAGCTTACTTGAAAAACACCAGCACCGATGAGTCATTCTTTGCACATGTGTGAGTGTTATTTATAGACCATGTACCATTGCTCACACCTTCTCTTTGCTCATGCCTTTTCCTGAACTGTAGCTTCAGGCAGCAGTTATCACAGCCTTTATCAGTTACCCTTTGCTCTGTAGCAAACCACTGGGAGCCACGTGGCCCAAGGCAGCTGCCGTCTGCTTAGCTCACAGTGTGGCTTGGCTCTTTCAGTTTGGTTCATTTGGATAGAACTTCTGAGTTGGGCTCTCTCTTTGCTAAAGACCTCCAGTGTGTCTCTACGCATTGAGCTAACCCTGTCTGTTTAGAATTACAGTTCCTTAAAGGTCTCAGTAACTTGACAATACCCTAGGCCAAAATATATTTTCCACACTTCAGTTTATTAATTAGTTGTGTTCAGACATCCGAAATATATATGTTGTAGCAATTTATTAGTCATTTAAAAAGCAACAGACAAGTTGGACAAGCACAATCTATCTTGCTGTGCAGTCAAGGCTGCCTTAAAATTGCCATCCCTTTGCCTCTGCCTCACAAGTGGTAGGATTTCTCATGTGTGACTGTTTCTTTCTTTAAAAACTGCAGTTACTAAAGAGACCTGTGTATCTGTTTGATACTGTTAGGAAAAAATCTTAAGAAGAGCCTCTCTGCCGATGCAAAATAACTCCAATTAAATCAGATTAGACCAAATAAACAATGCCGACGTGTAATAAATGCCACACTCTCAGGTGGCCAGGAGCAAGGTGGAGGGAAGACAGAGGGAGAACACATGCAAAACCCAAAACCACATGTTCCTTTTTCTGGCACGAGCCTAAATAGCCTGTGGGAGTGGTCCTGACCCTCCCTGGGGAGGGGTCAGTGCTTGGCAGGCTGGGAGTTGGAGTCCAGACCAAGGCAACTCCCAGGGGCTGGGGTGACACTTCCAATCTTCCCAGACTTCTTGGCTATAGGGTGTCAGAGGGCTGGAGTCTCACTTTCAATCAAACATCCCAGAGTCCTTGGATATAGGGGTGTCTGCTCAAGTCTGGCTACTTCCTGTGGGCATGAGGTGATGTGGGAGAGGGGAGAGCTGGGAGTTGGTGGGCTCACGAGTGGCTGGAGCAGCATCTGGTTTGTTGTCATCCTGGAGTTTTGAGGCAGCTGCTTTTTGAGAGAGATGAGAAGGCTGGTAGCTAGGAGAAAAAAAAAAATATATATATATATATATTTTTTTTTTTTTTGATTTTCGAGACAGGGTTTCTCCGTAGCTGTTTTGGTTCCTGTCCTGGAACTAGATCTTGTAGACCAGGCTGGCCTCGAACTCACAGAGATCCGCCTGCCTCTGCCTCCCGAGTGCTGGGATTAAAGATGTGCACCACCACCGCCCGGCTGAAAAAAATATTGTTATTATGGCCCTATAAAATGTGGCTAGCCATGGGGTGGGACACAATAGCAAGTAAAAACAGATTTTAGTTGGTAGGTGTCCTTGATCCAGAATAGTTGGTACCAATGGTGAAGTCCCAGGAGCTGGTGCAGATGTTGGTATTGTCTGGAGAGCACTTTGTGAGTTGGTCTTGGCCCAGGCAGCAGGAGTGACCTGTATAATATGCTCAAAACTGGCTGCGGTTAGTAAAAGGCTGTTAGTTTTTATGCACCTGAAACTCGTTAGGCACACCTGTCTATATTTTAGCAGGAAACTTTATTAAATGTCATGGATGAAGTAGTAGGTTAACAGTACCTTAAGCTGTCAAATGTCATTAGACAGATCTGGGAGGGATAAGTGAGCAAAAATGAGACAGCATTTTAGCTAGACAGGCAATCCTAACTCCTCTCCTTAGTCCATGGAGAACGCCAGACTTAGAAGCGGTGCTTGCCATTAGCTGCTCATTACAAGAGGCCCAAAGATTTTCCTGTGGGGGAGGATTTACTCTACCTGTCTTGGCAGGATGAGAAGATTGATTCCCCAGGTGAAGAAACATCCAAGAAGCTGAAGAGGTGAAAGGCCACTTTTTGCTGTGTGGGTGGGTTTACCAAACCCAAAAGCAAGGCCTGGAGGTGGAAGATCTTCTTTCTTCTTGGAGGAGCTAACGGGTGCTGCGGAAGCTGGCATGTCTGTATTAGAAGCTTTTTTGTTAAATGCCTTACCCTCAGATCTGTAAAGGCACTTGAGAGTCAGGGTACCATTGCCTGTTATTTTTGGGCATATAAGCTAAATTTAGACATGTATTTTATCCAGTTAGTTATAGTTTATCAATGCTAAGAGATGCAAGAAGATTAAAAGGAATATTTTAATAAGTCAAAGAATACTAGCACATGTGGGTACTCTTACCAAAGATGGCAGACTAGCACATGTAGGTACCCTTATCAAAGATGGCGGACTAGCACATGTAGGTACCCTTATCAAAGATGGCAGACTAGCACACGTGGGTACCCTTACCAAAGATGGTGGTGAGGTTAAAATGGCGGCTACCCATGTGTTTGTATTTTTCAAAGCTGCTGTAATCTGTAGATATAAGTTTTACTGATCTTAACATAAGAACACATGGATACAGAAAATTAAATTGAGCACATCACAAAAACACATTTACATATTCACATATACATACTGTGGCCACATCATTCTAACAGACAGACAAATAAAACACTTGGAAACCTGTTCTAGGGAAAGGGAGTGGGGGGATGAAGGGAGCAGGGGAGCGGGGAGGGAGTGCACATCTAGGAACTGCGCACTTTTGGAGCGTTGTTTGTTTTCGATAGCCCCATTTAAAGGGGTTTTTGTAAAAGGCTGCTGATGGGCCTCCCTCTCAATGCAAAATAACTCCAATTAAACCAGATTAGACCAAATCAAAAATGCCCACGGTTAATGAATGCTGCACTCCCAGGTGGATCAGGACAGCACAGCGGGGAGAGGAGCCCAGTCAAACCCTGGAGACCATGTGTTCCTTTTTCTGGCACAAGCCTAAATTTGGTCCCTGGTCAGGACCAAAGCAACTCCCAGGCCAGCGGCTAGGGTGAAGCTTCCAATCAGATACCTCACAACTTCACCTTGAAATCAGGTTGGGCACCACCTTTGTCCACATTGTCATTCACAGTGTTGACTTTTTATTCACAATACATAAGAGCTTAGCTTCCCAGAGGGATGATAACATTGGAGGAATTCAGAGTGATTAGTATTGAAATGTTTTGGTCTAGTAGTTTGCTCATATCTGACTGATGTTGAGTATCTGTTTCTTACAGAAATTCAATACACTCTGCTTCACCCCTGTGAATTTGCTATGCCACCCAATGTATCTCATTACACATTTAGAAACCTTGAACTCATCAGTTTAGCATCTTCAGTACTAAATATAATCATTTGAGGTCAGTACTATCCACATTTTACGATTAAAAGATAGTCATGTGGATATGTTATTTGCCCAGAGACACAAGGCTGGCAGTGGGCTAAGTTGAAATGTGTCCATTTTACTTGAAAGAAGGTTTTTTTTTTTTTGTGATTTGCATAGACCACAATGTGTTGTGTGATTCCTCCTTTTGTTTGTCCAGGCTGATGTTGAATTCCAGGGCTCAAGCAATCCTTTTGCCTCAGCCTCTTGAGTGCTGGCATTGTGTGGTAGTTACTGCATGACTTTTAAGAGTTTACTGTTGACTAGTAGATCTTGAGTTTTGATGCCTCTCTTTATGTCAGGGTCTCTGTGTCTTCATTACTGATATTTCAGGTCTGATTCTGCTGGGGTGGCCCTGCTCTTCATGGGATACTCCCACAACACAGCCTTCAGTCACGACAAGCAAGTGTGTCTTTAGATATGCTACATGCTCCTGAGAGGTGAAGTTGTTCCTGGTTGAGAACCTCCACTTAGGCTGAAGAATGACTGAGCTTATGTAATGAGAATTTTCATAATTGTCTCTTCATTTTGGCAATGTATAAGCTAGTTCTTAATTTTTAAGCCTTATCAGTTGTATTTTCAAAGCTTTGCCTTTGTCCCCTTAGCAACAAGTCCTCTAAAGGAGTTTTGATTACAAAACTACCAGTAGTAATGCATAGGTGTCATTTTTAATTTTTTTCCCCTGAGACAGGTCTCATGAAACGCAGGCTGGCCAAAAGTCACTATATAACCGAAACTGTCTTTCAGCTGTCAGTACTGTGCCTCTACCTTCAAGTGCTAGGATTTTAGGCTTATACCCCCTTACCCAATACCCAGGATTTAAACCAATACTAATTGGCTTTCCAGACCTGGACATTCCCATTCTGTAAGCATCACATAAAACACTTTGATCCTTCCTCCATGTTGTCATATATATATATATACTTAGAAGAAAAGGAGGGATGCAACTTCCATGGTCATGGTCAAGACCCTTCTGTCATCTTCTTTGGGGAGCACTCCAGTATGCATGGCTTTCCACTTGATCTGTGGTCTCTGGCCAGTGCTGAATTTCATAGATGTGTGTGTTTTCTCAAAATAATAAAACCTCATTGGAACTTGCTCTAAGCCCATGTCCCCTACAGGTCCATTCTGTTCTCTGTGACATAGCAGAGAGGCTTCCTCTGAGGACAGACAGTGGACCTCATATATCTAAATAACAGTTTGAGTCAGAGCCAACTGCTTGTGGTGCTGATGTGTGCTGTTCCAATCCTTAGGTCATGTTGTCCAGGGCTTCCTGCCTGTGGTGTGACACAGGCTGGGGCTGAGAGCCTCTGAACACTGTGCGTTCACATCTGCTGTCCTTGTTCACTGCTTTTTACTGTTTCGATACTGGTCCTAGTAAGATAAGTATCTTCCAAACTACTTGCTTGCCTCTTTCTACCACTGTGTTCCGTATTAGAAAACTGCATGCTTCAAAATTCTGTTGTGTGTCTTTTGGGTTTTGGTCAGGAATGGAAAAACTCATTCAAGATTTCTTGCCATCATTGTATTATTTTTTAAGAAGTCATATAGGCATATGGGAATTGTTTGTTTATATTATAAGCAAACAAGTGTTTTGCATTCTTTATATTATTTTCTTGAGCACTGTGGTACCTTGGGACTGACTCTGGGTTCCCTGTTTGTCCTTTATTGCTTCACTGACAGCTAAGGGGTTCCCAGGATATGTTTATATTTTCTTTCAGTGTGTTTGAATCAGCCAAATGGACTGATGAAGATAAGGGCACCTGCTTACTTGCTATAATTTTTCCCCCTTAGTCCTGGGAATTGACTAGAGGGTTTTATACATGCTAGACAGATGCTCTGCCATTTTCAGCACCTTTTGTGAGGGTTCTCAGAGCCAGAATGTGAATCAGTAGCAGTGATTCAGGATGACTGTGGTCTCACCTTCCCACATGGTCTGTACCGGTGAGGAGACAGTAAAATAAGGTCTGTGTAGAGATATAATAGGTCTGGCATGGTGACACACACCTGTTACCCCAATACTCAAGTAGTGGGAGGATTTCTGGGAGTGCAAAACCAGACTGCGCTAAAAAACAAACAAATGCTTCATTCAATAACTGAAAGAGTTTCTAAGGACACACCAAAGTATCATGACTACATTGATGACCCTCGAAGCTGGGGTCATTGCATTTGTAGCCATTGCTTTCTAAGTGTAGGCTCCAGACCGACAACATCAGAGCCACCTGGGAATGTGCTAGAGATGCAGTTGTCTGCGGTGGGGAGGTCTACACAATCCTAACTCAGTGCAGCCCTCAGGGAGACTGTGATGGTCCTAAAGCTTGAGAACCGTTGCAGACACCATTCCCACCTCTGGCACAGCTGAAAACTCAGTTCTTACTCATTTGTAAATGCATTGCTACATAAACTACTTTCTTTTAAACGTAACACATTACAGATGGTGTAGTGTTTGTAGAACCACCCACTCAGTATTTCGATAACTCAATCTTGGACTTCTTGATTCCACTCACATTCCTGTGCCTCGAAGAAGTAACTGACAGGTACTTCATCCGTGTATGTACCAGAGTGCTCATTAGTGTCTCAAAGGGAGAAAATTTGGCAATACCATGTGTCTGGTAGTAAGGGATTGGCTGAATATGAGGTGTTTTAGTTTGGTGATCCCATGTGTTCTGTAGTGAGTGTAGGACCCTCATCCCTTATTCTCAAAGGGGCAAAAAGAAATTTCCTAGCAGAATGTTTTCCCAGGAAGATAGTGGCCTTCCCCTCTCCCACCCAGGAGATTCGGAGCACAAGGTCACTTAGCTCAGCCCAGCCAGCCACCTGGTACAGGCTGATAAAGATGGCCTAACTCAAAAACAGTGGCCTTGCTCTAAAAACAAGGAAAAAGCTGACTTAACACAATGGGAGGGAGCAAAGGTCCTTGTACCCATGCCAAAGCATCTTCAAAGATTCTCTTTGTAGTTATGCCTTTAAAAGCTTACCCCACAGAGGAGATACAACTCCTCTCTACCTTGTGGTAACGGGGATGGAGATGAGTTCCAAACATGTTTGTATTATGCTGATTAAACCTTGCTTATTATAGTCTGGGCCTCTCTGGTGGTCTCTCTCTGGGTATCGTAATCTGGGCACAACATATGGTGCGTTGGCTGGGAACCCCAGAGATTCCACCAGGATGATGGAAGTCCGGAGGTTTATTAGCATCTACCAGTGAGAGAGCGCTCTTGGTCTTTTGTCTCTTGTCTCTTTGTCTCTGTCATTTTGTCTTATCTGTCTGACTATGGCTGCTTTGGTTTTATACAGGTCGACCGATTTGGGATTTTGGTATTGACAGGTGTTCTCTGAAGTGGATGCACTTGTACAGAGACGCTGGAGAAGCAAGGGACACCTTGTCTTCCATTTCCAGACTGGGATGGGAATTCTCCCACTCCCGGGTTAGTTCCAGACAGGGGCCTTTCTGGCTCCGGGTCATTTTCAGACAGGGAGTTTTGCTCCCGGGTCATTAGACAGGGGCTGGCATTCTACCTACAGGCCCTGGGTCATTTGCAGCTACCTCAGAGATAGCTGTTTGGGTTTTTCCCACGGTGGGAGAAAATGTGTCTTGTCCTAGGAATTTGTCAGAGTCCTTTTATGTTATATTATGGTAATTGTTGCTTTGTTTTTTTCTCTCTCAACTTCTATCCTGGAGGCTCCTATGGAGCCTGTTAGGGATGGAGAGGAGAGAGACAAAATCTTGGAGAGCACCCCAAAAAAAAAAAAAAAAACTGGGTGCAAAGAGGGTAGGCAGTACATGCCTGTGACTTGAAATGTCTCTGGGGCCACTACATTGGGTGCATGGTGATCCCCTGGAGTTCCAGAAAACTGTTGTCTCTTTGTTTATTATGTTTAAGACTGGACTGACGAGAAAAAAAAAGATAAAACTTAAATGTAAAGTGCAGATGACTTGACAGCAGCCCATCTAGGGTCTGTATCCCTAGCCCTGAGCCAGGTCTGATGGCAGAGAATACACTGGGTGCTGAGAGCTAAGCCTTGAGACTGCGGGAAATGCAATATGGCAGAGGATCTGGGTGGAGGCTGGGTGGCTCTGAGGCCAGGGAGCAAGGACACCTGAGATGGAGCGGGTGGTAAAATCATCCTGCACCCACTGAGGGCAGAGGAATGCCTATTCAAAAGGCAGGCGGTGGAGCTAGTGACTGAGAAGGGCCAGCTGCAGCAGAACAGGGCAGCCCCTTCTCCCTTGTTCTCTCTCTGTATCTTGAGGGTCTTTGCCTTAGGCAGGAGAGAGGGACCTGATGCAGGTGACAGGAAATTGACCACTTACAATTAAGAAACTGTGCAAATGTAAAACAAAAAATCTGAGATCAAGGTCAAAAAGCTAACAACAACAACAACAAAAAAAAAGCTTTTTAAAAAAGCATTGACAGCCAAGGACACCCTCTGTGCCTACTGCTGCTGCCCCCTCTTTTCTTTTCTGAGCCAAGTTCTTCAGTATGATAACACTCACAGTCTCTTCTACTGACCAGCAGTTTCCCGTCTTAACCCGTTCCTGTTCTGATACTGCTTATAAGAAATTTTCAATTATACCAACCTGTAACTTCAAAAAATGTTAATTTTAAAGTAAATGTCAAAAGATACATTATGTTTAAAAATGTTTTTGTTTCCACAGGGAAAAAAAAAATATATATGGGTTACAAATACTTACCACCTTTAGTTAAGATGCATATTTCTGCTTTTGTTTTATGCAGTGTTCTGCTAAATAAAATCACAGAAAATACTTTGATTAAAATTTACACATTGTCAAAAAGGGTTTTTAATAGAGGTTATTTATTTATTTTTTTTTTTGGTTTTTCGAGACAGGGTTTCTCTGTGGCTTTGGAGCCTGTCCTGGAA
>NC_022015.1:16186138-16201231 GCF_000317375.1 Microtus ochrogaster
AAAAAAAAAACAAAAACAAAAAAAAAATTAGTCTTTGGTAATTATAAGTTTTGTACTTGTTATTTTTCTCTGAGCTCTGGTCATTAGATTCGGGTTCACAAAAATTTGAATGTCTTTTTGATATAGATAATGTTAAAACTGTTTTATGCTGTTCTTTATTGATATACAAGAATGTCAGTTACCACCAGGAATAGCTGAAATTAGACTCCAAAGGGAAAAAAACAGCTACAAAGAAAGAAACATGTATTGAGTGGTTCCATTTTATTACATATATGTGAAAGAGAGGTGTTTTGCTATGTGAGTTTAAGCATAAAGGAAAAAGGCTACAATGTTATACTTACAACTTTAGAAGATGTGGTTTGGATTAATTTTTTCTCTCCTATGATGTGATTTATTTATGTGTGTGTGGTATTGGGGTCCAGCACCGACATAAATTATTTTTTGAACCAGAGTGGAGGTATGGGAATAAAGATACAACTCACATGACTTTATCGGGAGGGAGTTGTTTTTTTTTTTTTTTTTTTTTTTTTGGTTTCAATCGGGAGGGAGTTTTCAGGGATCCTTTATGATTTCCGAATTTGCATCCTGAAAATCATCTGCGTTTATCTTTCAAACAGCTTTTATACCAAAATGTAAACTGAGAGGGAAGTTCATTAGCATTCTGTTTCCTAGGTAGCGGGAAGAATGACTGTGGTTATGTCCACCTTATCCATGTCCATTTTGTCATGTCTTCCTGTCTATCTTCCTGCTCTGTATGCTTAACTCTGTCACGTAGACTAAATTAATACCTCTTCCCCAGGTGACCTCCCAAATTACAAAGAAGGAGTAGAAGTGACAATTAGCATATCCTGACCACTTGCTTTGGATGGTGTCAGTTTGTCTCAAAAGGCTAGGTAACCACTTTTTGTGTGGCAGATAAAAATCGTGCTCTCAAATTCTGGCTGCCATACAATGTAGAAATATGGGCCCCTAAAGTGTGGATGTGCGTTTGAGGCTGCATGTGCCCATGCGACCAGAAGAGGTGTCCTCTTCTATCCTTATCCACAGGGTCTTTCACTGAACCTAAAGATTGCTGTTTCAGTAATAATAGTAGTAACAAAAATAATAATTACTTTATTATTTTAATTAATAATAACAACTATTATTCTTTTGTTCTTTTTTGGGTGGGCTAGGGTTTCTCTGTGTAACTCTGGCTGACTTGCTATGTTGATTAGATTTACCTTTAATTCACAGAGATCTATCTGTTTCTGCCTCCCAGGTATTAGGATTAAAGGTGTGTGCCACCATACCTGGATTAAAGTTACTCTAATTTTGAAAAAGCTGTATCTAGGTTTAAGGGATGGCTCAGCATTAAGAGCACTTGCTGTCCTTCCAGAGGACATAGGCTTGGTTCCCAGCATCCACAAAACCATCTGTAACTCCAGTTCCAGGCTATCTGGTCCCCTTTTCTGGCTTGCGAAGACACAAGGCTTGCACATTATATACAGCCATACATGCAGGCAAAACATCCATACACGTAAAAAAATTTAAAATAAAGTAACCTTTAAAAAAAAAAAGGAAAAGGCTGTGTTCATTAAAAGAATGATGTCATTGACTTGTGTTGAAATGAGATTTTATTTTTATTTTTTGTATTTACAGATGGGCACATGCTGGATTCAAAGAGATATGCCATCATTGGAGCAGATCTCCGAGACCTTTCTGAGCTGGAAGAGAAGCTAAAGAAATGTAACATGAATACACAGTGAGATTTTTTTTTAACCCCTTATGTGTTTGTGATTTTATGTGAGCTATGAGATGCAGTTAGTCATGGTGTAGCTTGTTACTTGCTACTGGTCTTTATTATATCATTTCTACCTAGTGTAGCTTTTTGAGATTTTTGTTTTCTCATTTGTTTTTGTTTTTCGAGACAGGGATTCTTGTGTGACCCTGGCCGTCCTGGAACTCACTGTAGACCAGGCTGGCCTCAAACTCAGAGATCTGTCTGCCTCTGCCTCCAGAATGTTGGATTTAACGGCGTGTGCCACTACTGACTGCCTGGTGTTTTCTGAGATTTCTAAGCATTCTTTTCCTTGTCTGCTTTTCACCTATGATTCCTTTTTAAAGTGCTGGCCTTAATATAATAAACTAAGTGTGAGAGAGCTTATAACAACATGTAAAGAGAGAGCTAGTTTCATAATTCATGGAGACTAACATGTACCAGGCTTTTCTCTTTTGGGCCACCAACCAGCTCCCAAATCATGACATCAAGACTTACTAGTTATGAATGCTTGGCCTAGCTTAGACTTGTTTCTGGCTAGTTCTTTTAACTTTAATTAACCTGTTTCTCTTTATCTACCTTTTGCCTTGGGGCTTTTTACTTTTTCTTCCTGTATTCCTACTTTTCCTGCTCTTCTGTGTCTGGCTGCCTGCCTGGCTACAGGTGTGTCTCTCTCTTTCTCCCTTGTTCTCCTCTCTTTTGTTCCCTCTCTTTTTGGCCTAGACTTTTCCCTCCTATTTATTCTCTCTGCCCCCCCAGCCCTGCCTATCCTTTTTCTGACTAGCTATTGGGCGGTCAGCCTTTTTTTAGACCAATCAGATGCCTTAGGCAGGCAAGGTGAAACAACAGTACATCTTTTCATAATCAAACAAATGCAGTAGAAACAAATGTAGCACACCTTTACTCAGTTAAAGTAATGTTCCACAGTAGAAACAAATGTAGCACACCTTTACACAGTTAAATATTCCACAACACTAGTGCTCATGAAAAGTGCTCCATAAATGACCAAAGTGACAGAATTTCAGGATATATGATATATGCATATCATGCAAACCACAGTAGCCTCCAGATGAGCAGGGCTATCAAACCAAAGTAGCCACCAGATTCAGGACTATCAAACCACAGTAGCCTCCAGATGATCACAGCTATCAAACCACAGTAATCACCAGATAACCAGGGCTATCAAATCACAGTAGCCACCAGATAACCAGGGCTATCAAACCACAGTAGCCTCCAGATGACTAGGGCTATCAAACCACAGTAACCACCAGATGACCCGGGCTATCAAACCACAGTAACCACCAGATGACCCGGGCTATCAAACCATAGTAGCCTCCAGATGACCCGTGCTATCAAACCATAGTAGCCTCCAGATAACCCGGGCTATCAAACCATAGTAGCCTCCAGATGACCAGGGCTATCAAACCACAGAAACCATCAGATGAAACTCTGGTTTTTCTCCCATCAAGGGGGGAAGAATGTGTAAATCTGACTGAATATAGTGTTGATCAGGATGAGAGTGGTGGGGAGTAGGCTGTAGTGACTTACCATGTGGGAATGAACTGGCTACAAGTCATGATGAGGAATAGTGGGAAGTAGCTAGCAGAGTTGAAATGTGCGATTCAAAATTTCCATTTTGGGTATATTTTCCAAACAAGGTGCTTCATGCTTAAGGTAGGTGTTAATTACAACAAGCAGAATAGAGGAAAACTGGAAATGCCCACTAGAAGGATAACGGATGAATAAAACATGAAGTGCATGACTCAAATCAACATGGAGACAACTCAGAATCTAATGATAAATTTAAAATGATGAAGTTGCAAAATAATGCCCTCATTGTGTGACCAGATATGTAAAGCTCACACCTCCAGACTACTGACTGTCTTTTCATAAGTACGCTTACATTGCAGAAGTGGCTCATAAGCAACAAGAAGGTTCCTCCGTCCACACCAAGCTTCTGAGAGCTCTCCTCTGTGGAGATGAGGGAATCAAGTGTGGATTTAGAACCAGGATGCTGGTCAAAGTGAGACTGCAGTTCAACACATAGTGGGAGGTGTCTGCACAGATGAAGATGACATTGGGGTGAATATTTGAAGTTAGTACACACAGAAGTACATTTAAAGGGAAGAGATGGTCAAGGGAATGCTGCTTAGAAAAACAAAGCAAAACAAAGCATCCACTGCAGAAAGTTAAAGAAATGAGCAGCTGGAGAAATAAGTGCCAGGACAAGTGTATTGGGGATAGAGCCTGGCTAAGCTTAGCTGTCCCTGGGGCAGGGGAAGACCTCTGTTCTTCTGAGGAAGGTGGGAGGATGTGAAATATGGGCAAGCTCTGGGAGAAGGGGGAGCATTGAGTCTTCATGGGTTTTCTAACATGTTTGCCACCGTCAGTGTGGGAACGGGGTCTTTGCACACTGATGATCTTCTTGACCTGTTCAACCCACACTCAGCAGCAGGGTTATTCTCTGTAGAACTTGTAGACCCACCTGTTCCATGCGAGAGATGGCTTTTATGGCCTAGTGCTGCCATGGAGTCTCTGGCTCACTGAGAATTCAGAGAGTACTGTTGGTTCCCAGGCCGTGGTGCTGTTAGGAGGGATGGAACCTCTAGGAAGGGGAACTGGGTAGGAGTTACTTTGGGAGCACGCTCCTGAAGGATGTTGGAGCCACAGTCCGTCCCTCTGCTCCTGGTTATGAAGTGTACCCTATTTTGCCATTTGTTTCTGGCTATATCGAGCCTGGCCTTGGGCCCAAAGCAACAGGGCCAACTGGTCTTGGATGGAAAACTCTAAAACTGTGTGCCAAAGTAAACCTCTTCTCTTTATGGCTTTCAGGTATGTGTTAGAGGATGAGAGAGAAGTGAGTCAGTGAACGCCGAGTTCATGTCTCTTGTCCCTGGGATTTCCCACTCACAGTTCTCAGACTATAGCATGTAGCATATTCTTCTGTTGGCCCAGTGCACATACTGATATTCAGGGACACTGGTTTCCTTAGGTTTGTGCTTTGAGAGGATGTCAGTAAGTAACTCAGCGTAGATTGATTGGCTTAGATGCTCCTAGGTAACCGTGGCTCCCTCATCATCAGGAGTCTTAGCTCAATCAAGATATCCCACAGGCATTATCAGAGGCCTGTCTCCATGGTGATTCTAGATGCTGCCGAGTTGACAACACTGTCTTTTTGATGAAATTTCCTTCTAGTCATAGCTTATATAATAGTGATAAAACTTTTGCCACCAAGTCTGGCAGGCTGAGTTGATCTTTATGACTTACATGATGGAAAGAGAGAACCGACTCCCACAGGTTGTCCTCTGACCTCCATATACATACTCATAAACAAATGTGATTAAGGACTCTTTTTTTTTTTTTTTTTTTTGAGACAGGGTTTCTCTGTAGCTTTGGTGCCTGTCCTGGAACTAGCTCTTGTAGACCAGGCTGGCCTCGAACTCCCAGAGATTCGCCTGCCTCTGCCTCCTGAGTGCTGGGATTAAAGGCGTGCGCCACCACCGCCCGGCTAAGGACTCTTTTCTAAAGCTTGAGCAACTATATCTCTTCAGTCATTGATTTATTAGATGGAATATGGTAATATGGTTTTTCTTCCTTTTGTAACATTTCTAATAATATAATATGAGATTTTGTTTTGTTTTGTTTGTCCTGTTTTTTGACAAGGTTTTCATGTACTCCATGCTGGCTTTGAACTTGATATGCAGCCAAGGATGACCACAAACTTCTGATCATCCTTTCCCTACCCCCCCCCCCAAGACTCCCAGTGCTGAGATTGCAGGCATGTACCACCATGCCTAGTTTATGCACTGCTGGAGACCCCAGGGGATGCTAGCCTGAGCTGTAATCCCGTACCATATGACTTAAGGTTACTGTAGAATTAGATCATGGTGTTAATTTGGAGAGACAGTCTTCCTTTCAGCGGTTTACTTTCTGATAGTCACCATGTTTGCAGCATAGACTTACTTCTGTCTCTTTGATTCAGGGTTTGCCCTTCTGTACTGTCATTCAGCTGCATTGGGTTTGAGATATCTGGTGGAGCTGGAAAGATGGCACAGTGGTATGAGGCTTGCCGTGCACATATTTGGACCTGTGTGTGCCCATAACCTCAGTGTGGTGGCGAGGAGACAGGTAGATCCTGGTAGTTCAATGGCCGGCCAACCTAGCCAAAATGAAGAGCTTCTGGTTCTGTGAGAAGCAGTAAGGTCAGAGTGATAGAGGAAGACACCCGATGCCCTCTTCTCCCTGCCCACCCACATACACACGCACGTGTATGGAGACTGGCCAGTGTTCCAGTGAGCACTGGGTGTGCATCTTAGCCAAGTGGAGGTATAGATAATTTTACTGTTTAAAAAGCCAAAATGGAATTCTTGGAAACAGAGTGGCTGGTTGGCACCATCAGGTCAGTGCTAGACTTTGCTGTGGACACCATTTCCTTTCTCATAACTGATGTCAGTTATGAGCATAGGTGCCGTGTCCAGTTATACAGATTGGACTTCTGATAGCATGTGTACTAGGGTGTGATTGTGAGCAGCTTATTTCACTGCTGTATTTCTGAAGTTTTCTCTTTGAGTACTGGAATAATATCAGAACCCAGCAATGCATGTTACAAGTTTATAGGAATGATAGCTGGTTTTTAAAAATCTGAGCCAGGGTGTGGGTGGTGCACACCTTTAATTCCAGCAGGGCTGGAGAGATGGCTCAGCGGTTAAGAGCACTGACTGCTCTTCCAGAGGACCTGGGTTCAATTACCAGCACCCACATGGCAGCTCACAACTGTCTGAAAATGCAGTTCCATGAGATCTGACACCTTCACACCAATGAACATAAAGTTAAATCATTAAAAAAAAAAAAAGAATGTGCCTTTAATTCCAGCAGAGGCAGAGACAGGCAGATCTTTGTGAGTTCAAGGCCAGCCTGGTCTACAAGAGCTAGTTCCAGGACAGACTCCAAAGCTACAGAGAAACCCTGTCTCAATGAACCAAAAGAAAAAGAAAGAAAAAAAAGAGAAAAAGGAAAGTGTTGGACTCTAGCGTCCAAACACCGAGAAGGAGTTGCCCTCAGAGACCATCTCACACACCACAGCCGATGCAAAAGCATGAGGATTTTATTAATTCTGTCATGACAGGGTCCCCCAGCATTTGGGAAGCTGAGGGACCTCGAATAGCTGGTATAGTCTACTTTTAAAGGGGCCACAGAAGCAAGGGGGGTTGTTCTTTGACTATTCTGATTGGCTTATTTGAAAGGGCTATTACCAATAATTGACTGGAGAGCTGTTGCCAGATCAGATGAGGTAAGAGGTCATTTTGACCCCGTTTCCCAGGGGACTGAATCAAAACACGTATATGGGTAATTGTTCAGGAACTGAGTACGTGCGAGTGTAGCTGTTAGGTCCTTGGTTCCCAGGGGAGGAGGGGAAGCACTATGGCACGGAGGCTGAGAGGATTCAGAATTGTCAGAAATGGCTTCAGGATTGTCTTAAAGTCTTACAAAAGAAAAAAAAATCTGAGAAATGTGATTGGGGATATAGGATTGGGGACTTGCCCAGCGTACACGTGGCCCTAGGTTTGGTCCTCGTACTGAAAAAAGAAAGGGGGGAAAAGGAAAATGAGAGAAATGGTTAGGTGTAATGGTGTAGTGTATACCTATAATACTAGCCTTAGGCTGGAGGATCATAAGTTCATCACCAGCCTGGTCTTCAAAGTGAGAACCTGTCTCAAAAAACAAACAGAAAATCTGAGATGCTATTACGTTTCTATAATTTTAGTTGTTGCTTATGGTGATTAGGGGAGAAGTTATGAATAACTTTTAACTTTGGTATGTAGAGATTATTGTAGTTTTGTAGTAATATGTTTAAAAGATATACTATGTTCTTTATCAGTTTCTTATTTTTTATCATTTGATTTCATGTAGTTTATTTGTTCCACAATCTAAAATTAAAGACAAAACAGGTCAGTTTATTTTGGAGAAATAGCCAGTCCTGAGACTCATATGACTTACAGTGAAGGGAAGGGATAGGGACCTAGCAGAGGAGTCAGAAGGACTGCAAATGAATTAAGAAAGGACCAGTGGAGATGTTCTAGAACCACAACAGAGTATTGGGCAGAATGGTGGACGTGGACCCGCCCTAAACAAGTAACTCATATCACTGCTATAGCTTAGGGTGTGTTGAGGAAGGGGGGGGGGTTGGGAAGTGTGTAAGAGCCACAAGATAGGCTAAGCACTAGGAGATGCCATACTGGACTTGACAACCATTACAGTCATTAATTCACATCAACTGGTTTCCTGCACCAATCCACACAGGACCACTCCTGTCAGCAGCCAGTCAAGGGAGGAGGAGGGGCTCACAGCCCTAACCTTTACCCCGGACTACTGGCTATTGATAGATTTTGGAAAAGGAGTGATTGTTGTTTCTAATTGTCCCTCTGCTGCTGAGCCCATCAGGCTGCAACAGATGGCTCCAAACGCATTCTCACAGCGATGGCCCTCAGGAATCTTGGTGGATCATAAAACAAAGAATAATCATGAACATGAGAGAGATTTGTTGGAAGTGGGGGAGAGGAGAGGATTGGTGACAGAGGAGGTGAGAGTAGCCAGTATGCAAGGCATATGTATGTGAAATCATAAAAAGGTTTTTGCAGCTACTTTGTGTCTGGTAGATCAGTGCATGCTATTAATGGAATCTTGTAGAACATAACCATTCAAAACAACATTGTTATTAGCTTTTTAATTTTATTTGGTGTTGGGGATGAAACATAGGGCCTGATACATGCTAGGAAAGCACTGAGCCACTTAATAAAAACAAGCAAGCAAATAAATAAATAAAAGGCTTAGGTATTCTAAGCCTTTATTTTTCAGCTTTTTTTTTTTTTTTTTTTTTTTTTTTTTTTTTTCGAGACAGGGTTTCTCTGTGGCTTTGGAGCCTGTCCTGGAACTAGCTCTGTAGACCAGGCTGGTCTCGAACTCACAGAGATCCGCCTGCCTCTGCCTCCCGAGTGCTGGGATTAAAGGCGTGCGCCACCATCGCCCGGCTATTTTTCAGCTTTTTTATGGGAGACCTTCACTTAAGAGGAATTAGAGTCTGTTAAGTGAATATTGTAATTGCTGCATATCTCAGCTCAGGGGTTTGAGACAACTCACATGTTGCTAAGGATGCTGTGAGTTGACAGTGGATGCTGGACTGAACTGGGTGCCTCTTTCTTGGGGCCAGGCATGCAGATAGCTCCAGGGGCCTGAGCAACCAATGGATGGGCCAGCTGGCAGCCATCAGCCACGATGCTTCCTCATTCTCCTCCCATCACTTGGCTGCCTGGAACCCATTTATTTCTATCAGGATTCTGTTGTAGGAAACGGTCAGGCTCCACTGCAGGTGATGGCCACACTGTCTTGTGTTTGCTGCTGCTCATTGCTGTGATGGCCAGAGCAAGGGCTTCAGTTCACGGGAAAAAGAATAAACTCCTGTGATAGGAGAATCTGAGGGTACCATTGCCCCAGGACAGTAGGTGCACGGCAGCAGCAGGTCCGGCTCTTTTTCTGCATCCCACCCTACGTACTGAACTGGTTTTCATAGAGGGACACACCTCTGCTCCTTGTGCTCTTCTCAGGAGTTATGTCTTTTGACACCTGTACTAGACATTGATCATACAGTGCTTGCTGCGTCTGGATTTCTTGAATATGAACTGCCAGTGCTACCACGTTTGTGTAAATCGATGCCTTGACTTGATGAAAACATACTTACCTCTTCTTTTTTTTTCCTTAAGATTGCCAACACTCCTGATAACTGAATGTGTGCTGGTTTACATGACTCCAGAGCAGTCAGCCAACCTCCTAAAATGGGCAGCCAGCAGTTTTGAGACGGCCATGTTCATAAACTACGAGCAGGTAAGAGTTTCCCAAGGTGGATTCTGCATGGGCTTCCAGTGTAGCTTTGCCTCCGTTCTTCCTTGTTCATTCCCTTCTGTCTGCAGCCATCGGTCTGTTCTAGCAGCCCCTTTTCTCTTGGTTTTTTGACTTCCCAACAGCTATTAGCAGAGATTTTGGAACTTAATTCTTGGGAAAAGTTTAAAAAATTTTTATTTTATCATTCTATTATCCACAGATATCTATAGAACTTGAGGCATAATGGGGTGAGGTAATTTTGACAGTAATAGCAGGAGGAGCAAACTCAAAGGCCGCTAGACAGGCAGGGATGTGAAGGAAGACGTTGACTGTGATGGTGCAGAGGATGGAGACTAAGGGACCTGGGGCTGCCACTCAGGAGTCGCAGGAAGGTGTGGCCTGAGGGGGCTGGGGAGGTTGGGGACAGAGGTAGCCTAGACTGGCTACTTGTGAACCACATGGAGATGGGGACTGATGGACTCCTCAGGTCCAGCCAGGAGTTTCATGTGGGCATTTGACCTAGAGTTGCAAGAGCTTCTAATTTTGTAAGGGAAGTTTGATATACTCCTGTATTGCAGCATAAAATGCCCTAGTCCTACGATCACTGACATTGGTCTGGTAGCTGCAGGGGAAAAAAACCCTCTTGGAGCTTTGAAATGGTCCTGCATGAGTCTGAATCCTGTGTGATGAGGACAAGTTGCGTCCAGTCTTTGTGCCTGTTTCCTCGCCGAGAACAGTAGCACCCAGCGTCCTAGTGTGTTGTGAGGCATGCATGACTTAGTATATGCATTTCCCCCTCCACACTGCCTCAGTTCTCTAAGTGTGGGCTCTTGAGTCTTCTGAGCTCTAGTTTGTACTGCTGGGAGAGGTGGGGGTGATGATATACCCATGTGCACCATGTGGAGGCCTCTGTTGCTCTCTCTGTCTTGTTCCTATGAGATGGAGGTCTCTACACGGAACCTGGAGTTTGTCTTCCATTTCCAACCCCCTCCCCCAGCACTGAATTATAGTTGCTGTAATGGTTTGGATAAAACGGTGCAGTTCCTTGAGGTGTGGCAGCGGGCCATGAGGGGCAGCTGGTCCCACCACCCGAGGTCTCTGTGTGAGAGGCAGCGGGTGAAAGATTGTGACGGACTGGCGGGGCAGCTGGTCCCATGAGGAGCCACAGTAGGTGAGAGATTGATAGACATCATACAGAGAGAGACAGGAGAGGGAGAGGTAAGGGGGGGAGATGAGAAGAGGCAGCAGTCACCTCTTCCCAAGAGAGAGCCCACTCAGGCTGAAGATCTTCTTGCCCCAGGGAAAGGGGGGGCAGGGCGGGACTTGTCTCTTAAAGGGACAGGACAAGCCAACAGCAGATCATAACATTTCCATCTCTTTTTTATTTTTTACTTTTATTTATATATTTTTAAGATCTATTTATTTATTATGCATACAATGTTCTGTTAACATATATACACCAAAAAAGGCACCAGATCTCATTATAGATGGTAGTGAGCCACCATGTGGTTGCTGGGAATTGAACTCAGGACCTTTGGAAGAACAGCTAGTGCTCTTAACCTCTGAGCCATCTCTCCAGCCCCTCCATCTCTTTTTTATAATAAAAAGGCAGGAAGTTAGGCAAACAGATTAAAGGAAGTGATTAGGTAAAGCGGCACAGTTCCACAAGGGGCAGTGGGTACAAGGTGAGGAAAGGCCAGTTCCAGGAGGAGCTTCTGCACGTGACCTGAGACCTGTGGCCCTCCGTGGGTGAGAGATGGATAGACACACTGCAGAGACTGTGGTATAGTTTATTTAGTGGGTTATGGAAGGGAAGGGGGGAAGAGAGAGTGAGGTGGGAGAGGAGAGGTGGTGGGACAGAGGAGCCCACTCAGGTGAAAGCCCCGATGGAAGGGGGAGTGGGCGGGGCTTGTGTCTTAAAGGGCAGGACAGACCATTACATTCCCATCTCTTTTTTATAATAAAAAGGCAGGAGATTAGGCACAATAGGTTAAAGGAATTGGGATGGCGGGTTATCAAGACTGCTTTCTGCTTATTTGTGGGCGTCGTCTTGGGGGGAACCTGAGAAAGCTGGATGCTGGTCACATCCTGGGGTAGCTGGTCACTTTACTCCTGTCCAGGGTTTGTGGTATGGAACTGTCCAGTGTCTCTTGGACCTGTTTAAGGTATTGGCAGAACAGAGGACAAAGTTAAGATGAGGAAAAAAAAAAAATTAGGACCAGGGAATTGAGAGGGGTGTATCTGACCTGTTTAAGGTGGATCCTTCAATTTGACTCCTTGGAACTCACAAGAATTCTTTGGGTTTGTAAAAACATAAGTTTTAGACATCTATATTGTATAAACGGTCACATATTTATGTCAGAATGACTGTGACAGATATTTTTGCATAATGAAAAGTATCTTTAAGACTGTGGAAGGCAACCTGAGAGAGAATTTTGTTAACTTGTAGCTTATTGAAATTTGTTTGGTGAGGCTGTCCTTTTAAATGACCTCTCAGCTGTCAAACTGCATCAGAGATCTTTGAGAAGGATAAAGTTTTACTTGAGTTATTGATTAAAAAACGACAGAGAACTTACTTGGTTGGTACCTAGAGCAGTAGCTTTACTCCTCAGGGTCCTCCATGGTCGCTGAGAGTCATATTTGCCTTTTGCTGTCTAGCGCAGGGCCTGCCAGGCTTCAGAAGATCCTGTGGGCTAAGAAATCTGTAGGAAGACAAGCCTACCTTGACCTGAGCAGCAAGGCTGTCACTTCTAGCGATTCTCTCCACTGTGTGGAGATCTTCAGTTTAGACAAAAGGCAGTTTTTCCCAGTGGTCAGTGCTTGGCAGTTGAAGCAAATTGCAGATGGACATTATTTTGTGCCCATCTGTCTTCTGTCTTCTTGGTAGGAGGTAGAGTGCTGTTGCTAGGAGCCAACCTGTCTCTTTGTTTTGAAAAGTCTTTTAATAATTAAATATTTAAATACCATATTCCCCAGATCTTTGAGCGTTGAGGGCTGTTTGCCGGGTATAGATGAGTTATAATTACAGTATAGAATCTGCCTGGAGAGCTGGGTCCAAGCTTGACTGTACTGCCTCTCAACAGGTAAGATTTATACTTGTAAAAGACATAGAAGAAAAAAACTGCTTGCAATAGAAGCTTAACAGTAAAACTGACAATGATAGAGAACAGCTTAATATATTTTAAAGCAGGGTTGGATTAAATATACCTTATTTTTGTAAGAGACTTAAAAGTACATACCAATTTAAGACATGAGACTTACTGCTTTTTTTTAGTCTGGAATGAGATATAATGGACAGTTATAACATTTAACAGTAAACATAAGTATATTTAAGTCACATGTATGCACACATACACACACATTAGAGTTAACTCAAGTCACATGTACATACACATACACAAACAGGAGTTGGGCAAAGTGGATGCTTTTGGTGGGCCCCACCAAAATCATGTCCCTGTGTAAAACATAACAGAATCAGTAAGAGGAATTTAGAGACAAAAACATAAGTAAATCAGGGAACTAGGCATGGAATATCTCAGTAAAGATGGTGGGACTTGGTCACCCAACCTGGACTTCAGTTAAGATGGCGGTAAGGTGAGGTCACCTGACCTCAGTTAAAATGGCAGTTGTCATGTGTTGTACGGAGAAGCCACATTTTTTGAGCTGCGGGAGTTTTAAATTGATAACAACAAAGACATAGAGGCCTTTGTGATTTAAAACAGAATTACATCTGTGTGGCCACACCATTCACACATTCTTTTATATATGAAGTAAAGAGAAAAATTGCTCAGTACCATGATCCACCCTGTCTCCAAGCTGCTGAGCCACAAGTCACAGCGGGGAGCAAAGGCTGAAATTGAAAACAGCTGCCTAGTAGATCGGACTAATCCTGTTGGTTTCTACTGGACCAGCAGTAGCAGTGACAGGGATAGAATAGAAGGAATGGAAGCAAGAGGAAAAGAACATTTTCAGACAGGTGGCAAAGGGGCTGCCTAGTGAAAGGAAAACGGAGCCAGCGGGACAGTGGCAGAGGCAGGTGGCTGATAGTTTCTAAGGGTTTGTTTCCCATGCCGAAACCGTGAAAACCCTCAAAAACAGCAGGCACCTCAAGGCCTGTAGGGAAATGTCTTCTCTCAATAGGCAGGGTGATAATGTAGCCTGGCTGACTCTGGTCCATGGTGATTCAGATGTCAGAGGCTAGAGGCTGCCCCAGGTGGTCTCTCACAGTGGGGACCACTTACGTGTGGTCCAAAAGACAAAAACAAAACAAATCTGAGTGCCCCCTGGTCTCAAAGTGAACACACCACTCAATGTGTGCAGTGCTAGCGTGGGAGACTACCTCTGGTGGTCCTGTCATGTTTTTAGCTAGGAGAAGCAACCAGAGATGGATGTCAGTGAAGGATTCAACTGTAGTTGTGAAGGCCATGGTTGGGGGCTTTTCCCCCATTTGTAGGAACACCAGAAAGTTGCCAGGAGTTCAGTGGTCAAGGCCTCAGGTTCGGAGAAACGGTTAAACTGATAGAAGGGGAAAACTCATCAATGGAAGCCCAGTGTTCCTCGTGTCCTCACCCTGCCCAAGGAGGGAATGCAGAGAGAGCCTGGCCGAGTCACGGAGCACCAATGTAATGGTTTAGATAAAACAGCACAGTTCCCTGAGGGGTGGCAGCGGGCCACAAGGGGCAGCTGGTCCCACCACCTGAGGCCTCTGTGGGTCCCAGGTGGGTGGGAGGCTACAGGTGAGAGACCTGGGGGATTGGCAGGGCAGCCAGTCACAAGAGGAGCTGCGGCCCTGGGTGAGAAACGAATAGGCATGCCACGCAGAGAGAGTGTGGATGTAGAGTTTATTTAGTAGGTTATGGAAGGGAAGGGGAAGGGAGGAAGGAAGAGAGAGAGAGAGAGAGAGAGAGAGAGAGAGAGAGAGAGAGAGGGAGGGAGGGAGGGAGGGAGGGAGGAGAGAGAAGAGGAGAGAGAGAGAGGAGAGAGAGAGAGCGCTCAGACAGAAGGAGGGAGTGGGCGCAGGATTTGTTTCTTAAAGGGACAGGACAGACCATTACAGTTGCTATGTGGCCAAACTGACTTTTATGTGGGTTCTGAGCATCTAAACAAGATATTCAGGTTTGTGTAGTAAATGGAACCACCTTCCTAGTTACAGTTCTTTGCTGTTTAGAACTTACCTTATAGAAATTAATGAAATGCTACATAGCACCAGGCAAGTGTCAGGGACCAGCCTTGACAAAAATACCTCTTGCCAGATAAGGGTGTGGGGATTAGAAATATAGTAAAGTATATGTGTTATTCTTTTTTAACAAAAATGCTGCAAGATCCCTGCGGCAGTAGGCAGCAGAAATGCTGTAGATCCCAAATGGTGGTAGCGGGCCATGTGGTGGCAGGCAGCGGGCTCTGGGAGCAGCCAGTCCCAGGCAGAAATGGCTGCTGGTCCCAGAGCGGCAGCCCAAGCGAGC
>NC_022015.1:16201867-16220333 GCF_000317375.1 Microtus ochrogaster
ATGAAAGTAATAAAATGCAGAAACATATAGCATTGGGAGGGAATTTTTTAGTGAGTACTGAAATTTGTGTTTAATTTCCAACTGCTTAAAACGGTAGGAGTAAGACAAGAGACTGCATTAACATACCAATTGAAAGTCACAGGCTAAGTTCATAGTTAAGCATTTTGTTACTAGAACAAAGCAAGTTACCAAGTCATGCTCACACCCTAGACCAAACACTTTGTAGGCAAACCACTCCTTGGGTGGAATCCCAAGTTATTTCCATGAAGGGCACTGGAACTTAGTTGGATTCTTAGACTTTTGTTTTAGGTAGGAACAAACCACTTCCCTATTCCAGGAGTGCAGGGCCTTGCAATTAGCCACACCTGTTGACAATTGCTTTGAGAGAGCAGAACTCTGATTCACAACTAGGTGGGAGCTTTGTGTAAGGCAGAAGCATAATAACCTTGAAGAACCTAGAAACAAGTCACAAACTCTGACCTTTGGCCTTTTGGGGCAAGTAACAAGCAGAATGCGTGCTAGCTGTTTTTATTATTTACTTACTTAGGTTTTTTTGAGACAGTCTTACTGTGTACCCTGGCTAGCTTGGAACTTGCTATGTAGACCTCATACTTGGGTGATGATCCTGCTTCTGCCTCCCAAGTGTTGGGATTCCAGATGTTCACCATCATAACTAGCTTTTTAAAAAATTCTTTTCAGTGGGATCTCACTTTATAATTTCCTTTTTAATTCATTGCATGCAAGAGCAGCGAGAAGACTTGGCCAAGTAGTGGAGAGGTCCAGGCTAGATTGGGGTTCAGTACGTCCTTCTCCACTCCAGCCTGGGTTCAGGTTCTTGGTTGGCTGACTGTCCTCCTTTCCACTTTACAACTGCAAATGTTCCTCAGCCTGCCTTCCCTCCAGGACCACTGGCCATGGAAGCCAGCCCTCAGCTTTTCTCTGGAAGCATCCTTGGTATGGCCTGCATACCCATGGAGAATGGCTGCTGTAATGGTCTGCTCAGCCCCTTGCTCAGACAAGCCACGCCCCCACCCCCCAGGCAAGCTGATCTTCAGCTTCCAGCCTGAGTCCCTCCCTTTCCATCTCTCTCTTGAAGAAGCAGCTTCTGTCTCTCCCTTCTCCCCACTTCTCCTCTTACCCCCCCTGTTTCTCTCTCTCTTTCTTCCTCTTCATCTCTCCCTCTCTCTCTGCTCTTCCCCCTTCTCCCCTTTCCTTCCATAACCCACTGAATAAATATCCAATTTCACTCTGCATAGCGTGCCTATTGGTCTCTGTCTCTCATCTGCTGAGACTGCAGCTCCCTATCTGGGACTCGCTGCCCCTCGTGGCCCCCACTGCAGCCACTTGGGGAACTGCACCATCCCTGCCTGGGACTGGCTGCTCTCGGGGCCCACTGCCCACTACCTGAAGCCACTTAGGGGGACCGGCAGCATGGTCTCCATGGCCTGCTGCCTACAGCCACTTCGGGGACTTGTGGCGGACCTGCTGCCCGCCGCAGCCACACGGGGATCTGCAGCGTTTTACTTTTACCATTACAGCCACCACATGTTGTGTGTGTGCTGCTTTGCTCACTGGCCTCTGCACTCTCTGTCCAGAAGCATTTATCTAGCACTCTCTGGAAGGTGGTGGGCTGATTCTAACTCAAGGCCTTTTACTCGGGAGCACACGGACTGCGCCAGATTCCAGTGCCCTGCCTCCAGCTGTTCCTCACCTGGTTCAGCTCCCACCATCTTCACTTTGTCAATAGAAATGAAACTTAAATCAACAGTCCTCAACCATCAGCAGCCTCACAGTGTAGATTAGTTGCTTATGTGCTTTTCCCAGTAAATGGTTTACAGTGACAAAGCCATGTTGGTGGTTGGGTGGGCAGCACCCACTTCCCTTCCCACATATTCTGTGCTCAGCACTGCTGTATAAGTTCTCCACGTCTTTGTTTACTTCACTGTCATATAAATCCCTAAGGTTGGTCTTAGTATTGCCAGATAGACTTAAGTTGCCCAGCTTCTCCAGGGTCACAGCTACTGTCAAGCCAGGATTCAAACCCAGACAATAAAATGAAGAAGAATGTGCTCTCAGACACCTGCCCTGAGGCACAGGAGAGAGGATAGCATTGCTGTTGTCTGGCTTTGTGTGTGACAGGGTACTGGTATGTGTGCTGTGACAGTACACATGTTTTCTGGCACTCGGGAGGCTAAGGCAGGAGGGGCAGGAGGAGCACCAGTTTAAGGCTCTCACAGACAAAAGACTATCTCAGAAACAAAATAAAACCAAACAATCAGAAAGGTTATATCGAGACAAGCAGATCTCTCTCTGACCCTAGACCTCAGTCTTCTGCTTGGGAAATAGTGCTGCCTGCTCTGTGTTTGTTAAATGCAGTAAAGACAGGTTAGCTTGTCTCTTGAAAGCACACGGTAACATTCTGTTCACATTTCTCTATTCCTTGCTTCTTCTTAATTTTTTAAATATTTATTTATTGTATATGATTCTGCATGTATATGGCCACACATGTGCCATGGGGAGTGTGTGTATGTGTGTAAGTCAGAGGATAACCTGTAGGAGTTGTAAGTCAGAGGATAACCTGTAGTTGTGTGTATGTGTGTAAGTCAGAGGATAACCTGTAGGAGTTGGTTCTCTTCTACCATGTAGTCCTGGGGATTGAATTTAGGTAGTCAGGCTTTGCAACAAGTGACTACCTGTTGAGCCCCTCTCACCACTCCTATACTTTGCTACTACTTCTTCTTTTTGGGGGAGGTGGTTTAGGACAGGATTTCTTTGTGTAGCCCTGGCTGTCCTGGAATTAGCTCTGTATACCAGGCTGTTCTCAAACTCCACTTGCTTCTGCCTCTTAAGTGCTGGAATTAAAGGTGTACACCACTGCTCGGCTATAATTTGCTCTTAAGAGTTTATCTTAAAATCATTCTGTGTCTATCTCTATATTTTTCTTGTCTGCTTTCACAGCTATATGGTATTTCATTTTATGAAGGTAATAGAATCAATTGAAGTTAACAGATAATTCTCCCCACATTCCAGTTACACTTAACATTGCATCTTTGCACATGTGTGTGAGTCTCTCTGCCAACAATAGAATTGCTGTACTAGGTAGGATGTAAGTGGGTGTGTGCTGCCCTTTATGGGGGATACATCAGCTCAGTTTTCTGTCACACACCCCTCCTGAGCTGCTCCCGTGTGTCTTTCCAAATGTCAGCCTTGACTGGATATTATGTTTTGCTTATTTAGGACACAGACCTTTAAGGTTGTGGCTAACCAGCGTTTTCCCTTCTCAGGTGAACATGGATGACCGGTTTGGGCAGATCATGATTGAAAACCTCCGAAGGCGACAGTGCGACCTGGCGGGAGTGGAAACCTGCAAGTCACTAGAGTCCCAGGTCAGAGCAGATTCTGAGCACTTACTTTCCGTGCAGCTACACCATGAGAAGCCCTGTTAGCCTGTGACACAGGCAGAGGGTGCTCCTAGTGGTAGGAGAACTCAAGTCCTGTCTGTCCCCTTAATAGAGAAAACACAAATTGACATTTCCCTACAGTTTGTTTTCATTAGGCATATTTTTTGTATAATTCACTTTGTATTATGCAGAATTTCAGACAAGCATAAAAGACTAGATTAGCAAACACCCATATCCTTTCAGTCAGCTTCAGTAATTGTCAGTATTTTGTTAGTGTTTTCTCACCGCCCGCCACGATAATTATTTGTTGGTGTCATCAAAATATTTTTCGACATTTGCTAGACAATACATGTTTCCACGCTAAGTGCTTGTTAAGGGCCCTCCTACTGTTGAGCTTTCTTCCAGGGTAGTGTTACCACGATTCACTCCCTACAACTCAACAGTAGCTCCTCTATGCTTCTACTTCCCAGACCGGCTTCAGTTTGTCTGGTAGATTGAAGGCATGTTTTATAGTGTGTTTGACTTGGCATCTATCCATGGTCTATATTTTATAGGTGATTAATACAGCTTTGTGTTGCTCTTAATCTTTGGTAAGCCCTTTAAAAAGGAAAAAGGCATTTGTTTGCTGGAGATAACCTCCCATACCTGCCACCATTTAAATAAACTGTGTCATATGACTACTAAGTGGCATGTTGCTCACACCTGCAATCCTATCGCTTGGTAGACTGAGGCAGAAAGATCATATGTTTGAGACCAGCCTGGGCTAGCAAGCTCCAAAACCTGGCAAAACTCTGAAGCCAGCCAGCCATCGAACCAAACAAATAACTGTTGTTTGTAGGAGAAATTTTTTCATTGTGTCTCTGTACTCTAATGGGTTTCCCCAGGAAAACTCTGCATGTGCGTATAGAATAGAAAAGTGACTAGACATGGGCTTTTGGAACGGAACTACTCTCAGAGAAATCCTGTGTGCTTCACGGTCTCAGGTGTACATGCTGGGAATCATCCTTGTCTCTCCACCCCCTTTCAGAAGGAACGGCTGCTATTGAACGGGTGGGAGACAGCGTCCGCAGTGGACATGATGGAGCTGTACAGTGGGCTTCCACGGGCAGAGGTGAACAGGTATGTGAGTGCTAAGCCCAGGCTTCAGATGGTTGCCAGTGAGAGGCTGACCGTCTGTGTTCTGAACAGAAGGCTAACCTTAGCCAGGCTTATTTTGAAATAAGGTAAACATTGGGTAAAGCTTGAGAGAGTAACTCATTAGCCACTGGCTGAGATAGCGCCTTTGCCAAAGCAGATGATTTGAACTGAAATAAGTAGTTACTCCTGGAAAATCCCCAGAGCCACCTCTTTGTATAATCCCTGTCTTAGAGAGAAGATGATGTTACCCATGACTTCTAAGGGATAAGACCTCGAATGACATCTTTAAATGGACTCTGTCTTTGTTATAAAAGAAAGATATAGTCATTGTTCTAAAACTGTTTCATGCTGAAGGCATGAAGTCTTATATATTTACATGGTACAGTTAGCTCTTATTAACAAGTTGGACCTGTTCTCCAATAGTCCTTTACACAGATAAATATTTATTGATACATAGACTCTGGGTTCTAAATCAGGGGGTTCATACTATACATGGTGGTCACAGAAGTCATATTCCCTTTTTAAAGCTTAATGGATTATATTTATATTTGTAATATCAAAGTCTTGAACCCTTCATATTTTGTTTACATGCTTGCATAGCAGTGTAGATAACAATAACTAATATTGTGGTAATTGTAAAGAAATTTAAAGAGGGACAGTTTGGACGTTTACTCGTGTGGTCTTGTAGCTTGCTTGTTTTAGCATCTCCAATGCATCAGTGCTAGGGAACATCACTGTGCCTGCATAGACCTGTGTTGCTGCCTGTTTGGTTCATTTCTTACTTGTTCTGTGCTTCCTCATCGTCCTTCCCCTCTCCTTTGGAGACCTTGAGGTACAATTTGGGGTCTGCTACAAGATCATGTGAGGAACTTTTGGACTTGCTCGTCCTTAGATCTTACTGACATTTAGAAAAATATCATTTCTTTTGTGTTGTTTGTTTTTCTTGTGTCCAAGTATCAGTTATCTAGGCAGTGAATGCTTTGAGAGTGCCCTCTCACAGGTTGATGATTTATGGGTTCTTGTGGAAGTTTCTTTTTTTTTTTTTTTTATAGGCTAGCTTCCACTTCATAGGTGTCGAGGTGATGTTTTGAACATCTCTGGTCTGACATGTAATGCTGTTGCTCTGGCAGATTTATTCTAAGCAGCCAGAGGGGAGTCTGTAATGAGCATCAGCCACAGGGAGAATAACTCCCTTCTGGACGGTCCTTTGTCTCATGCAGCCGTGGTCTTTTGTAGACAGCAGCATGTAACCCTAACAGAGACCAGGTGTGACAGGAGATGGCCTTTGCTCCCTGAACAGGCCTCCTGACTCTTAATGTCACATGGGCTTTGTGTACACTTTCTTGTCTGCACCAGGGATATTGGATCAAAATTGGTCCCAAATCTGCCTGGTGTTAGGAGCTCATGGCTAGTGAATAGCTTCACAGTTTGTACTGAGTCCTGTCAGTTGTGTTCAGTTAATCTCCATTTGTCATTAAGGCTTTTCTTTGTCCTTTATGGGGCTTTATTCAGTAATGTGCCTAGATGTTTTGCTAGTCAGTGTTCGTTACTATGTCACATCTGAAATCAACCTAGAAGAGATGCATTTTGCTTCACCATGTGGCGATTCATCATGGCTAGCAGGGCCATTCCTTTGGGGCCTCTCATGGCCAGGAACTCAGAGAGGCAGCTGATGCAAGCAGGGCAAGTTTGCATTTGTGTCTGTACGTCTTTGGACTATGGCGTCTGGGATGGGCCTGCAGACCGAGACTCTCTTTGATGTGTCCTTCCTGTGATCCCTATGCAGCACTTTTAGTTTCTTTAGTCAGGTGCTAAGAACCGTACCTTGGGCTCAGCTATACTGGCTCTTTTTCTGTCTAGCCTGCCTGTTCTGTTTTTTTGCTATGAGATACTTTCTGTAGCTATGATAAAACACTCAAACCAAAACAACTTGGGGAAGAGAAGGTTTGTTTGGCTTATACTTTCAGGTTGTAATCCATCCTTGAAGGAAGTCAAGGCAGGAACTCCAGACATGAACTGAAGCAGAAACCATAGAGGAATGCTGCTTCCTGGCTCATTCTATCCCAGGTCCATGCTCAGCCACCTTTCTTTACAACCCAGGACCACCTGCTTAGGGACTGTACTGCTCATGGGCCTGGGTCCTCCTACTTCCGTCAGACATACCCATAGGACAGTCTGGTCTACACAGTTCTTCAAGGTTCTCTCTTCTCGGGTGACCCTTGATTGTGTCTAGTTGGCAATAAAAACTAACCACACCATTTTTTAAAATTATATTTTAATTCATGTACATCTATCTGTGTTTATGTATGCTCTATTTGCATGGGTGCTTGTGGAGGCCAGAAGAGTGCATAGGATCCCCTGGAGCTGTATTTGCAGGTAGTTGTAAGCTGCCCAGCTTGGGTGCTGGGAACTGGATTCTGGTGTCCTCTGTAGTGAGTGCTGATGAAAGACCTGGATAAATCCAGACCATCCAAGCAGAAAAAATAGAGCCAAAATCTAAGCAGGGAGAGAAGAATCAGAAATCTAGATTAGCCGGTTCAGTGACTCTGTTTCAGGAACTAGCTGAAGATAAGTTAGATTATAATCTTGAGAATAATCTTGAGAAACAGGGAGTTACCCCCTTTTGATTATCAAGGGTATTTTCAGAATTTTCAGTGATCACTGGTATTTTCGGAATTTTCCATTGATGCCCTCCCTACCCTCTTTGGATTATTGGGTTGTGGTTTCTTCCCTTAAATACCCCTTCTCCCAGCTACTTGAGGTAGCTCCCCTGTGTGTGATTTGAGTCTCGGTCCCAGCGCTGGTACCTATCAATAAACCTTGTGTGATTGCAGCAAGGATGGTCTCTCTTGAGTTCCTGGGGAGTCATGTTATTTCGAGACTTGAGTGAGAGTCTCCCCATACTGGGGGTCTTTCACTGAGAACTGGACTCAGGTCCTGTGGAAGAGCAGGAAGCAGTCTTTCCTAATGAGCATTTTTCCGGCTCCTGTACTGCATTCTTTGTGAATATCTCCTCCGTCACGTTGGCTTCTGCGTCTCACTGCACAGGCCTGCTGCTGCACACCATTGCCTTGCTCCTGTGACGCCTCCGCCATCAGATAAATTTGTTGTCCATTATTTTGCATCTCTGCCGCACAAAGTCCCTGGCATGGGCAAGATGCAATCAGGTTGCTTGCCACAGAGTGACAGGGGTAGCATCATATCCAGTTCCTAGTCCATTTTCATTTCCACCCTAAACTTCTCCAGCATTACCATGTTTTCTGGGTTCTTACCAGCATTTTGGCCTCACTCTGGCCTGCTTCTCTACACTTCTTTGGCACACCACACTCCAAAAGCCATGCAGTAAGCAGGTCTGTGGCAGCAGAGAAACCTGTCTTACTTTCTGTGCTAATTTTCTGCTACTATAACAAACACTTAAGGTTAAGTGAAAATATTTATTTTTCCTCAGAGTTTTGGAGTCATTCACCCAAAACAGGTGCACGCTGCTTTCTTTGCACTGGTGGTGTTATACTAAGCACACATTCTTTGCTAAACACCCTGTCTGAAATGCTCCAGGGTATGTCTTGGAATTATCCCATATTAACCCATGTAGATCTGCCCTGGTTCGCACTGGTGGTGTTATACTAAGCACACATTCCTTGCTAAACACCGTGTCTGAAATGCTCCAGGGTATGTCTTGGAATTATCCCATATTAACCCATGTAGATCTGTCCTGGTTCATAGTGTGGCTGTAGAGACCTGAGGTATGAGCATGTTTTAGTTCATGCAGATGGTCTCCTATAGTTCAGTTTTTGCTTGTTACCAGATTGGAACTGCTGCTGTAGAAATGCTCTTGACCATTTATCTTTGCATACAGGGTAAGCTCTTAAAGAGGCAGATTGGTCACAGGATTAGAGGATGTTCTTTCTTTGTGTTGAAAGAGGCTAAAATGCCTTCAAGGGAGGCAGTCCGCTTTTGTCATATTGCTAGCAATTGAGAAAGTGCCTTTTCTTCTGTGTTCAGCCTTCAATCTTTGTCTGTCTGAGTGTTGAAAAACTACTGTTCTGGCTAGTTTTATGTCAACTAACATAAGCGAAAGTCATCTAAGAGGAGGGAAGGATAGAGAAATACCTCCATAAGATCAGGCTATAGGCTGGCCTGTAGGGCATTTTGTTAATTGAGGTTTATGAGGTAGGGCCTAGTCCATTGTGGGTGAGTACCATCTCTGAGTCCTGGATTCTATAAGCAGGTTGAGCAAGCCAGTAAGCAGCACCCTTCCATGGCCTCTGCATCAGCTCCTGCCTCCAGGTTCCTGCTCTGTTTGACCTCCTGTTCTAACTTCTTTGGTGCTGAACAGCAATGAGAAAGTATGAGCTGAATAAACCCTCTCCTCCCCAAGTTGCTTTTGGCCATGGTCTTTCATCACAGCAATAGAGGTCTTAAGACAACTATCTTGTGTTTTCATTTATATTTGTTTTCTCGTAAATGAATTTGAAGACCTCTTGTTTTTCTTTTCTATTGGACTGTTCTTTTTCTTCTTCTTTTAAATTATTACGAAAGTTTTTCATGCTGAAGTTCTAGAACTCTATAAAGAGTTGCAGGGCAAAGAAAGTAGTCCTTTGCCATTAGCATTCCAGAGACCTTTCTAGTTCATTTGTCTTGACCTTTGAGGTAACACTTCTTCCTCTTCCTCCTTTTCCTTTCTCCACTCACCCTTCCTTGTTCTCCGGCCCTCCCTTTCTTCCCATTCCTTCCTTACCTTCCTTCTCCTTTCTTCAAGACTGCACATTCCAAGTGTGTACTGTTCCCCTGAGCTAAACTTCCTGAATTCCTTCTTCTTTTTGAAAATTTATTTTAATTTCATGTGTGTGAACATTTTTTTTTACAAACAATTCTTATGGCTTAACAACTTTTAATTTCTTGTAATCGATTTTATTTGTATTGTTTGCCATGGAACAATTGAGGATGAGTCTTTATTTAAATATTTAAAGACATATTCGTAAATGTCTTTAAAGATAATAAATCTTACTTTAAATTTATCTTTTTTTTTCTTTTGAGCCCTTCTCAGTTTTCCCATCATACTTCTTTTTTTTCTATTGTTTTTATTGAGCTATACATTTTCTCTGCTCCTCTCCCTTCCTTCCCTCCCCCTTGTACTCTCTCCCATGACCCCCATACTCCCAATTTACTCAGAAGATCTTGTCTTTTCTCTCCTTCCTATAATATCCATGTATGTCTCTCTTGGGTTCTCTTTGTTGTCTAGGTTCTTTGGGGTTGTGGACTGTAGGCTGGTTTTTCTTTGCTTTATGTCTAAAAGCCACTTATGAGTGAGTACATATGACATTTGTCTTTCTGGGTCTGGGTTATCTCATTCAATATGTTTTTTTCTAGATCCATCCATTTGCCTGAAAATTTCAGATGTCAAAATTTCAAGTATTCAATTGTGTAAATTACCACATTTTCTTTATTCATTCTTTGGTCGAGGGGCATTTAGGTTGTTTCCAGGTTCTGACTATGACAAACAATGCTTCTACGAACAAAGTTGAGCACATGTCCTTGTGGTATGATTGAGCGTCCTTTGAGTATATACTCAAAAGTGGTATTGCTCGGTCTTGAGGTAGATTATTTCCTAATTGTCTGAGTAATCGCCGCACTGATTTCCAAAGCAGCAGTACTAGCTGACATTCCCACCAGCAATGGAGGAGTGTTCCCTTTACCCCACATCCTCTCCAGCATAAGTTGTCATCAGTGTTTTTTATCTTGGCCATTCTTACAGGTGTAAGATGGGATCTCAGAGTTGTTTTATTTGCATTCTCTGATAGCTAAGGATATTGAACATTTCCTTAAGTGTCCTTTGGCCATTTGAGATTCGTATTTTGAGACTTCTCTATTTAGGTCTGTACCCCTTTTTTTAAATTGGATTATTTGTTCTTTTGTTGTCCAGTTTCTTGAGTTCTTTGTACATTTTTTTAGAGATTAGTCCTTTGTCTAATATGGGGTCGGTGAATATCTTTTCCCATCCTGTAGGCTGCCATTTTGTCTTGTTGACCATGTCCTTTGCTTTACAGAAGTGTCTCAGTCTCAGGAGGTCCAATTAATTAATTAATTAATTGATTGATTGTTGCTCTCTGTGTATGTGCTACTGGGGTTATACTTAGGAAGTGGTCTCCTATGCCAATGTGTTCAAGTGTACTTCCCACTTTCTCTTTTATGAGATTTAGTGTGATTGGTTTTATTTTGGTCTTTGATCCATTTGGACTTGAGTTTTGTGTATGGTGATACATATGGATCTATTTACATATGAGTGTTTTGCCTGCGTGTGTGTGTGTGTTTGTGTGTGTGTGTGCGTGCATGCAGTGTGTGCCTGGTATCCCCAGAGGCCAAAAGAGGGAGCCAGATCCCCTGGAACTGCAGTTAAATACAGTTGTAAGCCTCCATGTGAGTGGGTGCTGAAAATTGAACCTGGATCCTCTGGAAGAGCAGCAAGTGCCCTTAACTTAGCTGAGCCATTTCTCCAGACCTTCCCCATTCCCCATTTTTCTTAGCCGCAGCATGCATACTATTGTGTATCGAAGTTCTTTCCATGTGGTATCATGAACATGTCATTACTGCGGACTAGCTCTTCCTAACTGCGATCTCCATCTCCTGTTGTGACTTCTGCACAGAATAGAATCCCTCGAGTTCCTGGATGAACTGGAGCTTCTGGAGCAGCTTATGCGGCATTACTGCCTCTGCTGGGCCACCCGTGGAGGCCAGGAACTCGGTAAGAGAGTGCCTCTGTCTGTCACCTGGGCCAGAGGCAGGACAGCCTTCTCCCAAGAATGAAAGGTGCACCAGGCAGTTGAGGTTCAGAGAACTAGAGAAACATGGATGCATACCCACAGAGAGTCCAGAGAAGTCATCATTTGTTCTTCCAGGTTTTTATAGCACGGAATTAGGCGAACTCTCTAAACCACAAATCCTCAACCAGATAGCCAGCCCTCTTCAGGCCTGCCGTAGGATTTCCGCATTTGGGAGGTTGAAAGCCTTGAGAGTTTAAAGTAATAGTCTTAATAAAAATAACCAGCGTTTGCCCTTTCACCAGCGCACAGCCATGTTTGGGGGATACTAACACATGGATCGTTTGGTTTCTAAAAGACTCACCCAGTTTCCAGGGCAAGTTTCTCCCTCCTCTCTCTAAGGTTGAGGCGTAGTTTCCTGACAGAGGCATGCAATACCTCGAGGCTCAAGGAGGGACCTGAGCACCTGGCTCTCAGGTTTGGATCCAGCCTCCGCTGACTCCTGCCCCAGTTGCTCTTGCTTCCCAGGGCCTGGTTATTCCTGAGCAGAACAGCCCTGCAAGACCACATCAGATTCCAGGTCCCCAGTTGTAGCGAGCTGCGTGGAACCACAACTGATGGAGATATATAATCAACTCTTATGGCTAAAGTCTGACCGATGCTATGATCACGCAATGATTATCAGCTGCTTGCATATGCGTGGGCCTATGGGCAGTGCCCACCTGGCAATCCGGGATTGACAGGCAGCCCATGATGCCTACTTAAGGGCTGGGAGAGGTTTGCTGGGGAGAGAGGAAAAAAGGAGAGAGGAGAGAGAGAGAGAGAGAGAGAGAGAGAGAGAGAGAGAGAGAGAGAGAGAGAGAGAGAGAGAGGAAAAAAGGAGAGAGGTCAAAGAGAGAGGAGAGAGGAAGAAAGAGAAGGAGAGAGAGAGAGGAAGGAGAGAGAAAGGAAAAGTGAGGAAGTGAATCAAGTCCTGGAATAAACTGCAGTGAGAAGAGCTCCGGTGGTTGCGTCATCCTTGCGGGACGACGGTGGCCGCAACACCCAGCGCCTTCCAGCTTCTCACAATGTGATCAGATGGCAGCTGGTAGTCCAGCCTGCTTGGGCTCCACAGTTCAGCCTACAGAGTCCTTCCAACATGGTTTTGGGTAGAAATTCCTTTATTGTTGTGTTTTATATTAGACTCTCCTCTAATAATAAAGGAAATTGTAGTTGGAACTTGGGGAACTTGAAAAAGGTAGAGCACAGAAGCTCTGGTCTCAGGCAGCCTCTTAGTGATGCTTCCTCCGCTGTGTTCTGGAAACTTTATTTATTTAAAAAGTATATTTACACACACTCATATATAGTTTATTTATTTACCTTTTTTGTTTGATTCTTTGAGACTTGTAAAGCATCCTGGCCTTAACCTTGGCATTCCTCCTACTTTGACCTACCAGAATTACAGGTGTGCCCCTGGAACCTCATACATGTGAAAGCAGAAAAGCCATGAAGAGAGTGTGGCACTGCCCTGGTCTACACCCTCTGCCCTTTTGCTGAACTCTGATCTTATCTTCAGTCGAGCTGACTTTACATGTTCCTATAACTGGACTTCTGAGCTTTTCCAATTTCATCATGTGACATAAGCATTTTATCCCTTGCCACCAAGCTTCTCAAAGAACATAATTGCAATGAGTATATTAAATCCTATCACAAGACTGTGTCTGAATGTATTTAAGCTTGCCAAGATTTGGGAACTGCAGGTTTCTAGCAGGTTTAAGTTACCTGTCATTAGACAGTAAGTTGAACTGCTTCTGTTTTTGTCCCCCCACTGCCTTTTTTGGTGTGCTTTGGGAAGGGGTCTGAAACCCAGGCTGGCCTCCTGCTCCAGCCTCCTGAGTGCTGTGTTTACAGATATACACCAGCACGCCCAGGTTGGGATAATAAACATTTTAATGTCAGAAGCATCTTCAGTGTATCAGCACACAGTGAAGAACCAGCTCTGTGTTTGTTCAAAGGTCAGCAGTTAGCAGGTAGATTTTGGACATTTACTGCTGAGAGCCCATAAATTGTTATGAGATGCTTTCTTAATCCACTTTAAACCACCCATAAACAAAAGCTAGCTTGACCTCTCACTTTCTTTTGAAATCTCGTTTCACACAGGAAGGGTTCGAGGTCCAGCAGTGAGCTGTGCTGGTGCCCAGATCCAGCTCTTGGACATGTAGCAGTGTCGTGCTCACCCCCAACCCCTAGCTTCTTTACTCCGCCACAGGCATCTGACTGTATCTGTGTTTCCTCCCCTTAGGTTTGAAGGAGATAACCTATTAATCTGTGAAGGTTCATGCTGAGGTGGAAGTCCAAGTCTCCAGCCGAGGGAGTGCCCTGCGCCCCCTGAGGGATGGGTAGCTCGTCTCTCTTGTGGGCCCGGTTGCATATCCAGAACCCTTAGTTACAAAGGTGGTCACACCAGATCCTGCTCCTGTCACTATCATTGTTTAAATAAATCTCACTTGCCATTTGTCTGTGTGTCAGACTTGGCTGGCGTCTGTTCACCTTCTTTGCTCTGTGGGTGGACCAGGGTTCACATCCATGGCAGCTAAAACCAGAAGCCTGCATCTTACTTGGACCTTGGTTTTCCCTGTGAGTCAGAATCCATTTGGGAATTTACTCCTCCCTGTGCTCTTTATTGCGATACCTCATGGACCCTGACCCTTGACCTGCCACAGATGCTGGAGCTCTTCTGTGGTGTTGCTGCTGCTGTGGCTGGGCTAGCCTGCTGCTTTGCCTCGTTCATTCCAGTTGCCATGGCAGGTTGTGTAACTCCTCCTTACATACCCTGGCTGCTTGGAACCTGTATACGTGTCACCTTCTGCGGCAAATGGGCATTTGGCCAATGAGATTAAGATAAGGGTCTCAAAACAAGGTTGTTAGGTGTCATCTGGGGCTCTGATGCAATCACATGGATCCACATGAGCCAGACAAGAAGACACAGCCAGACAGTGGACATTGACTGAAGGAGATTGCGGAGGGAGGGGTTTTGAGGATGGTGGGAAGGGCCAAAAGATAAGGAATATAAGCAATTTCTATAAGCTAAGAGAGACAAGGGGCTGGAGCGATGACTCAGGTTAAGAACACATACTGTTCTTACAGAGGAACCAAGTCCAGTTCCCAGCACCCATACTGGGTGGCTCTTGACTGTTACTCCAGCTCCAGGGGGATCTGAAGTCTCCATTCTCAGTGGGCACCTGCACTCACTTGCGCACACCCACACATGGGTGCACACATACTTACATCACTAAAACTAATAAAAATTAAGTCTTTTAAAAGGCCAGGAGTCCTCAGAAAGATGCCCCCCATCCCCATACACCCTCAAAAACTTGACAGACTAAAGTTCCAGCTTTCTTCTTTCTGATCTCCAGAACCATAAGTAAATAAATGTGTGGTGTTTTTCAGGCTCTGGAGTTATGATAAGCCACAGCAACAGTAACGAGATTAATACGGTCATTATGCTGCCGATTAGGGCCCCACAGTTTAGGGGGAAAAAACTCCAGCCCTATGCTGGAGCTGCATGAATAGACATGGCTGTGGGGAAGCTCTGGCATGGTCCTCAGCTGAGGTCACAGTTCCCTGCTGCACTTGGAACCAGTATTCCCTGGGCACTCAGCTATGCTCCACCTGTGGTGTGCCTGTCATTGGAGTAATGCGTTTAGACAGCCTGAAAGAAAGTGAATTGCCCAAGAGAAGGCTTTTCCTTTCAATCTCAGGACAGGAAGGTCTTGGGTTTGGAATGGTGTGTCTTATTTTCTTAAATATTCTTAACACATTGTATATGGAACCCTGGGGCCATAGTGGGAAGCTCAGTTTAGTGGAGCAAGTCTGTGATTTAATAAGATAAGGAATGGAATAAACATAAAGGCACATCATCACTGGTAAATGTGGGCATTGTTTTTGCAGCCTGTGATGGTTTGAAAGAAAATGGATCCCAGAGGCTCATAGGGAAGTGGCACCATTAGGAGGTGGCCTTGCTGGAGTCGAAGTGGTTTAGTTGGAGGAAGTGTGTCACTAGGGGTTGGGCCTTGAGGTCTCAGATGCGCAAGCCACACCCAGAGTGGCATTCTCTTTGTGCTGTCTGCAGATTCAGATGTAGAACTCTCAGCTCCTTCTCCAGCACCATGTCTGCCTGCATGCTACCATGCTTCCCATCATGATGATAATGGACTAAACCTCTGAACTATAAGCCAGCCCCAGTGAAATGTTTTCCTTTATACAAGTTGCTGTAGTTATGGTGTCTCTTCAGAGCAGTAAAACCCAGACTAAGAGATAGCATAGCTTTTTTCATTTTAATGTTTTAAGTACTTAGTTTTGAGACCAAGTTCAAGTTCTCACTATATATATATATATAGTATCAAACTTTGATATATGGTATCAAACTTAATGTAGGACTTATTCTTCTTACATGACAAAAAATCTCCCCACTATCCATCCTGTTCCAATTCTATGAACTAATTAACCCTAATCTACTAATTTTATCAGCCATTATTTCAGTATTGATTGGAGCATGAAATGGACTTAACCAAACACAAACACGAAAAATCCTAGCCTCCTCATCCATCGCCCACATAGGCTGAATAGTCTCTATTTTACCATACAATCCATCACTAACAACCCTAAATCTCCTAATCTACATCATTATAACTGTCCCCATATTTCTTATCTTCCACGCCCACTCATTTACATCAATCACTTCCATGTCACTCATATGAAATAAAATACCAATAGCTCTACCTATAATCTCATTAATTTTATTATCAACAGGAGGACTGCCAACACTCACAGGATTTTTACCTAAATGAACTATTATCACTGAACTCATAAAAAACAATAACTTATCTTTAGCCACATTAATAGCAATAGCCGCCCTAATCAATCTATTCTTTTACACACGACTAATTTATTCAACCTCACTAACCACCTTCCCAAGCAATAACAACTCCAAAATATACATTCTCCAAGACCATACAAAAAGCAACACCATGCTATCACCAATAATAATCATTAGCATACTGATACTTCCCCTGTCTCCCTTACTTCTATAACAGAAGTTTAGGATAATTAATCCAAGAGCCTTCAAAGCCCTAAGCAAACCCACAAAGTTTAACTTCTGATAAAGACTGCAAGACTACATCTTACATCTAATGAGTGCAAATCAATTGCTTTAATTAAGCTAAATCCTCTACTAGATTGATAGGACTTAAACCTATAAACTTTTAGTTAACAGCTAAACACCCTAATCTGGCTTCAATCTACTTCTCCCGCCTATCAGAAAGGGGGCGGGAGAAGCCTTAGTAGAGTCAGTTCTCTACAACTTCGAATTTGCAATTCCATGTGATTATCACCTTAAGGCTTGGTAAAAAGAGGCTTTATCCTCTGTGCTTAGATTTACAGTCTAATGCTTTGCTCAGCCATTTTACCTATGTTCATTAACCGCTGACTATTTTTTTTTTTTTTTGGTTTTTCGAGACAGGGTTTCTCTGTGGCTTTGGAGCCTGTCCTGGAACTAGCTCTGTAGACCAGGCTGGTCTTGAACTCACAGAGATCCGCCTGCCTCTGCCTCCCGAGTGCTGGGATTAAAGGCGTGCGCCACCACCGCCCGGCTCCGCTGACTATTCTTTACCAATCATAAAGACATCGGGACCCTATACCTATTATTTGGGGCCTGAGCAGGGATAGTAGGGACGGCCCTTAGCATCCTAATTCGAGCAGAGCTTGGTCAACCAGGCGCCCTATTAGGCGATGACCAAATCTATAACGTAATTGTCACAGCCCACGCGTTCGTAATAATCTTCATAGTTATGCCAATGATAATTGGTGGCTTCGGCAACTGACTTGTCCCACTTATAATCGGAGCACCAGACATAGCATTTCCCCGAATAAATAATGTAAGTTTCTGACTTTTACCCCCATCATTTCTCCTCTTACTAGCATCATCAATAGTAGAAGCCAGAGCAGGAACAGGCTGAACTGTTTACCCTCCATTAGCCGGCAATTTAGCACATGCTGGGGTATCAGTTGACCTAACCATTCATTACACTTAGCAGGTGTGTCCTCAATCCTTGGAGCAATTAACTTCATTACTACAATCATCAATATAAAACCACCAGCTATAACACAATATCAAACCCCCTTATTTGTCTGATCAGTCCTAATCACTGGTGTACTTCTACTCCTTTCCCTCCCTGTTCTAGCCACAGGAATTACAATACTTCTTACAGACCGTAATCTGAATACCACTTTCTTCGACCCAGCCGGATATATATATATCCCTAGCTAGCCTAGAACTGACTATATAGACCAGACTGCCCTTGAACTCACAGAGATCGGCCTGCCTCTGCCTTCTACATTCATGCTGGAATTAAAGTTGTGTACCATTATGCAAGACTTTTTAAAAAATTTTACTATAAATTTTAATGATATAAAATATTAGAGACAAACATTAAGAAATAAAATGTGATGACTCGATTCAGTTTTTTTGTTTGTTGGTTGGTTGGTTTTTCTTTTATTTTTATTTATTTATTTTTCGTTTTCAGGACAGGGTTTCTCTATAGCTTTGGAGCCTGTTCTGGGACTAGGTGTTGTAGACCAGGCTGACCTCAAACTCACAGACATCTGCCTGCCTCTGTCTCCCTAGTGCTGGGATTAAAGTTGTGCGCCACCATCGCCTGGCTTCAATTCAGTTTTTAAAATACATCCATGGGGCAAAGGGGTTTCCACAACCTGATTTGCAGCTGTTCTGTCTTCTGAGAACCATCCTTCCAGTTGAATAAATGTGGGCAATGGAATGTGGCGATTGTCACAGATATGCTGTTTGCTAGCTCCTACACATCAAGTTCCCAAATGTAGCATAAACTGTGACATTCTGCACTTCTTATAAAGGCCTTTCTTCCAATCTGGCAAATGGATATGGTGTCCGTGTCCACTTAACTCTCAGTATATCTATGCCTCAGGCTCTACATCACCAGCATAAACAAAAGCTTTTTTTTTTCTTTTCTTGAGGCAACACCCAACTAATAGCACTGATACCAAAAGAAATGCAGCAAATCTGTAAGAACGGAGGCTCTGTAGGCAGCTAAACCTCCTGAAAGCTTAGGAGAAAGTAGTAGGAGCTGCAGGCAGGCCTGCTTTTCGCCCCCCCCC
>NC_022015.1:16222053-16223768 GCF_000317375.1 Microtus ochrogaster
GCCAAAGTTATTCTGATGCCTAAACCACATAAAGACTCAATGAAGAAAGAGAATTACAGACCAATTTCCCTTATGAATATATATGCAAAAATTCTCAATAAAATACTTGTAAACTGAATCTAAGAGCACATCATAATGCTCATTCACCATAACCAAGTAGATTTCATCCCAGACGTGCCAGAATGGTTCAACATACATAAATCAATAAACATAATTCATCACATAAAAATACTAAAAGACAAAAACCACATGATCATCTCGTGAAATGCAGAAAAGGCCACAAAATCCAACAGACCTTCATGATAAAAGTCCTGGAAAGATTAGGGATACAGGGACACACCACAAAATAAAAGAAGCAATTCACAGCAAGCCCACACCCAACATTACCCTAAATGAACAGAAACCTTAAAGCATTTCCACTGAAATCAGGAACAAGACAAAGTTGTCCACTCTCTCCATACCTATTTATATGGCTATTCTTGGTTGTCAACTTGACTACATCTGGAATTAACTAAAACCCGAAATGGGACACACCTGTGAGAGATTTTTGCTTAAAGAGGGAAATTTGCTTAATTTCAATTCCATCCTTTGAGATGGGAAGACGCATATTTAATCCAGACCTTTTGAGGTAGAAGACCTGCCTTTAATCTGGGTTATGACTTCTGCTAGAAGCCTAGACAAGAATGTGGAAAAAGAAGCTTTTTCTCCTTGCCTGCTTGCTCTTGCCCTTACTAGCAAGTTCATTTCTTCACTGGCATTTGAGTCTATTTCTTTGGGATTCCAGTGTATACTGAAGACAAGCTGAGGCATTCAGCCTGGTAGACTGAACAACTACTGGATTTTTGGAACTTCCATTCACAGGCAGATGGGCAGCCATATAATCTATCTATCTATCTGTCTGTCTGTCTGTCTATCTGTCTATCTGTCTATCTGTCTATCTGTCTGTCTGTCTGTCTGTCTGTCTGTCTGTCTATCTGTCTATCTGTCTATCTGTCTATCTGTCTATCTGTCTATCTGTCTATCCTATTCTATTCTCATCTCTGTTACTCTTGAGAACCCTGTATAACGTCCGTACTACTATGTGTACTGGGGTTGTGTAGCACCAGTACTACGTGTACTATGATACTATGCCTGTAGCATACTGCCTGCGCCTGCACTATGGGATGGTTCACTAGTCGGGCAAGGGCCTGGAGATCGAAGTACACACACATAGACAGAGACACGGGTCATCCTTGAAACAAGAATGCCAAGAATGCCAACTTTATTGTATTCCAGGGCAGGTTTTATAGTGCCTTCCCTGACCAATGGCCACACCCTAGCTCTCAGGATTCTTCAGCTGCAAGCCACCTGAAACCACTCCCCTGCCATCAGGGTCTCATGCTCAGAGCAGCTGCAAAACAAGTTGTTTGCTCAGAGCAGCTGCAAGCATAGGAAAACAAGTTGTTTACTCCAGCAGGCAGGGTCATAGAAAATTCAGGGTCTGATGGTCTGCAGTCCCCAACAATATAGCATCTTCAACAAGCAGCGATGCTCAAACTGCATGGCTGCATGTAGGATAACGCAAATAGATCCATACTTATCACCCTACACAAAATGGATCAAGGACCTCAACATAAGATAATTTGAATCTGACAGAAGAGAAAATGGGAAATAGGTTTCAAGTCATTGACACAGGAAAAGACTTTCTGAACAAGACACACACACACACACACACA
>NC_022015.1:16224684-16237629 GCF_000317375.1 Microtus ochrogaster
CTTTCAACTTTACAGTTCTTTGTGCATATATTATGGCTTCAGGTTTTCTGGTTTTGTGGGATTCCTATGTGTACAAGCGTGTATGTCTCTATGTCTATGTGTGTTTCTTGTATTTTTTTCTTTGGCTATTTTTTTCTGTTAGCTTTGTCCTATTCCAGTTTGTTTTTGGTTTTATCTTATTTTATTATTATTCTTTAGAGGCCTGTTTGTTTTTTAAGAAGAGATAGGAAAGGCATGACTTCAGATAGGAGGGGAGCTGGGGAGGATCTTGGTGGATTTGAGGGAGGAGAAACCATAATCTGAATATATTATATAAAAAATAAAATTCCAATAAAAGAAGAATAGGGAGGGGAAAACTGTTTCTTGGTTTCTGTTTCTCCCTAAGAATATCCTTCCCAAGACCATAAACAGATGTGTCTGTGTGGTGTTATGGGTGACTGAGAACAATGTCTTAAAACATTCTTAGAGGGGTGTTTTTCAAAGAGTCTGAGAAACTCTGCTTTACCCATCTCCAGCCCCTCACCCCTGTTCTGTACCCCCAACCCCATTACCCCTCTTTTCCCACTTGGCCCCTGTCTTCACTGCAGTCTTTTACTCTGCGTTAAACAAGACCAGTGAGTAGTCAGAAGCAGCAATGTAGACACGGCACTGTTCACAGGATAAAGATCACACTAAAGCTCCAGTTTTAGTTATCTTAATCCTCTCAGTACAGTGCTGGGGGTGGGAGTTCCAACCCTGGCTCTCCAGCATGCCAGGTGAGCACTCTGCCACAGAGCTACGTACACAGCCCAGGAAGTGTTCTTTGCTTTGTCGAGGGAGGCTATGATAGAGGTGTCAGCTTGATTAAATATTTTCATACTAGTAGGCCACCGTACTGGTCAGTCTTCATTGTCAACCTGATGGAATTAGAATCTTTAAAAACCTGCACTCAGGGCTGGCGTGGTGATGCATGCCTTTAATCCTAGCACTGGGGAGGCAGAAACAGGAGAATCTCTGGGAGTTCCGGGCTAACCTGCTCTACATAGTGAGCTTCAACGCATACAGGACTACTGAGTGTACTGACTGATAGAGAGATCCTGTCTCAAAAACAAGACAAACAGAAAGCTCTACACTCACGTTAGGGTTTTATTTGGCAGAACATTGGGAAGACCTTGGAATATCCGCTCATTTTCTTCAATTGTATGGTGTTTCTTTCCTTAAAAATTTTTATTTTATGTGTATGAATGTTTTGTTTGTAGATATGTAAATGCACCATCCAGTGCCCACAGCAGCCAGAAAAGGACACCGGATCCTCTGGAGTTGAAGTTAGAGGCAGTGCGAACTTCCTGGTGGGTACTGGAAACTGAATCCAGAGCCTCTGAAGGATTAGTCTGTGGGTGCTCTTAATCACTGAGTCCTGTCTGCAGTGCCCTGTAGTCCTGTATGGTGTTTCTTAATTGAGGGGTAGCAGAATGCAGTCAACAGTTGATAAGTTCTATAACTCCCCCCCCCCTTTTTTATTTCATGCATAGCACTGCAGCAGATATCTCCGAAGCTGTCATGGGGAATTGAGAAATAGGGTTACTGTAATGTGGGAGGGTGTGGTTTCCATTCTGAAAGACGCTCCCCCTAACTTTCCCCTGGTAAGTACGAGTTTTCCACTAAGGTGGTTTGAAAACACGTTTTCTTTGTTTTTATCACCATGTAAAAATTACATTAAATACTAAGTTGCGTTAAGTGAGCATAGTGGTGCATGCCTGCAATCCTAGTACTCGGGAAGCAGAGGCAGAAGGAGCAGAGGTTCAAGACCATCTTCAGCTGCATAGCGAGGCCAGGCTGGGTTACATGAGTTAAGGAAGGGAGGGAGGGAGGAAGGAAGGAAGGAAGGAAGGAAGGAAGGAAGGAAGGAAGGAAGGAGAAAGGAGAAAGGAAGGAAGAAAGGAAGGAAGGAAGGAAGGAAGGAAGAAGAAAGGAAGGAAGGAAAAAGGAAGGAAGGAAGGGTAGAGGAAAGAAGGGAGGGAAAAAGAAGAGAATGCCCAACTGGTTGAAGAAAAAAGCACATACTGCTCTTCCAGAGGACATGAGTTCAGTTCCCAGCACCCTTGTCAGGTGGCCCCCAGCAGCCTGTAACTCCAGCTCCAGGGGATCCAATGTCTCTGGCCTCCTCAGGCCACCACACTTACATGTAATACCTCCCCCTGACTCCATAATTACATGTACATTTTAAAGTAAATATTTAATCTTCTTTTTACCATTTTATTTTGTGTCTATGGGTGGGTGTGCATGTGGAGGTCAGAGGACTTTTGAGAGTTGGTTCTCTGCCTCCACCATGTGGGTCAAGGGACTGAGCTCAGGTAGTAAGGAAATCTTTCATTTATTTATGTATTTTTTAAGTGCATTGATGTTTTGCAATGGATGTTGGGTCTCCCAGAACTAGAGTTAGAGATGGTTGTGAGCTACCATGTAGGTGCTGGGAATTGTACTCAGGACCTCTGGAAGAGTAGCCAGTGCTCTTAACTGCTGAGCCATTTCTCCAGCTCAGTATTTATTTATTTTTGTTTTTCCATGCCAACCAAAGTTTCTCGTCCCTCCCCTCTACCCACCTCCATCCACTCCTCCTCCGTTTCTCTTCAGATGCAGGCAGGCCTCCCTTGGATATCAGCCTGTCCCAATCTCTCCACTGGAAGTTGTGCCCCGTTCTAGGAGATGGCCTGCTCAGGTGCTGTATCCTTCATTGCTAGGAGTCTTCACTAGGGTCACACTCATAGATTCCTGGGAGTTTCCATTGCTCTGGGTTTCCAGCTCATCCCAGAGATGCCCCAGATTCCAGTTGTCTCTCCCAGTACTCTCTCCCTCCATCCTCCCCCCACCTAATCCGTTTCCATCCCCATTCCCCCTTCTAGACCCTTCCCCCATCTACTGGCAATACCCATTCTATTTCCCCTTCACAGTGAGAGTCATGCACCCCCATTTGAGCCCCCTTTGTTACTTAGCTTCTCTGGGACTCTGGATTGTAGCATGTTGCTCTTTTGTTTTACAGTTAATATCTGCTTACGAATGGGTACATACTGTTTGTTTTTCTGGGTCTAGTTACTTCACTCAGGATAGTCTTTTCTAGTTCCATCAGTTTGCCAATAACCTTCCTAATGTCATTGTTTTTAACAGCTGAGTAGTACTCCACTGTGCAAATGTACCACATTTTCTTTATCCATTCTTTGGTTGAGGGACATCTAGATTGTTTCCAACTTCTGGCTGTTACAAATAGTGCTGCAGTGAACACAGCTGTGTGAGTGTCCTTGTGGTACTGTGGACCATCCTTTGGGATTTCATCTCACAGCTGTCAGAATGGCTAAGATCAGAGACAATTCTCTCCATTTGTGTTCCTGTAACCATGAACGAAGCTAAGATGTCATGAATGACATTGTGCAGCTTTTCAGGGTCATTAGAGGCTTACACCTCTTTTTTTTTTGTTTTACCTGATTAAAATCTGGGTTACCTTTAATAGTGTGTGGGGACTCTCCAAATTACAGAGTGAGTTAGGACTGCTTCCATTGTGTGCAAATATTATCCTGATTTCCACTTATTTTTTGTTTTTGTGTGCTTTCATATGTTTTGCATTTTAAATGAAATTTGGGTTATCTTTTCCAAATCAGGCTTTCATTTTGAAATAATTACATATGGCATGCATTTGTAAGAAAAGATTCAGAGAAAGCTTGCGTAACCTTTACTCATTTCTCCTGGTGGTAACATTGTTCTGTTGGTTTGTTGAGATCAGATCTTTCTACATAGCCCAGGCTGGCCTCAAACTCACAATCTTCCTACCTTGGCTTCCAGAGTGTCAGAACTGAGGAGGTATGCCATCACACTCAGCTCTTGACCAATGGTAATTTTGTTGTTGTTATTGCTTTTAGAATAGGTGTTACTATGTAGCCTGGCCGGCCTGGCACTTGCTATGTAGACAAGACTGGCCAAATTCACATAGATCTGCTCATCTCTGCCTTCTGAGTGAGAGCCACCATGCCCGCTGGTAAAATAAGAAACTGTAGCACAATGGTACAGCCAGGACACAGACGATTTCCATTGTCCAACCATCCCTCTGACTCTTCCTTATGGCCCCAACCATTCCTTTCCCAACACACCTCCTCCTAAAACCATGGCAATCACTAATTTCTCTCAATTGCTCCCATTTTCTTCATGACTCCCTAGCCACAGGTCCTTGACCTCCTCTGATGTTCTCAAGGGCCTGTGGTTAGGGGAGTAATAAACTCTAGAGGGAGCTCCTACTGTCGTTGTTTTGCTAAGTGGACATGTCTGGTCCACTTTCTAAATAGTTACCTTTCTAGCTATAAATTGGTGCTGTTCTCAGCATGCCTTAGAGCAACTTCCTTATCAGTGGGTGGTGATTAAGGCAGACACTCATAAGTGGTCAAAGTGCCACGTCTGTCTGCCTGCAAACATGCTTTCCGCCACAGTGATCATGGTAACCCTCTGAAACTGTAAGCAAGTCCCCAATTAAATGCTTTCTTTCACAGGCTGCCTTGGTCTTGCTGTTTCTTCATAGCAGTAGAACAGTGACTAAGTCACTTGTCCCTCTCTGAGGAGCTATTGGTGGTTAGTAGGTGCTGGGGATAGATGAATCCTTCCCTTCAATGGCGTAGCCACTGACAGTTCCCATGCTCCAGTAAATAATCTTCTATGCATATTCCTGCAAGCACCCCTAACTATACCAACCCAGTGAGTTACAAAGACATGAAAGCAAAAGTGGAGCTTTGGAGAAAGAAGAAGGGGTTCATCAGGAAGGGGGGTTAGAGTCAGTGATAGGGGTTAAAAATGACCTCAATTCATTACACACACACACACACACACACACACACACACACACACACACACACACACGTTGTGTCTTTGGCTTGTTTGCCCCCGTGGCTTTTTTCATGATTTATAAGATTTTCATGTGTGTGTGGGGTGGGGAAATGCGTGCACTACACATGAACATGGTAGATGTGGAAGGCCGTAGGTCCCAGCCAGTGCTTCCTCTATCACCCTCCACCTTACCTTGGAGACAGGCCTCTCTTTACACTTGAAACTAACTGACTCAGTCAGACTAGTTGCCTGGAAACTCCCAGGATCCTTTGTCCTCACCTCCCCAGCCGTGGTTTTTTCCATGAGTCCTGGGGACCTGGACTTGGGTCCTCTTGCTGCGGAACAAACATTTTATTATCTCCCTTGCCCCGTTAAGAACTTTTTACACAGTAGAGATAACAACACTGTGTCCATTTAAAAATAAATAAGATTGCTCGAATACTCCCAGATGGTTTTCATTTCGCAAAGCTATTTTCCCTAAAGTTCTAGAACGCCCTGTTTCATGATGATGCTAGTTAGAGGAGCAATATCTTGAGGATTCCCAGATGATTCATGCCTTCACAACCTTGAACCGTGGTGTACAGTACTTTTCCTCAGTTCTTGGCCTTGTTTCTGGGGATGACTCTTCTGATTTACAGGTCTGTTTGTGGTCTCGTGAGGACCGATGGGCCCCTTTATAAGAGTGTCTCACTCCCAGGGCACACCCTCCACCATCTTTATAGGGATGCTCTCTGTGCTTTATCCCCTTACATGGTGACCTTTGGTTCACTTCGCATTTATTTTGAAATAAAGGATGAGATTCAGCTTCTACTTTGATTTTTTTTAACCAGGCAGCCCAGCTTTCCTTATACTATGTAGGTACTTTAGGCACTAACTATAAACCCAGTCATTTCCATACATATTCTTGAGCCTTAAAGGACTCATTTTTTTTTTAAAAAAAATCCTTTAAGTTTTATTCGTCCTGGCTTTAAGTCGAGAATTCTTTGAAAAGCAATGCATGCCTTACCTTTGGCTGATAGTCTCATATGCCAGAGAGCTTTCGTCTTGTTGCTGTTCAGGTTGGTAGGATTGCTTGCGGTTCCCCCTAGGCAGTGTGAAATTGAGAACCTTGCCCATACATACTATCAAGGGTTTCTCTTGCTCACCCTCTCTCCACCAATGTGGCAATGGAAACAAATGGTTTGCAGCGCAAGTTCTAAACCTGACGAGGTCCAAAGGAAGCAGATTGCAAACCTGCATTTTACCAAGTCAGACAGACAAAAAGGATGGGGTCTGGCTTTGGGGGCCTTTCCCTCTCTGAGCCTTGACTCTATCCTATGTCAAACAAAAGGAATAATCATAAAACCCACCTCCCATGGAGGACTGGGTCCAATAAATGAGGCCATAACCCACCGGGTCTGGGTTTATCCATTGACATTCATGTACCTCCACCTCTATTTGCCTCTGTGTGTGGGCTCAGGTGTGTGCACGTGAGTGTGTGGTTAGAGACCAGACATCAATGTTGAGTGTGTCTTCCTTAGTCTTTCTTCACCTTGCTCTTTCTTTAAAAAATTTATTTATTTTTATTTTATGTGTATGAATGCTTTGCCTCAATGTAGGCATGTGTGCCATATACGTGCTGGTGCCCACAGAGGTCAGAGGAGGGTTTGGGGTCCCCTGGATCTGAGATTATTTGTGGTTGTGAACTGTCATGTGCATGCTGAGAACCAACCCTCCGGAAGTTCAACAAGTGCTTTGAATCTCTGAGCCATCTCTCCAGCCCTCCCTCCACACGTACTTTAGTTTGTGAAACAGAGTCTCTCTCACAGAACCTGGGGCTTGCTGATATAAACCAGCTTGCTAGAGAGCTACTCAGTTCTTCCTAGCTCCATCTCCCTAACACTGGGATTAGAGGCCAGGCCCAGCTTTTCTTCACAGGGACACTGGGTGTCAAGCGCCGGCCCTCATACCTGTACGTGTAGCGCACTTCACTGACTGAGCCGTTGCCCACCGAGTCATCTTAGTTTAGCCTTCAACCCCATTTCCCATTGGCACCTCACCTCCCTTCAGCATCTGGCTCTTCTTAACGAGCCAGCTCAACTACACAGTGTACTCAGCTGAACTCTTGACCCTTTGCCCGGTCACTCCTAACTGTTGCCTGGAGCCCTGCTCTCTTTGAAGACCAGGGTCACTTCATTTCCAGTCTTGTTGGGAAAGTCTTGACCCACCCACAAGTGAAAACTTGTGGCTTCAGTCAGAGGCCACCACACCCCTAAGGTCCCTACATGGGACCTTGACACCATTCCTTCCTTTCTTGACCTATGGTACTGGGGCCCCAGATGGAATATGGGTTATTATAGTTTTTTAATCCTCATAGGGGACATTTGCATCTCTGAAATGATAATGGAGAATGACTCCTCATGCTGTCAGCATTCCTGAAAGTGTGACAAAGAAGGGTGTCCAGCCTACTGTTGACCCCGGGGTCAGGTCACTGATGGTGTCACAAAGTCCAGGGCAGTTTCTCTGAGTGTGGCTTTTGCTCTCACCTTCTACCCCATGGAACAGCTAGTTATGTTACTGAGCTGCCTATAAACTCCTGAGATAGCATCTGTTACTCATCTTTCTCCTGAAGGATGACTAACTGTAGCCCTTCCCTTCACCTCTGAGCAATGTTGGTGGTCCAGGAGATGAGGGGCTTGCCCTCCTGCTCTGATGTGTCTGGCTTAATGGCTCCTAGAAACTGAAATCTGAAAAGCCAATGGTAGCTATGGGAGAAGAATGGATGCAGAAAGTGGGGTGTTTCCTTTTTGCCAAGAGAAGCCCCCAACTTGAAGTGACTTAAGGAAGGGGCCTGAGCAGAGCGGATGGCTAGACCCAAGGTCCACATGGGCCAACAGTCTTGTTCTATACACAGCTCTTCCTTCCTCTAGCATCCCTGGCCTTCTCTTTTTCTGTCACAGTGGTGTGCGTGACTTCCAGCCTCCTCGTTTGCACCTTCTGTCAGCAAGTCACAGAGAAAGGGCACTTTCCACACCCAGAAATCCCGAGTCAGTGAATGTGGCCTGGGAGATGGAATGTCTGCTGAGCAAGGTCCCGTGCCTCAAAGGTTGGGGAAGATACTGTTTTGGGGACTGGTGGGAATGGGTGGCAGTGCTACCCAGCTCGTGTGAACTGGGGTTAGGGGAAGGACAGTTTCCCCAAGCATAGTCAGGGTGCTATTGTTAAATGAAGGAAGAGGTAAGTCTTAGCAGATACCTGTCAAAGAGAAGGAACGGGAGAGAGACTGTAAGAGAGAAGAGGCTGCTGAGGGTCACAACCCTACTGGAAAGAGACTAAAACCAATGAAGGGCATACCTGTAACCCTACGGAGGCTTCAGCAGGAGAGTTCCAAGAGTGAAATGTGGCACATATGATTCAATGGACTATTATTGGTCATCAGAAGAAGAGGAATGCTGAGACCTGCAGCATGGATGAACCCTGGGGACAAATATGATTCCACTTAGACAAGGTGCTTAGAGCAGTCGGGTTTGTACAGATGAAAAGAACTGTGGCCTCTGGGGACCTGACAAGGGGGAATGGGAAAGTTGTTTGATGGGTATATTAAATTTGCTTTATGAGTTTGACTTTCACAAGATGGGATGGTTTTGGAGATGGATAATGGTGATGATTGTACGACAGTAAATGTACTTAATGCCATCAAACACTACACTTAAAGAAGGCTAAAATGTCAACTGGCAGCGGTGGCCCACAACCTGTAGTCACAGCACTTGGGAGGTGAAGGCAGGGGATCAGAAGTTCAAGACTAACTTCGCCTATGTAGCGAGATCAAGGCTAGCTCACACCACATGAGGCCCTGTCTCAAAAAGGGCTAGTGATGGTATATGCCTTCAGTCCCACATACACAAGGGCTGGCAAGCTGGCTCAGTGGGTTAAGGCACTTGCTGCCAAGCCTGAACACATGAGTGGGATTCCTGGGGCCCACATTGTTAAAGCTGACTCCTGCAGATTGTCCTCTGCCCTCTACATGTATGTAACGGCATACTCAAGCGTGTGTACACACGGCCACACCAACAAACAATTAATGAGTGAGCTAATTAATTAGAGAAGAAGAAAGACTTTTCACTAGATATTCTGGTTTGCTCCTTTAATCTCAGAAATTGAGAGGTAGAGGCGGGAGAGTCTATGAGTTCCAGGCCAGCCTGAGCTACATAGTAAGACTCTTTCTCAAACAAACAAATAAACAAACAAGTTAAGATGATGAATTTTATATTATACAATGATAAAATAGATGAGCCATTCTAGCTGGGTCTGGGAAAAAGAGCTACGTTTGCCCTGTGCCTTTAACAATATGTTGATCTAGAACTCTCCTCATGGTCTACAATCAGAAGAGGCCGAGGGGTGCTGGATGGATGTGGCAGAGTAGCTTAGATCCCCCAGCCCCATGACCACCATGACTGAAACTGTTTCTGAGCCAACAGTGAGATCATCAACTGCAAAAGACCAGGTCACTCTCCCTGGCTGCTGGGATCTGCATGGGGACACAGACTCAGTCACTGGGCTGTGGATATCAGAAGAGGAGCCTTCTGCAAGAGTCAATTCTCCATATTCTAAACAAGTATTTTGCTGCAGGCAGTAAGATGTGGAGTGTGTGTGTGTGTGTGTGATCTAGTTCTGATAACCCAGGGCCTTTTGTATGCTAGGCAAATGCTCTACCATCAAGCTATATCCACGTCCTTGTTTTTTCCCACCCCTGAGACAGGGTTTGTCTGTATAACAGCTCTGCAGCCCTGGCTGTTCTGGAACTCAGCATGTAGACCAAGCTGGCCTTGAATTCACAGAGATCTGCCTGCCTCTGTTTCTGGAGTGCTGGGACTAAAGGCGTGTGCCACACACACCTGGCTCATCCCCATTCTTTTAAGAGACCATTTTGGCTTTCATAACTGGGAGATGCTTCTTGCTGGCATCTTGTTAAAAACAAAACAAAACTAAACACAACCAGGGAGGCATCCAAACATCCTAGCACACACAGTCAGGTCTCTCCTAAGGAAGACTTTCCCCTTCCTAAATGTGGACAGTACTCGCATCCACACGCCCATACACACTCACGCCCTCACCTATACCCTCCTAGGTGCCTTCCTGGTCTTCGTTAATTTTCAATGAATCACAAGAAGTTTATAGCATAAAGATATACTTCTAAAATTATCCTGTTGCATAACACCCTTTAAAGCTAAGTCAGGCAATCGGAATGAGTGTGTTTGGATCTGGCTGGGATTCTGCTCGGGGCACAGGGCGGCGGAGGGAGGGCAGAGGGGCACCCGTGAATTATTCCCTCATTAGGGTGCAGATGTAGATACGAGAAGTTTAACACACAACAGACTTTCTGGAGGCTGTAAGGAGCGTTGGGGATAAGGACTGGATGGCATACAAGGAAAAGAAGGCTAATATGCTGATATGATATTGTTTTTAAATGAATACTTGACATTTCTAAGTTTCTGGAAAAGCACCACCATCTGAGAATGCTGCAGTTGGACACATTTGATCAGAAACTGGAATTTCCATTTCGTTGACCAAGATTTTCTATCAAAAAAGTCAGAAAAATAAAAACAGAACCAGAGAAGTGTAATTGTTCATTCTTCTCCCTGCTTCTCCTCCCTTTTTGCTTTTTGGATTTTGTTGTTTGTTTGTTTGCTTGTTGAGACATGAGTTGCTTATGCAGTGTGGCTGACTTCAGGCTGCTGATCCTCCTGCATCAGCGCTGGGATGACAGGGCTCCTCCACATTCAGCTCTCCCCGCTGCATCCAGGGTTTTGCCCTAGCCAGCTTCTGTACGGATGTGTGACGCTTGTGTGAGTGTTTTAGCTTCAATTCCTTCCTAAAGTTGTGGGTGGGCATGTGCTCTGGCATGGATGGAGAGGTCAGAGGGTAACGTGTGGGGATCATTTCTCTCCATTGGCCATGTGGGTTGTAAGGCCAAGCTGGCGGGCCAATGCCTTTCTCCCAGAAGTCCTCTCACCAGCCCTGGTTTTGGTCTTATGTTTATTGCCCTACCAGAGCTTCATGTACTCAGGTAGGCACTGAAGTTTTTATGTAGTCAAGGCTGGCATTGAACTCCTGATCCTCCTGCCTCCGCCTCCCAAGTGCTGGCATTATAGCTATTGCTACAGTACCTGGCTGAGTTTTTTTTTATTATTATTATTTTTTGAGACAAATAAGGTCTCATTATGTAGCCATAGCAGGCTTGGAAGTTGCTCTATAGACCAGGCTAGCCTGGAACTCAAAGAGATCCACCTCCCTCTGCCTCCTAAGTGCTACGATTGAAGGCGTGTGCCACCATACCCAGCCCAATTTTAAGTTTTCATTCAATTTTTTGTTGTTGAGACAGGGTCTCATGTGGCCCAGGCTGGCCTTGAACTCACTCTGTAGCTCAGAATAACCGTAAAGTTACGCTCCTCCTGTTTCTGCCTCCCACCTTCTGGGCTTAATGGGCAACCGCCATCTCCCCCAGGTGTTATACCCAGCAGCGGTACTTAAACTCACCAAGTAGTTCAGTGAGCCTTTTCACCTTTCCGTTTTAAAACAAGTCTAGGACTGGGGAGATGGGTCAGTGGGTAAAGCGCTTGCCAGAGTTCGTACCTCCAGAATCAGGATATGAAGTCAGAAACGTGTCCAGCATTGTGGAGGCAGAGACAGGGAATACCCTGGGCAAGCTGGATGGGTAATGCATAGACTAACTGACCAGCAACTAACTGACCAGCAAGTCGAGAGATCTTGCCTCAGTAAATAAAGAGCAACATCGGAAGACAGGCAGTGTTAACTTTGGGCCTACACAAACACACTCATGTGTACACACCACTTACACATATACACCAAGGAAAAGAAAAAGTCTAAAAGGCTGGTCTGGTTTTGGTAGCACACGCCTATAACCCCTATACTTGGAAGGCAGAGGCAGAAGGACCAGGAATTCAAGATCATCTTCTGCTACAAAATAAGTTTGAAGCTAGCCTGAACTACACAAGACCTTATGTCAGAAAACAATGGCAACATCAAAACCTTCCACAACACCCCTGAAATAGTCTGTCTTCAACCATTTGACTTTGCGATCCTACATTGTCATCTACAAAGTCCATAGTTAGAAATACACAACCAAATTTCCCCTCAAAATTAAATTGAAAACAAAAACTCGTAATGCTTTATGCCAGTTTTCAACATTTTGTTGGGCCACATTCATAGCTCTCTGGGGTGCATGTGGCCTATGGGAGATATGCCAGGAAGGTTGTCTATGCATTGTTCATGGGTTTATAGACCCTCAGTCTATTATTTTTTTTAAATAAGAAGCCTTAAGACTTAACATTTATTTTTCCCATTTGCCATCTTTTTTTCCAAATTAACCAACCTTTTTTTCTATTATTGGGATAAAATATTAAACTCTTCTTTTGAAGAAAAATGTATTTTTCTCATTATGTTAGACTTTTTTTTTCTGCAGAGCTTGGAGATTTTAGAGAAGAAAGAGAATAAAATAAGTTTAGAAGCTGGCATAGCGTCTCTTACTTGCAATCCCAGCACTCAGGAGACTGAGGAAGGAGGGTCTTGAGTTCAAGGCCAGCAGGGGCTCCAGAGTGAGGCCCTCTTTGAGTAAAGCAAAGCAAGTGTGTAGAGGCAGCCAAGCTCCATGGGAGAGCCATGGAGACAGCATCTGGTCTTCAGTGAGCGGCAGTCTCTGAACCTTGGCTCCCTGTCTGGCTGCCTCACAGGACAGGCACGAGGAGTAAGTAGGGTGGTGTTTGTTAACCGCTCTGTGCAGTAGACCTGGATCAGGACTACTGATCATTAACTGGTATTGCTATGCTAACAGTGTAATGACCGCAATAATAATAGGCATAGCAAAGGTGTCTGGTTTTTCATTCTTTTTGAGAGAAATACAGAGGGAGAGAAAGAGGGAAAGAGAGAAAGAAAAGGAGAGAGAGGAAGAGGGAGAGAAAAAAGGAGAGGAAGAGAGAGAGGGAGAGGAAGAGGGGGAGAGAGAGAGAGAGAGAGAGAAAGAGAGAGAGGGTGAGGGAGGTGAGGGAGAGAGAGAGGGAGAGAGAGGAAGAGGGAGAGAGAGAGAGAGAGAGAAAGAGAGGGAGA
>NC_022015.1:16237729-16244018 GCF_000317375.1 Microtus ochrogaster
GAGGGAGAGAGAGAGGGAGAGAGAGGAAGAGGGAGAGAGAGAGAGAGAGAGAAAGAGAGGGAGAGGAAGAGGGAGAGGAAGAGGAAGAGGGAGATTTACTCTATGACTCAGGATGGAACTTTAGTTGATTCTTCTGCATTAGCCCCCTGAGTGTTGAAATTACAGGCGTGAGTCACCACACCTGGCTGAAGGACTCTGATTTTAAAAGATGGGTTTTCACTGTGCAGTTCTTCTAATTTATGGGGATAAATATTGCCCTCAATGGCTTCAAAACTGAATTCTGTACTCTCTTCCTTGAGGCTATACGTTTACCTCTAGTGTCCCTCTTTATGTCCAGAACGACATGCCCCAAATAGAAGCAGTGTGTATCTAGATCTGACTGGGGTTATTTTTAGCTCTTTACTGAGGTGAACACACCCAGAAAACCTGTGGCCACAGCATTGTCAGTTGTTCCACAGCGAGCACAGCCACCCAGCGTCCACACTGTGCCACAGTGTCCATGTGCTCTGGCCTGGTAACCTCCGAAAACCTACAGGACTGCCAGCTTTATTCAACATCCTGTGGTCTACGGGATGTCTTCTTTTGTGACCGCCTTCTTTTTCTTCATTTTGAGAGTCATTTACTCATTAACTAAGACGCAGGATCCTCACCTCTCCTAATGCTTCTCTCCTCAAAACATTATCATGTTTGTGTGTGGTATCACATGTTGGCCACAATAAAGCTGTTAATATTTATTAAGTCTAGTTGAGATTAAGTCTAGTTGAGACCTGGAGAATTGGAATAGGCTTTCGCCAGAATCGGGAAACAAGGAGGTAGAGGAAACAGCTGTCTACAGCTTCAAAGGAAGAGTGGAGCTCAGGGGTATTGAGGACCCCGACTGTAGTCAGGCTTCTGGAATAGACAGGCCATGCTCTGTCCAAATATTTTCTGAATTGTCACACCCCAGCTGTGCCCTGTGTTTTTCTACGAGCATAAGAATACATGAATAACAATGTTGTCACTATTCAACTGAATATCCTCTTGCATCTGGGAGGTTTTTAGGGCACGTATAAATGTATGTGTATATATGTGTGTTCGTGTGTGTGAAAGTTTGTGCATGTACACATGTGTTCTATTACATGTGCATGAAGGCGTGTTTGCTTGTGTGTGCAAGCAAATGCAGAGGCCCGAGGTTGACACTGGGAGCCTTTCTTGATCACCCCCCAAACACTCACTTAGGCAGAGCTGGCCAATGCAGTCATTCTGCTGGTCAACTTACTCCAGGGACTCCAGGGATCCCCCTCTGTCTTCTGAGCACTGGGGCTACAGGCAGACTACATGGCTATGCAGTGTTTACAATGGTTCTGAAGATCTGAACTGTGCTCCTCACACTTGCATGGTACATGTTTAGCTGCTAGCTGTCACCCCAGCTCATGGGAGTTTTATGTCTACAGATTTTCAAATCTGAGACTTGTTGAGCCTGTGCATATATACACCCTCATAGTTAGTAAATACTGCAAGGCTGTGTTTCAATGTCTGCCTGTGCCTTTCCCCCCATTGTACAGCATTAGTTGGTGATTGCTTTAAAGTCTACCAATCTAACATTGAAAAGGTTATTTTATTTTTTTTCCCATGAAAATACTGCCTTTTTATGTTTATTGACCCTTTGGTCTCTTTCCTTTTATTTCCTTTCTTTTCCATCTGTGCTGACCACTGAATCTTGCCCAAGCCTTCAACCACTGAGTTATTACCTCAAGTCCCGACTTTGGATTGCATGGAAACGCTTACTCCACTGAGCCATCTTCACAGTCCCTACCATTCATCCTTCCTTGTCTTTTGTGAGACAGGGTCTCACTATGTATCCCTGGCTGTTCCAGAACACTGTTTGTAGACCAGGCTATAGACCAGGCTGGCCTCAAATTCACAGAGACCCTCCTGCCTCTGCTTCCCAAGTGCTGAGGTTAAAGGTTTTCACCACCACCCAGGCAGTTTCTCAGACTTTGTAATCAGACTGGGCATGGCTATTCTCATTTCTTCTTCCTTATTTTTCATGGGAATTTGTTTTTTTTAAAATAATTTTTAGCTTTTTTTTTTATTTACTTGGACATCTGTATGTGTCTTATGAGTGTATACAGTGTATATGTAGGGGTGGATACCAGAAGAGGGAGTGGGGTCCCCGCCCCGGCCTCCGGCTGGATTACAGGCAGATGTGAACCACCTGACTGAGTGCTGGGACTTGAACTCAGGTCCTCTGGAAGAGCAGCCAATGCTCTAAACTACTGAGCCATATCACCATCCCCAGACATTTGGATTTTTATCATGGTGACTGCTATAAAATCAACTTCATGAAGGGAGAGATCCACCGCCATTAAAAGGCAGGGGAGGACAGCCAGACTGTTGAGCTGGATGGAGTTGTCTTGAGCTAGTCTCAAAATAGCGTCTGAGAGATACTGAAGAGGATCACTATGTTTTCTCTAGAATGTTCGCAGCCTTTCTGTGAACTTGCAAGAGCTCCCAGTCATGCCCCGGCACACAGTCTGGCGACTGCAGGGTAATCGACTAGATCTGGAGTGGATAGTCCAGGGTTTGATCTGGTGTCGTGGTCATGATGTCATCACAGATCTGACCACATTCTTGCACGAGCAGAATAGCTATCCGTACAAGAAAAGCGGAGGACAATGTCCCCTCAAATGCTAACTGCTTTTGAGCTCCACCTGCGCCTGGTGGTGGACTACAGAGACATTTTAAGGTAGTAGCATCTAAATAAGAGTAAAATAGAGGCCTTGGTTCTATATCATCCAGCTGTGAAGTCACTGGGAAAATCTGATCACCCTAGCCTACTAGGATCTTTGTGGTTTGAGAGACCACACTGCGCACGGGGTCTTCCAGACACTTGGCAGTTCTCAGGGTGAAAACATGCTGGTTGACTAGAGACTCGCCAGCCACTTGCTTTGGAGTTGTGGGATCTAGGCTTGCCTTGAGTGGGGGAGGGGCATGTTTAGAGGACCAGAGAGGATATAGTCTGATGTTTGAGGGAGCTGAAGTGGGTCAGAAGAGTCGAAGGAGAACAGCAGGGCCAGGCATGAGAGCACGGTGTGTGCTCAACTGTGTGGGCTCTGTGGTGTGAGATGAATCAGGGCATAGGGTGGAAGGGCTGTGTCGCTGGCCAAGGGCTGCCATTTGAATGTGAAAGCCTCCTGTGCTCTCTTGTGTTTGAGCTCTTGGTCCCCAGCTGGTGGGGCTGTTTTGGAAGGCTATGAAACCTTTCGAAGGTAGGTAGCATCTTGACTCTGAGCCTTTGGCCCACTTTCGGGGCCTGTTCTCTGCTTCCTGGTGGCAGATGTAATGTGACCAGCCACTAGCAATCTGCACAGTGCCTTCTCCACTACGACAGATGGTGCTCCTTCCTAAACTGTAAGCTAAGATAGGCCCTTCCTCCGTTAAGTTGCTTCCTTGTTGGAGACAGTCACTGGATGGACAGGGCAGGGAGCAGCCATCCTAGTGCTTACACAGTGCCTTTCTTTGTCTTCCCGGGCCCATAGCTGGGCTGTTTCTCAGATCCTTCTCCAGTCAGGTGAAGTCAGGTAACCAAGTGCTAGCACATAGGCATACCTGGAAGAGACTTATTTCCAGACCCAGCCCATAGCAATCTCTTTCTACATTTACTGGAGGACACCCCAGGGCGGCAACATGGGGAGCTCAAAGATGGAAATATCCTGGTATCCCAGTGACCACTTAGTGGAAAACTGTGTAACAGTTCTGTCAGCAATGAACCCATTATTATTATGTTAAGGCATTGAAGTGTTGGGGGACATGTTTGCAATGGCACTTAACGTACTCTCACAGAAGCCATAAAGGCTACTATTTTCTTGGGCCCTATCTCAATGTATTTGTACAACAAGCCAATAGGAGTGGGTCCCTCCCATATACTAGAAGGGGGAATTGGACCCATGCTGGCACTGGGTGAAGAAGAGTATTCTGCTCCTCAGATACAGACCCAAGTACCAAACTATGCCGTACTGGCTCCCAGCAGTAAAGGAATGGATGAAAACTAGGCAGGCATGGGGGGACTGGGTGAGGAGTTACTTCAGTCTGTCTGTCTGTCCGTTTGTCCATCCATCTATCTTTCTATCTGTCTGTCTATGTGTATGTCTCTCTCTCTCTCTTTCTGTGACAAATTACATGGGGACAGCCTTGTGCGTTATTCTGCATCTTCTACTTTGCTCTTTGAAGACAGGGTCTTTTCTTATTGGATGATGTGTGTACCAGGCTTGCCAGCTCACTAATGTCTGGGGATTCTCTTGCCTCTGCCTGCTGTCCCGCCTCTGCCTCTCTGTGTTGTAGGAACTCGGAAATTAGAAACTTGCTGGACCACTTCAGGTTTTATGTGATTTCTGGGGATTCAGACTCAAGTTTCGCGCTTACCCAGCACGGCCTTTAGTTGCTGTGTCATCTGCCCATTCCTAGTTAGAATTTTTAGAACAAGCAGTGGCGCTGGTCTGGGAGGAAGCAGGAGAGAATTGCAGTGGGAGCTGCATGGGGAGAATGCGTGGTGACTATCTTATCTTGCTGCTCACAGAAACGCAGAAGGAAGGCCGAAGAAGCCTCTTGTACAGTGTGATGCTGGGGGAGGAGGAGGCAGGTCACAGAATGGAAGATAATTGGTTGGCATGAAGGTAAGGCCAAACCTTTGGCTACGCAAAGATGCTCAGGGGAGGCCTGTCGGGGCTCTGGCTTGCAAGGCAGCCGACACACTGCTCAGTCTTTGTCTGGGTGTATCCACTTCTGTCCTGGAGTGGATACTTGTAATCTGCACCACTGTGTTCAAGTTCTTTAATCTCTTTGTGTCTCCTTCAATCATCAAAAAGTACAGACAATGAGTAACAAGACTTATCTCAGGTCTGCTGTGATAAGACTCAGTGTGCCAGTCATGTGTAGTGCGCTCTTGGTAAGGGGTAGAAATGGCCTTTAGACTCCCCAGCCTTTAATATTAGTCTTCTGTCTCCACTCAGATCAGAGCTCTCAGCCCAGCAGAATCCCGAAACTGAGCGGTTAGGACAGTGATGGGTTCACAGTAGCTATTTAAATATCTGTGAGACAATCTAAGAAGAAAGCTCATTGTACCTTCTCCTTCCCCTTCCCCCGTTCCCTTTCTCCCTCAGCCTCTCCTGTACTCTGTTAGTCCATCTGATGATCTACTTTTCTTCAAAGCCGACAGAGTAAACCTGAGCTTACAGTCTTTCCTTCCAATAGTGGCAACGTGCGTGTGACATAAAATGTACCTCTTAACTATCACAAGTGTGCAGTTTGGTGGCATTGAGTATCTCCAACTGTTTCATCCATCTCTGCCACTCATGTCTAGAATATTTTCAATCCCACAATAAAAACCCAAGTTCTCATTGAACAATAACCCACTCTACTCCAGGCTCTGGAAAACACTGGCTTTTTTTTTTAAAAAAAAAAACATTTATAGATGATAGATAGATAGACAGACAGACAGACAGACAGACAAACAGAAAGACAGACAGACAGATAGTATTTGTCCAGAGGTCAGAAGACAACTTGCAAGAGTTAGTTTCCTCCCTCCACTTTGTAGGTCCTGGAGGTCAAACTCAGTTATCAAGTTAGGAAAAAAACGACTTTACCCACTAGGCAATCTTGCTGCTCCCTCTCCCCTACTTTTTTTCTTTTTTTAAGACAATATCTCATATTTGCAGGCTGGCCTCAGACTTTCTCTGTAGCCAGAGATGACCTTGTGCTCTCTCCTGTGCCCACCTCCCACGTGCTGGGATTACATGCGTGTATTAGCATGTCTGGGTCTGCGTGGTGATAAGGAGAGGGCCCAACCAGGGCTTCCTGTGCGCTAAACAAGCGCTTAGCCGAGTCCCATCCCTGCCCCCTTCTTCTTTCTTTCTATATTTATAAATGTGTCTGTCTGGGTGCATAATATGAGAGGAATTACATGGTCCTTTTGTAAGATCGCACTGTTTTTATAATGATAGGCTATGGCATCCCGAAAAAGCGCTTTCTCTTCTGTGGCATGCCGTATGGATAGTACCTACATCATGGAATAGTCACCAGGTGAACGCGGGACAATCTGTACCAGGCTGTCAGCCGGTTCCTGGCTCATTCGAGCGTGCGGTGTAACACCCAAGTATGTATTCTCAACTTGATGGACATTATTATGTGTGCGCTGCTTCATACGATTTTTATGATAGGGGTTACAGCTCTGAGGAGAAAGGCTTCCCTGACAGAAGTGATACAGTCTTGAGGGGAAAGACTTCCCCAATGGGAGTGTTACAGCTCTGAG